>NC_079194.1:290566900-290935026 GCF_029499605.1 Hyla sarda
AAAACGCACATGGCCCCCGACTTCCATTCCAAACAAATTCACTTTCCAAAAGCCCAATGGCACTCCTTCTGTTCTGAGCATTGTAGTTTGCCCGCAGAACACTTTACATCCACATATGGGGCATTTCCATACTCAGAAGAAATGGGGTTAAACATTTTGGGAGGCTTTTTCTCCAATTACTCTTTGTGAAAATGAAAAATTTGCGGTAACACCAGCATTTTAGTGAAAAAAACTATTTTTTCATTTTCACGTCCAAATTTTGCAGAATTTTGTCAAACACCTGTGGGGTGTTAAGACTTATTGTACCCCTTGTTACATTCCTTGAGGGGTGTAGTTTCCAAAATAGTATGCCATGTTGGTGTTTTTTGTTGTTCTGGCACCATAGGAGCTTCCAAAACCATTTCAGCTAAATTTGCTTTCCAAAAGCCAAATGTGACTCCTTCTCTTCTGAGCATTGTAGTGCACCAGCAGAGCACTTGATATCCACACATGGGGTGTTTCCATACTCAGAAGAGATGGGGTTACAAATTTTGGGGGACATTTTCTCCTACAACCCCTTGTAAAAATGTAAAATTTGGGGGAAAAACTGCATTTTAGTAAAAAAATTAAATAAAATTCATTTACACATCAGACTTTAACGGAAAGTGGTCAAACACCTGTGGGGTGTTAAGGCTCACTGTACCCCTTGTTACGTGCCTTGAGGGGTGTAGTATGCCATGTGTTTTTTTTTTTTTCTGTTCTGGCACCATAGGGGCTTCCTAAATGTGACATGCCCCCCAAAAACCATTTCAGAAAAACTCACTTCCCAAAATCCCATTGTCGCTCCTTCCCTTCTGAGCATTGTAGTGCACACGCAGAGCACTTGACATTCACATATGAGATATTTCCTTACTCGAGAGAAATTGGGTTACAAATTTTAGGGGGATCTCTCTCCTTTTACCCCTTGTAAAAATGCAAAAACTGGGTCTACAAGAACATGCAAAGATTTTGAATTTTCTCCTTCATTTTGCTGCTATTCCTGTGAAACACGTAAAGGGTTAACAAACCTTTTGAATGTCTTTTTAAATACTTTCAGGGGTGCAGTTTTCATAATGGGGTCATTTATGGGGTATTTCTAATATGAAGGCCCCTCAAATCCACTTCAAAAATGAACTGGTCCCTGAAATTCTGAAAGTCTGAAAAATTCTGATTTTGAAAATTTTGTGAAAAAATTGGAAAATTGCTGCTGAACTTTGAAGCCCTCTGGTGTCTTCCAAAAGTAAAAACTTGTCAACTTTATCATGCTTTCATAAAGTAGACATATTGTATATGTGAATCAATATATAATTTATTTGGTATGTCTATTTTCCTTATAAGCAGAGAGTTTCAAAGTAAAAAAAAATGCTACATTTTCAAATTTTTCATAAAATTTAGGAATTTTTTACCAAGAAATGATGCAAGTATCGACAAAAATTTACCACTACCATAAAGTAGAATATGTCATGGAAAAAAAATCTGGGAATCAAAATTAAAAGTTTACCCCCTCTTTTCAGATCTTTGGGGGTCCCAGTAGTTGCACTCCCACCGATTTGGAATAACCTCTCTTGTTCTGCATTATGATGACCTCTGCCCCAGTCTACAGTGAATTGCACAGAAAGTGACAAAGTGTATAGTTTTTTTCAGAAAATTGCCCCTATTTTTGGACAATGAAAGGGTACTTAGGTGGAAAACAATTTTTTTTCAGATCAACTGGTGCCAAAAAGTTAGAGATTTGTAAATTACTTATATTAATAATTCTTAATCCTTCCAGTACTTATCAGCTGCGGTATACGACAGAGGAAGTTGAGTTATTCTTTTCTGTGTGACCACAGTGCTTTCTGCTGCCACCTCTGTCTGTGTCAGGAACTGTCGAGAGTAAAAGCAATACCCCATAGCAAACCTCTCCTGCTCTGGACAGTTCCTGACATGGACAGAGGTGTCAGCAGAGAGCACTGTGGTCAGACAGAAAATAAAAATTAATCATCCTCTGTAGTATACAGCAGCTGATAAGTACTGGGAGGATTAAGAATTTTTAATAGAAGTAATTTACAAATCTGTTTAACTTTCTGGCACCAGTTGATATGAAATTTTGTTTTTCCAACGGAGTACCCCTTTTAACAGATTGGTTGGGGCGGGGGGGGGGGGTGTCTTTCCGCTGGGGCCCCCATAAGAATGTTGGAAAAATAGTGCCTCTGACCACTGAGCACACTGCGCATGTGTGGCCAACACTTCATTCAGTCTATGGGGCCGTGCATTCGGTTACTATTATTTTTTTATTTTTCTGAGTTTCTGAATAGAAGTCGCTCCATTCTACCTGTGCGGATAACATCTCGGTCCCATAATTAGGTGCAATCAAAATGTTTTTTCCCCAGAAATAATTGTAGACGCGGCTCTGCAGGTGCGGGGTGAATGAACGCTCCTTCAGAGTTTGTTAGAAGATCTGTGAGAGTGCTGTCACTTCTGCCTGAATGGCTGCTTGATGCTTGAGTCCTGTCCCACAAGGATTAATCCTGTTTAGGAGACATCTAGAAGTGTCTTTCTGCTTCTTTAATGCCCCTCTTGATCACACTCCGAGATCGTCTTCAGCTTATTAAAAATAATGACGTGAAGCCGTGCTGAAAGTGCACCTGGCACACACGGGGAGAAGCGCATGATTTGTGGGCAGTGACACTTTTCAACAACAAAAAAAATCGAAACTACCCATCAATGTGTATATAAATGGAATAAAATTACTGTTAAAGAAGTATCCAGTGCAGTAGAACTTATGCCCTATCCAAATGTGGTAGAGGGTGTGATGCAGGGCAGATGGAATTACCCTAGGGGCAGATTGCATTAACCCCTTATATTCGTGACACCAGGGCATGGTTTATCCTCATTACCACCCGAAGATATACCACTGGATCCTGGGCTAGACACGTGGGCAATAATGACTCCGACGCCAATTTACGGAACAACTGTAGCTTTACTGAGGGTAGGCAGGTGGAAGTGTCTATACAGTTCAGCCAGGGACCACGGAGGTGACCAGTGACTTCAGAGACCTTAAAGGGTTACTCCGCTCCCCAGCGTCCAGAACATTGAGTTCCTGAACGCTGTGTGTGTGGGCTTCCGTGTTCACGCCCGCTCCCTCGTTATGTCACACCCCGTCATGTGACGTCACGTCCCCTCAATGCAAGTCTATGGAAGGAGGCGTGACGGACGTCGCGCCCCTTTCCCATAGACTTTCATTGATGGGGCAGGCCGTGACGTCACGAGGGGGCGGGCCTGATCACAGCGCCCAGGAACTCAATGTTAAGGTGTGAGGTGGAATTTTACGGAAGCTGGGGAGCGGAGTAACCCTTTAAGGGCTTGCTGGAATTGCATTAGATTTGGACAATTTAGTGCAGGCCACTCTGACTTGACAATAGATGACAGTGACTGACTTGACTTGAGACTGACTAAGCTGTGATTGTAGCTTACTTCAAGACTTGTGGCTGCAGGACGGACTTGAGGCCTCCTGTGTCTCCAGACACACTCTAGGACTTGACTGCTCTGGACCTCAGCAAGGACGTAACTCAAGAGCAAAAGAGAGAGAGCTAGCTCCAACCAGGGCTTATATGGGGGAGACTAGGAGGGGTCCCATAGGTCACAAGGTCACTGATACCTCACGGGGTTACACTCACATGACACCTCACATGACAAATGTTAACATTTCTTAAAGCAATAACACTCTTTTATATACATTTAACAGTATAACATGGCAGAAAATATATATACATTAGGGGACAGGTGTCAGGGGCCCAGGGGACACTGCAGGGAGGCTGCCTGACAGGGCAGCAAGGGTACGGGGTAACAACTCCTGTACTGGGCCACCGCACAAAGGATAGGGAAAAAGTTTAAAATGCATTGGGTCAGACTACTTGGACCCCACGTGATCTCCTGGATGGCACCCCAGAAGACCTCAGGAAAGGGGCGTGTTGACCCCCGCACAAAGCATTTGGTGACATGGCTCCTCCATATATCTATATGGGAGAGCCTGAGATACAGCATTCATGTATCTCCGGCTCTCCCATAGAGATATATAGAGGGCCTGTGTCGGCAACAGCTAAGTGCAGTGATTGAATGCCCCTTTCCTAGGGAGTTCCCGGGTGCTGTCCAGGAGATTACGGGGGATCCCAGTGCTTGGACTCCCCGCAATCTAAAACTTATCGCCTATCCTTTGGATAGGGGATACGTTTTACAGCACTGGATACTCCTTTAAACAGCAGAATAGTGAGTACAGCTCTGGAGTATAATACAGGATATAACTCAGGATCAGTACAGGATAAGTAATGTAATGTATGTACACTGTGACCTCACTAGCAGAATAGTGAGTACAGCTCTGGAGTATAATACAGGATATAACTCAGGATCAGTACAGGATAAGTAATGTATGTACACAGTGATCTCACCAGCAGAATAGTGAGTACAGCTCTGGAGTATAATACAGGATATAACTCAGGATCAGTACAGGATAAGTAATGTATGTACACAGTGACCTCACCAGCAGAATAGTGGGTACAGCTCTGCAGTATAATACAGGATATAACTCAGGATCAGTAAACAAATTAGTGTAATTACATTAATCTAATGTAATGTGGGTTTAATGTGAAAATATGATCAGAAAGTCTTTGCTGCTTCTGCTTTGGGTTTCTCAAGCCACTTGGGAAGTTGTCCCACATATGGTTTTGCACATTTCCATGTATTTCTATAGAGCTGTATCCCTAATATTTACAGCTGCTCTGTTTATGGCGTGCACACTGTATATAACCTCTTTTTACTTGGGATAACAGAAACGCTCACTAGAGCCATTGGTTTGTTAAATAAGCCTATAGTAGGGGGTAAAATCCTCTCCTTTATAAAATTACAATAATTATCTATAAAGATCTATTGATGCTAGACCGTCCTATGTGAAGACTGCTCCAGTAATTTCAGAGAAGAGCCATTAGGCTACAATTCATACCGGCAAATGAGGGAGCAATTATTCCTAGATGGGTTTCTTTTTTATGCGTCATACAAAGAACGTACGAATTCTAGGAAAAATAATATGTAATAATAAAATTGTCTGTTTTCCCACATAAAAGCTTCTGCCGCCTCAATCCACCAAGTGGAATTGTAGAATTATAGATTTCAGTCCATAGCATCTCTGAGCCCTCCATCACCGTGCCCATTGGAGGTGACATGGCCCATTGATGATGCACAGGCGCCTTCATGCATACGTGGCACATACCACACGGTGACCACATACTCTACACATCAATCCATCACACGGGTTCCATCATACCAAAAAGCCATCTTTCCAGATTCCAGTCAGTCCAGAAGCCTCTAATTTACATAAAGGCTTTGCTGTGGGCCTATTTGCCAACAGATAGTAGATATTGTACCACACGATACACTTAAAAAGGGGGGGTTTAAGGCACTCGCTGGCTTAGCGTCCTGAGAATTTGATTAAAAAAAAAATAAATATATATATATATATATATATACATACATACACTGTATATACAGGGTGGGACATTTATATGAATACACCTTAATAAAATGGGAAAGGTTGGTGATATTAACTTCCTGTTTGTGGCACATTAGTATATGTGAGGGGGAAAACTTTTCAAGATGTGTGGTGACCATGGCGGCCATTTTTAAGTTGGCCATTTTGAATCCAACTTTTGTTTTTTCAATTGGAAGAGGGTCATGTGACACATCAAACTTATTGGGAATTTCACAAGAAAAACAATGTTGTGCTTGGTTTTAACGTAAGTTTATTCTTTCATGAGTTATTTACAAGTTTCTGACCACTTATAAAATGTGTTCAATGTGCTGCCCATTGTGTTGGATTGTTAATACAACCCTCTTCTCCCACTCTTCACACACTGATAGCAACACCGCAGGAGAAATTCTAGCACAGGCTTCCAGTGTTCGTATACACTGCTATATACTACTATATACACCGCAGGAGAAATGCTAGCACAGGCTTCCAGTATCTGTATACACTGCTATATACTACTATATACACCACAGGTGAAATGCTAGCACAGGTTTCCAGTATCCGTATACACTGCTATATACTACTATATACACTGCAGGAGAAATGCTAGCACAGGCTTCCAGTATCCGTATACACTGCTATATACTACTATATACACCGCAGGAGAAATGCTACCACAGGCTTCCAGTATCTGTAGTTTCAGGTGCTGCACATCTCGTATCTTCACAGCATAGACAATTGCCTTCAGATGACTCCAAAGATAAAAGTCCAAGGGGGTCAGATCGGGAGACCTTGGGGGCCATTCAACTGGCGAACGACGACCAATTCACTTTCCAGGAAACTGTTCATCTAGGAATGCTCGGACCTTACACCCATAATGTGGTGGTGCACTATCTTACTGAAAAAACTCAGGGAATGTGCCAGCTTCAGTGCATAAAGAGGGAAACATCATCATCATGTAGCAATTTCGCATATCCAGTGGCCTACATGATGATGTGTTTCCCTCTTTATGCACTGAAGCTGCACGTTCCCTGAGTTTTTCCAGCAAGATGGTGACCACCACATTATGGGTGTCAGGTCCGAGCATTCCTAGATGAACAGTTTCCTGGAAAGTGGATTGATTGTCGTGGGCCAGTTGAATGACCCCCTTAGACTTTTATCTTTGGGGTCATCTGAAGGCAATTGTATATGCTATGAAGATACGAGATGTGCAGCACCTGAAACTACGGATACTGGAAGCCTGTGCTAGCATTTCTCCTGCGGTGTATATAGTAGTATATAGCAGTGTATACGGATACTGGAAGCCTGTGCTCGCATTTCTCCTGCGGTGTATATAGTAGTATATAGCAGTGTATACGGACACTGGAAGCCTGTGCTAGCATTTCTCCTGCGGTGTATATAGTAGTGTATACGGATACTGAAAGCCTGTGCTAGCATTTCTCCTGCGGTGTATATAGTAGTATATAGCAGTATATAGAGAAGAGGGTTGCATTGACAATCCAACACAATTGGGCAGCACATTGAACACATTTTATAAGTGGTCAGAAACTTGTAAATAACTCATGAAAGAATAAAGTTACGTTAAAACCAAGCACATCATTGCTTTTCTTGTGAAATTCCCAATAAGTTTGATGTGTCACATGACCCTCTTCCTATTGAAATAACAAAAATTGGATTCAAAATGGCCGACTTCAAAATGGCTTCCATGGTCACCACTCATCTTGAAAAGTTTCCCCCCCTCACATATACTAATGTGCCACAAACAGGAAGTTAATATCACCAACCATTCCCATTTTATTAAGGTGTATCCATATAAATGGCCCACCCTGTATTTATGAGCTTTATTCGGACAACGCGTTTCGAGAGAAACCTTTTTTCTTCATCAGTAACATATATGGACCTGACAAAGAGAGAAGGTTTCTCTCAAAACATGTTGTGAGAATAAAGCTTATTTATATTTTATTTTACTCGGTGTCCACAAACTTATTCTCAGGACACTAAGCCAGAAAACGCCTTGCAAACCTCCCTTTTTTTTTAAGTGCATCATGCGATACACACAGGTGTATTAAAAAAACTTCTGTTTATACGTGCAATGTCAGGTGTTGAGCCTATAGTCCAACACCTTGAGGTAAGCTGCATATTTTGGCTTTTATAAATCTGTATTTCCCTTGGTAACGGCACCAAGTTGTCTTATTTATTTTTTTTTTTCTGTATTTTCCAACAAATAGTACAGATATTGTTGGGACAATTCTGCAAACTGGGCTGCAAAAAGAATGCAGTTTATGCAAATCTCATTCAATTGTTCCTATTTTGGAGCACTCCTTGGGGGTGGGGCATAAATATCCTGATTTTTGTTTCGGCCAACAAACAAGAATTTGTTTGCTGAGCCAAACAAAGCCATTAGTTGACTAAGGGTCTATTCACACGGCAGAATTTCCGCTTGCGGAGTGCCGCCTCAAATTAAAGTCCATAGACTTTTTATGGGATTCCGCACTCCCAGGCGGAAATTCAGAAGTGTGAATGGGAGTGTGGAATCCCATAGAAGTCTACGGGCTTTAATTTGAGGCGAAATTCCGCAAGTGGAAATTCTGCCGTGTGAATAGACCCTAATGAGCTGGCTCGTTAGTCTGCTGATTGCTGGCCCTATTACACAGGCAGATATTGACCTGTTCTGCCCTCACAATGCAAAATCTGGGCCATAAAGTGTGTGCCATTTGCGAACTGGTGTCTTCTTATGTGACAGAGGGGCTTTGGGGCCCCTGTGCAACTGCTACCTTAGGAAACCCTATAGTCACACGCCTGGGACCCAGAGCTGGACTAATCCGCACCATATACAGTATGAGACTTTGTATTTACAATGTTTCCTGGGCTTCAGGCCACAAATTCCTGCAATAGAACTTGAGAGGAATCCAAATATTTTATTCCTAGAGAACAATGCTTTGGGGCCCCTGTACTACTGCTACCTCAGCACGCACTATAGTAACACCCCTGTGACCCAGAGATGGACTAATCTGCACCTTGTAAAGTGAGACTTTCCACTAGAACAATGCCAAATGTATAGCCCCCAAAGTCTTCTGCTGCCATCTAACTTCCCCTGAATGCCCCCTACCCACCAGTTGGACCATTGGTTTGGTCAATGTTCCTGGTTTCCTTTTTCACTTTTCCTAGAATCTGCTCAGTAGCTGGCTGCCCTATGGTGCTGTTACTTTATTATTTGGTACTGCGCTGTCCATGTCCTTGTTCATTCACCTACATTGGCATGTTTTTTATTTGTATGTCTTCACCTCGTGTCACGTTGCGGCAATGAGGGTTCTCTGTGATCTTCTACTTATTGTCATGCACAGAGTTGGCTTCTGGGTTTCTCCTGTAATTGTTCTTTTACATTCTAGTCAATGCTGCGGGTGGTTTTGCACCGCGCTTCGTACCCAGTTCATAGCAAACACCTAATAAAAATAGCATCTGTCATCACAGGCTGATGAATTCCAAACAGCAGCCCAGTGCGGCTCTGCAAGGAAGTATATTACAGACTGTGACTCGGGATCAGTACATAGGCAAAGTATTCTCTATGTCAATCAACTTTCTATTCTAAAAGAGTCATCCTGTACACCCACACTAAACCCAATACACTGGGTAATAGTGCGGGTGAACAGGAGTCCAACATGGGGTCACTTACTAAAATACATTTTGTAGGTCCTGAGACATGTCCCCTCTGCTAAATTCAGGGAATTGCACCTTAGAGGCGGGCCCTTCCGGAACATATTCATGGTCTGTGACTCCACCAAAGGATAGGGAATAAGATGTCTCCCAAAGACTTGCATTGAGGGGGCGTGGCCACGACGTCACGAGTGGGTGCGGCCATGACGTCACGAGCCTCCGGCGCTGAACCCGACGCTCTGAACGAACGCCGGGTGCAGCAGGGAGATTGCGGGGGTCCCCAGTGGCAGGACCCCCGTGATCTCCTTGCGGCACCCGGCGTTCGTTTAGAGTGTCTGGTTCAGCGCCGGAGGCTTGTGACGTCACGGCCGCGCCTGCTTGGTGGATTGAGGTGGCATAGACTTGCTTTGAGGTGGCATGGCTGTGTTGTCACGAGCGGGGCATGACAGTGACGTCACGAGCCTCCGCCCCGCATCGCCAGTCATCTGGCACAGACCGAAGTTCGCTCCGTGCACCGGATGTCTGGGGTGCCGCAGCCGAGATTGCAGGGGTCCCCAGTAGCGGGACCACCGCGATCAGATAAGATTCGTAGGGGCGGAGTACCGCTTTAGGTGGGAAAATCTGCAGCAAATCATCAGGGTAACCATGAAGCGTAAACCTACCCCAATATTTACACAGTGTAAAGGTTTGGCGTGTGTGAGAGGTTTTCCATCTTGGAAGGCTGTGCGCCTTATTTATGTCTGCTTTTAAGTTTTTTTATTTTTTTTGCAGTTTGCCCTCACTTCATCATTAAAGAGATTCTGGCAGCTATTTCACCCGCACGGGTGAATAGCTCTAAAAAGAGCAGTTACTTTTTTTTTAGGTTACGTATTTCCTGATTTCTGCCCGTTAACATTGCATTGTCATTGCTCTCCAGCGCGCAATGGAGGAGGGGGGAGCCAGCTTGCCCAGCACCCCTGCCTCCTCAGTATTCCACCCCCAGGTCTGCCCCTTTTAAGACCCTGTGTGAGGGAGGGGGGGGGGGGGGGGTGAAGGATGAACGGTCTAATCCCCTCCATTCATCTGTATCAGAGAGCCAGAGCGCTGCACTCGGGAATCTCTGTCTCTCCCATAGAGCTGCATAGAGGGGGCCACCACTTTGTGCGGTGGTCGACACACTTCATTTAGAAGGAATGCTGGGACTCCATACAGGAGATCGCAGGGGGGTCCCAGCGGTTGGACCAGCATGTGATCTGACACTTATCCCCTATCCTGTAGATAGGGATACGTTTTGAATAACCAAAGTGCCCCCATAATAGGGAAACTGAAATGTGAACAAATCCTTAGTCTTTATTTACCTCCTCCCCCCACAAAGTGTGCACTTAGCCGTACCATATGCGTTTGGTGTTTATAAATGTGATGGAACATTGAAAAGTTTTTAAGCCTCTCTCCTGGTGTCTCAGGATCTGCGAGTGACATTGACACGACCTTGTGCTTCTAGCCACCCGGGCCTTCGTACGCGGCAGCGCTGTTTGCGCGGTGTATGAATTTCTGCACAATTTCCCGCTCCACATTGTTACCTGTTCAGCTAAACGTTCTCCGCATGTCAAGGACGAATATTTGTTTGGATCGGTAACGTAAATATTACCTAGTGACAAGTCTCCTCCGGAGCCTGACCATTAGTACATCTCTGTTGTCATGGGGATGTTTATGCCGAGGATCTGATTGTAGCGTCTTGGCGTGAATCATAGTTCCTCAGAATAGGCGATTGTTACCTCACTGCAGCAACGACAGAAGAACTGCAAGACGGCATGCGATCCCGCCCCATAGAGCAAGCCGAGGGATCGTTTACCAAGGAGGGGGGTGGGGGGGGTCACAAAAAGCTGGTATTCATATATTTAGATGGGTGTAACTTGAAAATGCAAAATCTGTAACAGGGCCGACCGGTATACTGCTTCACTGGTACTGGAGGGACCATATGGGCCCCTTGGGTTCCTGAATCCTCTGCACACCCTATAGTTACACCCCTGTCTATAGGTATACACAGGGATGTGACATATATCTATGCCAGAAGACAGGCCGCTATAGGAGAGAAGGGCAGAGGTAGCAGCCGCACAAGGTCCCTGATGTTCACCCGGAGGAATCATTTTGGTCAGGAAATTCAGAAACTCTGCCATCTTCTGCTTGGTGCGGAAATGGTGCAGAATTTAAAGAGAAAATCAGGGGGAGGATCAGGAAATGCTGCGGAGGAAGTTCAGCCACTTTGGGGTGTGATCCGCGCAAATGTTTAGCGTCAACTCAGCTTAAATTCCACTCTAAAGTCCCATTGATTTTCAATTAGATTTTTTACCCGCGAATTCACAAAAATAAACCCATTCAATCTCCTGGCGGGATACAATTTCATGTAAAGAGAGTTCCATTGACTTTAATGGTCTTTCTCCCACTCTGTTCACAATGAGGAATTTCTGCAGATCAATGCGGCAACTGCAGATTTAAGGGCCGGCTCTGCCTATAGGCAAAATAGGCAGCCGCCTAGAGCGCACTCTTGATGGGGGCGCCACTCTGCCTGCAGCAATAAAGTTAGTCAGCATCTGAAGCACCCGCACATCCAGCTAAACCCTGCCACCCCAGTAGTAAAGTGATTACATGAGGAGGAGGTTTGTTACAGTGTGTCACCCCAGTAGTAAGGTGATTACATGAGGAGGAGGGTTGTTACAGTGTGTCACTCCAGTAGTAAGGTGATTACATGAGGAGGAGGTTTGTTACAGTGTGTCACCCCAGTAGTAAGGAGATTACATAAGAAGGAGTAAGGGGGAGGTTTGTTAAAGTGTTTCACCCCAGTAGTAAGGTGATTACATGAGGAGGAGGGTTGTTACAGTGTGTCACTCCAGTAGTAAGGTGATTACATGAGGAGGAGGTTTGTTACAGTGTGTCACCCCAGTAGTAAGGTGATTACATGAGGAGGAGGTTTGTTACAGTGTGTCACCCCAGTAGTAAGGAGATTACATGAGGAGGAGGTTTGTTACAGTGTGCCACCCCAGTAGTAAGGTGATTACATGAGGAGGAGGGTTGTTACAGTGTGTCACTCCAGTAGTAAGGAGATTATATGAGGAGGAGGTTTGTTACAGTGTGCCACCCCAGTAGTAAGGTGATTACATGAGGAGGAGGTTTGTTACAGTGTGTCACTCCAGTAGTAAGGTGATTACATGAGGAGGAGGTTTGTTACAGTGTGTCACTCCAGTAGTAAGGTGATTACATAAGGAGGAGTAAGGAGGAGGTTTGTTACAGTGTGTCACCCCAGTAGTAAGGTGATTACATGAGGAGGAGGTTTGTTACAGTGTGTCACTCCAGTAGTAAGGAGATTACATAAGGAGGAGTAAGGAGGAGGTTTGTTACAGTGTTTCACCCCAGTAGTAAGGTGGGGTATGTCAAAGGGCAGAGCCAATGGGCGGATCAAGGGGCAGCAAAAAAAGCTTTTGCTTAGGGTGGTAAAAATCCTTGCACCAGGCAACTTCAAATCCACAGCGGATCCGGTGTTCAAAACCGGTGTGAATACACTCTTAGCGTAGGGTCACACATGCCATGTTTTGCTGCTGTGTATTTTCCTTCCTATTAAAGTCAATAGGTAGCAAAATCAGCTGCAGAAAATACGCAGAAAAATACGACACCCTACCCTTCAGCGTATTCTGCGTTAGGCAAGTAAAATCATTGCAGCTAATCGGTTGGATGCCCCACCGCCGCCATTCTCTAAGTTCCTAGCTTGACTGAATACTGTTCGATTAGAGGGCAGAGTCTATAGGAAACCCAAAAAATTCCCCTTATGCAGCTCTTATTAGATGTGCATTAAAGGGGTTATTCAGAAATAAATTTAAAAAAAAATGAAAATGTCTTCCCAAAACAGCACCATCCCTCTCCTTGGGTGCAGTATTACAAATTGGCTCCATTCACTTCAATGGAACTGTGCTGCAATACCGCACACAGCCTGAGGACAGGTGTGCCACTGTTTTGGGAAGAAATTTGTAACCCCTTCACTGTGCTATTAGGTTGTCACTTTGTGAAGACTCATTATTTTTTATTTTTTTTTAACAGTTTTTGACTGTTACTTATTTTTTTATTGTTTTAATTGTGACTTTTCCATTGAAGTCATTGGATATATATATATATTTTTTTTAATCAGCAACAAATCTGCATCTTTTCCATGTCAGCGATTAATATGCTGCAGATTTAGGATTTCTCACCGCAATTTGGAATAATCTGCAGCGTGTGAATTAGATTAGTACAATCCCATCCGCGTACATGGTTCTGTAATCTGCAACTAATCTCTCCCGTTCGCTGTCACTTTATTGCAGTGTTTCCCAACCGGTGTGCCTCCAGCTGTTGCAAAACTACAACTCCCAGCATGTCCGGGCATGCTGGGAGTTGTAGTTTTGCAACAGCTGGAGGCACGCCGGTTGGGAAACACTGCTTTTATAGAGGTTCAGTCTACTCTCCTGTTATTCCCCAACCCCCCCCACATAAATGCATTAATATCAATAATAGCGTTCATTTCAGTACGGATTCCAGGCAGACCCCGTACAGTGTATATTCTATAGATCAGTTTTCCCCAACCTGTGGCTGTCCTGCTGTTGCACATCTATATCTCCCATCATGCATTTGGCTGTGGCATGCAATTACTCGCAGGTTCCCCAATCTGTAGCTCTTCAGCTCTTGCAACACTACAACCCCCATCATGCCCTGAGCAGCATTGCAGAACTACAACTTGCATGTTCCCCAAACTGTGACTCTGTGGCTGTTGCAGACTGTGTGCAAGAACTCCTTTCCTTTCTCTAACCGCTCTTCCCCCTCCTCCAACATATTGATAACTTACTTATATATCTATATATAATAACAACGCAGACAACCGTTAACTGTTAAATGGACGTGGGGGTCGGCCACAGCTTTATTTATTTGAAAACAAACTTAACCACAACTCGTCCAACCTCCCCATGAGGTTGCCCAACCAGGGGAAGCCCACAGCCAGCCGACGGGCCTAAAAGCCTTCCACCTCCGCTTCTCCATGTATTTAACTTGTTTTACCGCCAGCTGTGACTAACAAGAGAAGTGAACAAACACCCAAACAGCCCAGGAAAAACAATAAAGGGATTTATAAAATTCCATGTTTTAAATCTTTTATTTTTACATTATTTTTTATTTTTTTATGTCTTAACTGTCGAATTTTAATTTTTTTTTTTTTTTAAAAGGGGGGGTTACAAAAGGCAAAAAACACAAAGAAAAACATAAAACAACACCAAAAAGGGGCGGGAGGGCAGGAAGCTGTCTCCGCTGGCCTGGTCAGACAAAATGGAACTGAGAGGGGGAAGGACCTACCCTTATGACACGGAGGGTGCCGACCCAGCCCCCAGAGGCCCATGTGACTCCCCTCCTACACTATCTGCTCCCATCACAAAAAAAGGGGGGGGGGGGGGGGGTGAGGGGGAAGGAATATTAACCCCCGATTGACCCACTCCCTGCCACACAGTCTGTTGCATATTCCCCAAACTGACTCTGCAGCTAATGCAAATTGGCAACTCCCATCATGCTCTTTTAGCTTGGCAAACTACAACTCCCATCATGCCCTGTCAGCTGAGCAAAGCTACAGCTCCCATCATTACCTGACAGCCCTTAGCAGTTAAATTCAAGCACTATTCTCCAAACTGCGACTCTGCAGCTTATGCAAAATGACAACTCTCATCATGCTCTGAAAGTTTTGGAAAACTACAACTCCCATCAAGCTCTGACAGCCTTCAGCGGTTGCATGCAGGCGCTTGCAAGTTCCCCAACGTGTAGCTCACCAGTTACAACCCCTATCATGCCCTGTCTCCTTTTCAAAACTACAACTCCCATTATGCCCTGCCATCCTTCAGCTATTCCTCAACCTATAGCTTACCAGTTACTGCAAAATTACAACCCCTATCATGTCCTGTCTCCTTTGCAGAACTACGACTCCCATTATGCCCTGATGTCCTTTAACTGATGCATGCAAGCACTTGCATGTTCCCCAAACTGAAGCGCGCTAGTTACTGCAACACTACACCCCCCATCATGCCCTGTCTGCTTTACAGAACTACAACTCCCATCATGCCCTGACATCCTTCAGCTGTTCCTCAACCTGTAACTTACCAGTTACTGCAATACTACACCCCCCATCATGCCCTGTCTGCTTTACAGAACTACAACTCCCATCATGCCCGGAGTCCTTAATCTGTTGCATGCAAGCACTTGCATGTTTCCCCAACCTGTAGCTCACCAGCTGTTGCAAAGCGACAACTCCCAGTCCCCCGCATTACCTTGACTGCTTTGCTAAACCAAAACTCTGTCAGGGCATGATGGGATTTGTAGTTTTAGAAACAGCCGGAGAGTCACAGATTGTGAATGACTGCTCTAGAGCAGTGTTTCCCAACCAGGGTGCTTCCAGCTGTTGCAAAACTACAACTTCCAGCATGCCCGGACAGCCTTCGGCTGTCCGGGCATGCTGGGAGTTGTAGTTTTGCAACAGCTGGAGGCACCCTGGTTGGGAAACACTGTTCTAGATGGATTACATGTAATAGAAGATGACGCTGAATAATGACGGAGAAGCAAGCATGCAGAGCAGCGGAGCGGGCCGGTCGAGGTGAGCGCAGGAACAATATGTTTGACTAATATATGTTGAATATTTATCAAAGTCAACAAAAAAACAAGAGCGATCAGTAAGCAATTAGCATAAAATATGGTGCACCCACATTCCCTCCCACGTGGCTTCTGTTGGTTTCCACTTGTGCGCGCAGCCAAATCTACAGAAGATGTTTCCCTCCCCTCCCCGCGCAGCACAACATACATTATCTCTGTGCGCCACCGCTGAATGTCACGTCTTCTGCATCTCTTCCCTGGAACTGCCACAAGCTCACATTCACATCTCGCTTAAAGGGGTACTCCACTGGAAAACTTTTTTTTTTTTTTTCTAAATCAACTGGTGCCAGAGAGTTAAACAGATTTGTAAATTACTTCTATTTAAAAATCTTAATCCTTCCAGTACTTATCAGCTGTTATATGTGCCACAGGAAGTTCTTTCCTTTTTGAATTTCCTTTCTGTCTGACCACAGTACTCTCTGCTGACACCTCTGTCCATTTTAGGAACTGTCCAGAGTAGAAGCAAATCCCCATAGCAAACCTCTACTGCTCTGGACAGTTTCTGACATGCACAGAGGTGTTAGCAGAGAGCAATGTGGTCAGACAGAAAATAAATTCAAAAAGAAATGTAGAACATATAGCAGCTGATAAGTACGGGAAGGATTAAGATTTTTTAATAGAAGTAATTTACAAATCTGTTTAACTTTCTGGCACCAGTTGATTTAAAAAAAAAAAAATGTTTTCCAGTGGAGCACCCCTTTAAAGGGAACCTGGCACCACTTTCATCCTGCCCGAACTGCAGGGGGTGGGGAGGTCCGCAGCGTCTCCCTGCCTCCCCCCACCACCACCGCTATCTGGGGGGTTGCTATAAATAGAGTGATGCAGAATTAACTGTTATGTTAAAGAAGCACTCCAGCGATTATTTTTGCTTATACAGTGCAGCATAGGCCATTATTAGAGATTAAAGGGTTACTCCACTACCCAGAGTCCGGAACATTGAGTTCCGAAAGCTGTGGGCGGGCTTCCGTGTTCATGCCCGCCCCCTCGTGACGTCACACCCAGTCATGTACCGTTTCGTCCCCTTCCCACAGACTTTCATTGAGGGGGCAGGCCGTGACATCACGAGGGGGAAGCCCGCACACAGCATTTGGAACTCAATGTTACAGACGCTGGGGAGCGGAGTAGTCCTTTAAAGGGGTACTCCACTGGAAAACATTGTTTTTTAAATCAACTGGTGCCAGAAAGTTAAACAGATTTGTAAAATACTTCTATGCTTCCAGTACTTATCAACTGCTGTATGATCCACAGAAGTTTTTTTCTTTATGAATTTCCTTTCTGTCTGACCACAGTGCTCTCTGCTGACACCTCTGTCCATTGTAGGAACTGTCCAGAGCAGGAGAGGTTTTCTATGGGGATTTGCTCCTGCTCTGGACAGTTTGTGATATGGACAGAGGTGTCAGCAGAGAGCAATGTGGTCCGACAGAAAATAAATTCAAAAAGAAAAGAACTTGCTCTGGAGCATACAGCAGCTGATAAGTGCTGGAAGGATTAAGATTTTAAAAAATAAGTAATTTAAAAATCTGTTTAACTTTCTGGCACCAGTTTATTTAAAAAAAAAAAATAAATAAATATATATATATATATATATATATAGATGTGTGTGTGTGTGTGTGTTTTCCAGTGGAGTACCCCTTTAATGTTTAGGTTCTTGTGTATGGCTTCTGCTTACCTGTTTAAGCTGATGTGGCAGGTATAGAATAAGGCTCCATTTTGGATGTATATCCATCAGGGAAGGGATTCTATAACCTAGTCTACATTTTCCATGAACCGTCTGGCTTTGGGTGTGGCGTTTGATGACTGCACCTGGTCATCTCATTATGCTGCTGGTGCTGGAGTTTACCCAGATGAACTCATTAGATCAGTGTTCCCAAACCAGGGAGCCTCCATGTGTTTCAAAACTACAACTCCCAGCATGTCCGGGCATGCTGAGAGTTGTAGTTTAGCAACAGCTGGAGGCACCCTGGTTGGGAAATACTGCATTAGACTCATAAGGGAATCGGTGTCAGTACACTGTGCAATTTAGATGTGCTTTCTTATTTAGGATAGGGTGACCCTACCCTTAAACTTTATTTAAAAAGATTTATAGAAATATTGCCATGAGGCGAAAGTGATTTGACCTATAATAAAAAATATATTTTTTTTACGTGTTTAGGCTGTGTGCGCACATTTAATTTTTACTTTTTATACTGCTTATTTTTACATATTTTACTGCATTTTCTCTGCTGCGTTTCTCCTAAAGTGTGATAAAAACTGCACATTTTTACCATGATTTGCTAAATTTTGGAAATTTCAACGCAAAAAAAGAACCTGAAAAAAAAATGCAGCAAAAAATGCAATTCGTGAACACACAGGGGAGGTGTATAACTATATATCCTGATCCCATAGAGATAGCAGCAGCAGTATACGGATAGAGCTGGGAGGGGAGATATAGAACTACTATATATCCTGATTCCATAGAGATAGTAACAGCAGTATACAGATAGAGCTGGAGGGAGGTGTATAACTACTATATATCCTGTTCCCATAGATATAGCACCAGCAGTATACAGATAGAGCTGGAGGGGAGGTGTATAACTATGTATATCCTGATCTCATACAGATAGCAGCATACAGGTAGAGCTGAGAGGGGAGGGATCTGATCATGATGTCATCCTGTAGTTCACATGAAGTCAGCTGACCCAGGATTGACCACTTCCTCTGCCACATTTAACACTATGATTTTCTGTGGTTCAAACTGGTAACCTCTTGACCCGGTAACAGTAATGAAACGCAGCTGTGCTGGAATGAGACAGATGGCACTGTAGGACTAGTGATGCTGACTGTCTATGATATGGGCCAAAAAATTATATATTTTTTAAATTTTTCATTTGATAAGCTCTATTTTAAAATAATTCTGAAATCTTGTAGTTTTTATTTTGGCCAATAGGCCTAAAACTAAGCGAGCACCTTATGTTTTGTCTTTAATGATAAGGAGGAGGCTGCTGGAAAGGGATTTGTACTGAATTACAGATGATACCAATACATAGATAAGACAAGATCTTTACGATATATGAAGTTCAGAGCTCAGCCTCCCCCTCCCCCTAGAAATACCTCTTCAAAGGTCACAGAGAATGCCCAGACAGCTTTTCAATTCATGTAAATAGGAAAACTCAATCTATTGTTGTCTAGGTCCATGGAGCCTGTTGTCAAGCATATATCTAAATGATGTTTAAAACAGCTCAGGCAAGATGGCTGCCCAGGGCCCACGGCTTATGCCGGACATCACTGATTGCAGTGATGCCCGAAATTAACCCTTAAGACACTGCAATCAAAGTTGATAGCGATGTCTAAAATGTAAAAAAAAAAAAAGAATCCTGGCTGCTCAGCGGAGCTTGTCCGCATTGTCCCGATCAGCTGAGAGGACAACCCTTACCTGCACAGTTAATAAATGTGAATTAACCCCTTCTCTAATAAAATTTTTAATCAATTTAAAGAAAAAAATTATGTAAACATAAACAAACATAAACCTATGTGGTATCGCCGCATGCCTAAATGTCCAAACTATACAAATATAACGCTAATGGCAAAATGTATAAAAAGCGATCAAAACAGAAATGGTACCGAAAAAAACTACAGAACACAGAGCGTAGTGCGCCCTCATACGTCCCTGTGTACAGAAAAAAAAATGTATTTATAGGGGTCAAAAAAGGACAATTTTAAACATACTAATTTTCATACAAAATGGTATAATTTTTTTTAAAGAAGTAAAACTAAATAAAACCTATATAATTTTGGTATCATTTAAATGATATGGACCTACAATTTGGAGCCGCCGCCGGGAGCTTGTGACGTCATAGCCCCGCCCCCTCATGACGTTACGCCCCCAACCCCCTCAATGCAGGTCTATGGGAGCGGGCGTGACAATGTAGAAACTGGAGCTCCCAAAAGTTACAAAATTGTGTTTTGTTTTAGTTTTTTTCAATTTTGACCCACAAATAATTTTTTTTTTTGTTTCGCCATAGAGTTTATGTCATTATAAATAACAATTGGGGGTGCAAAAAAAAAAGCCCTCATATGGGTCTGTAGGTGGAATATTGAAAGCGTTATGATTTTTAGAAGGGGAGGTGGAAAAAATGAAAGTGCAAAAAGGAAAAAAAAATACCTGAGTCCTTAAGGGGTTAAGAAGCCCGATCCAACGCTGCCTTCCATCAAGTAGATCGTTAATATGTTTAATTATCCATCTGATTATAAGCTGCTAAAATGAGACGACTGTGATTATGTAGTGAGCGGCTGGTGGAACGTTCATAGTACTAGTTGGAATAGAAGACTGGGGCCAAGATTTGGGATACCTGGTGTAAAAGTGGGTTATCACCGCCATATAGGGGGCAGAGCGTCTTATATTCTACAGCGGCGCGTCACAACCAGGGTGCCTCCAACTGTTGCAAGTACAGCTCTGGAGTATTATACAGGATATAACTCAGGATCAGTACAGGATAAGTAATGTAATGTATGTACACAGTGACCTCACCAGCAGAATAGTGAGTACAGCTCTGGAGTATAATACAGGATATAACACAGGATCAGTACAGGATAAGTAATGTAATGTATGTACACAGTGACCTCACCAGCAGAATAGTGAGTACAGCTCTGGAGTATAATACAGGATATAACTCAGGATCAGTACAGGATAAGTAATGTAATGTATGTACACAGTGACCTCACCAGCAGAATAGTGAGTACAGCTCTGGAGTATAATACAGGATATAACTCAGGATCAGTACAGGATAAGTAATGTAATGTATGTACACAGTGACCCCACCAGCAGAATAGTGAGTACAGCTCTGGAGTATAATACAGGATATAACACAGGATCAGTACAGGATAAGTAATGTAATGTATGTACACAGTGACCTCACCAGCAGAATAGTGAGTACAGCTCTGGAGTATAATACAGGATATAACTCAGGATCAGTACAGGATTAGTAATGTAATGTATGTACACAGTGACCTCACCAGCAGAATAGTGACTGCAGCTCTGGAGTATAATACAGGATATAACTCAGGATCAGTACAGGATAAGTAATGTAATGTATGTACACAGTGACCTCACCAGCAGAATAGTGAGTACAGCTCTGGAGTATAATACAGGATACAACTCAGGATCAGTACAGGGTAAGTAATGTAATGTATGTACACAGTGACCTCACCAGAAGAATAGTGAGTGCAGCTCTGGAGTATAATACAGGATATAATCAGGATCAGTACAGGATAAGTAATGTAATGTATGTACACAGTGACCTCACCAGAAGAATAGTGAGTACAGCTCTGGGGTATAATACAGGATATAATCAGGATCAGTACAGGATAAGTAATGTAATGTATGTACACAGTGACCTCACCAGCAGAATAGTGAGTACAGCTCTGGAGTATAATACAGGATATAACTTAGGATCAGTACAGGATAAGTAATGTAATGTATGTACAGTGACCTCACCAGCAGAATAGTGAGTACAGCTCTGGGGTATAATACAGGATATAACTCAGGATCAGTACAGGATAAGTAATGTAATGTATGTACACAGTGACCTCACCAGCAGAATAGTGAGTACAGCTCTGGAGTATAATACAGGATACAACTCAGGATCAGTACAGGATAAGTAATCTAATGTATGGGTCAGTTTCTTTTTGTTGATGTTCTTGGTACAGACTTTCCTATTATACTGGATTACAGGACACCACTACACAGAGAACAGACTTCTGTAGCCGTTTCGGGGACTTCAATGTGTTTGGTGTCATGTGCAGTAATCAGGGGAGTCTTGCTGCCTATTCATTGTTACCATGACTGCAGAAGAGACCTCCGTGACTTTGCAGGCACACTACTACCAGGAAAATGACTAGTACAATCCCAGTTTGGTGGTGAGTTTAGAGTATTTTTACGATCTTTCACGATCTTCATATTTATTTGCATCTGAATCAGACACCATAATCCAGTGTTTTTCAATCAGGGTGCCTCCAGCTGTTGCAAAACTACAACTTCCAGTATGCCCGGACAGCCGAAGGCTGTCCGGGCATGCTGGAAGTTGTAGTTTTGCAACAGCTGGAGGCACCCTGGTTTAGAAACACTTCAGTAGACAGACATGGGGCATGTCACGTAATAGGCTTGGAAGCATTGGCATCTGACACTGGTGCCAGTCTCCTCATATACTGGAATATTGTAGAGGTTTTTCTGTCATTTTCTGTTGTTCGAGAGTTGCATTACCAATGAGCACCAGCGGTCAAGGGTGGCGCTGTTTGTGGGGGGATGGGGTATGGAAAACATGACCTAATACCCAATTTAAAACATAAGTCGAAAGCTGTGAGCCTGCGCCATCTCCAGCTCCAACACTGGGAGACCTAGGCTACCATACCAGGGGCATCCGAACCACACTTAGAGACGTTCCATTTATTAGAACGGAACTTAGCCGAACGTGGTATGGTTACATTGACAACTGTACCGCCTTGCGTGGCCTGCCCATGCCGGAGCCAAAGATGCCATGGCCTCACAGCTTTGGATTTACTCTTTAAAGGATAGGGGATAAGATGTCTAATCGCAGGGGTCCAGCCGCTGGGGACCCCCCGCGATTTCTGCTGCAGCACCCCTGTCATTCAGTGCACGGAGCAAACTCTGCGCTGTGCCCGCTGACTGACAATTCCAGCCGTCACGCTCCCCTCCATTCAGGTTTATGGGAGGAGGCGTGAAGGCTATGTACTATCTGTCATGCCCCCTCCCATAGAGTGTAAGGCCTGATTCACAAGGCCCAAAAATTTGCTAAATGTCCGCCCAGGAAAACGCGGACAGATGTTACGCAGATTTGAACAATCCGGCTGAAGCTAGGGACACTCAGAAACGTGCAGTCTCATAGACAGCAATGCTTTTCCAAGCGGAATCCGCAGAAAGAATAGACATGTCTAATTCTCTCTACGGACGCCAGATTCTGGACTTCCAAGGTAGAAACATCTGCCATGAAAATTCCACCGTGTGCGCAGAGCAGCAGAATCCCATTGAAATCAATGGGATCCTGCTGTAGCAGTATGTCCGGGCAGACATTCCACCCTGTAAACATGGCAATAGGGTAAATGACTAGGAGTAGACATGGCCGAATTTTCCGGAAAAAAAATCAAGTTTGATCTGAATACATTCGCAGCAAATTGCTATTAAAAACGGCTATGTCCGGGCTACTGAGAGCCTCAATAGGGGTGTAGAACTCTTTGCTTTACCGCAACACGCGTAGGGATTGTGCTGTGTTAGTGAAATAATACTGTTATTCAGTATGACACGCAGATTACAGGCGTCGCTATTAGAATCACTGCCGCAGAGCGGCACAATGACAATGGCGTCACAATTGAAGAGAACTGAACTGTCCCTGCCTGCACTATGGTTGCTTATAGTCTTTGAATGCTGCCTGTGATGATCTCAATTGGCAGACTATGAAAGGACTTCGAAACTCTCCCTGCCTGCCTGCAGTGATGCGGGCTTGAGGTCAATGGATTTCCCCTGTGCTGATCTGTATTCTAAGTAACGCTGATTAGTGACCACACAGTGTCTGCTCTCTCTTTAGCCATAATGAATGCAGGCTTGAGGTAAATGGATTCGCCGCTGTAAAGATCTGTATTGTCAGTAACGGTGATTAGTGCGCACACACAGTCTCTTCTCTCAACAAAACGTCCAGGAAATCCCCGTCTTCGGCAATGGCTGCCATATATAAAGGGCTGTGACATCACGGCTGGCTGGCTGCTGATAGGCTGCATGCCGCTATGTGATTCAGGGTGATCCCGCCTTCTCAGACTTCCTTGTCCCATGTCCATGTGTAGCCGCCATTTTAGCCCCCTGGCCTACACAAAATGTTACCACGAAGCATGAGGAAATTCGGATTCGTTCAAAATCTAATTTTTCATGAAATTCTGAATAAATTCGACTTCGTCAGCTTCGATTCGCCCATCTCTAGCTAGTGGATTCCACTGTCTGAACTTAGCCTCAGTGTGAATGACCTGCCCATTAGCAGCAAAATCCAGAAATTTTGGATTAAAATTTTATTGAATTTTGTTATTTTTTTAGGAAATCTGTACGGAATTCCCATCCATCAAATCATCAATAAATTTGGTGGGAATTTCCAGTGTGGATTTCCCTGACGATAGTGGATGGAATTGTTCAGGAAATGTTCTGCAGTAATCTGCCCTGTGTGTGTTTACCCTAAATATGAAGCCATTAGGGGAGATTTATCAAAACCTGCGCAAAGGAAAAGGTGACCAGTTGCCCATAGCAACCAATCAGATCGCTTCTTTCATTTTTAACAAGGTCTCTGCAAAATGAAAGAAACGATCTGATTGGTTGCTATGGGCGACTGCACCGCTCTTTCTCTGCGCAGGTTTTGATAAATCTCCCCCATTGTGCGTTACATATATTCACCAGGGATTTTTGCTCCTCTTCGCCTAGACATGTATACAGATATATAGAGGCCAACAATAAGTGTGTGGTTGGGTATCAGATGTGTTTGTCACTTTTAGTGCCTTATGGTGACAGTACAAGTCAGTCACCATCCACATTCGTCCCATGTAGCAACAGTGCTGCAGATCTCACACAACACAGTTGAGTAGCCACCTGGCCGGTATTTTAGCCACCCTGCTGGTATTTTTATATTACAAATACCGGAAATGCGATGGCCGATATTTATCCAACCAATCCTCCAACTTATGGAATGTTGCACCATAACCTATACCAGTGTTTCCCAACCAGAGCGCCTCCAGCTGTTGCATGCTGGGAGTTGTAGTTTTGCAACAGCTGGAGGCACCCCTGGATGGGAAACACTGACCTATACTATATACTACTATATAGTCCAACATGCTGGGAGTTGTAGTTTTGCAACAGCTGGAGGCACCCCTGGTTGGAAAACACTGACCTATACTACATACTACTATATAGTCCAACATGCTGGGAGTTGTAGTTTTGCAACAGTCGGAGGCACCCCTGGTTGGAAAAAACTGACCTATACTATATACTACTATATAGTCCAACATGCTGGGAGTTGTAGTTTCCATTGGGGGCAGCTTCTGAGCTACAGGCTGTATCAGGGCATGCTGGGAGTTGTAGTTAGTAACTAACTGCAACTCTTGAATTTAATTTAAAAAAGCTATCAAAAAGTCACATCAGGACAAAAATGTTCCTGTTAAAAGCTACAGATCGGGGCGCAAAAAATTGAGCAATCATACAGGCCGTATAAGGAGAAATAAAAGTTATAGGGGTCAGAATAGGGCAAAATGTCCCCCGCATATGTGTATCCTGTGATGTTACGCATATATAATTAATTATGCAACTTAGCATGGCCGGTATTTATTTATTTATTTATTTTGCAAGAAAGGTGGCAACTCTAAACACAGTGCACAGTGCCATCTAGTGGCCAAAGTTGAGAGTAGTGACCTCCATAAAGATCAATATGTAGAAGCAACAATGACGAATATATCTCCAGCATATACTACAGAATAGTCTTTCCCTTCATTCTGTGAGCATTAGATCTCTCCAGCCACGCTCTCCAATCTCCGAGTGTATCTCTAGAAATAGATTGAACGAGAAGTGAAGGGCCATTCCCTCCTCTCTCCGGCTCCTCTGTGTGAATAGGTTTTGCGCTTTAAACACTTTATACAAAAAACATTTATTACCATGTGATGAGCTGAGCACCGGCCGCTGAGGTATCAGTGAACACTCTCCACTGTTGTATTTCTCCATCGGCGTACCCTCCATATTTTGCTTCAGATCACTGCTACTGCAATGATGGGACGGAAACCATGGTGGGGAAACCTGCACCGGAAATGATCAGGCTTTAGATATACGAACCAATACCGAAGGTCAATTTTCGTGCAGAAAATGTACGCAGTATTTTTTTAAATCCCATCCACTTGCCTACTACTATATTCCTATTTGACTCCTGGTACCAGAGAATATAAGTATTTTTCTATCTTATGTACGCACAGACAGATACAGTGATCCCTCAACCTACAATGGCCTCAACATACAATAATTTCAACATACAATGATCTTTTCTGGACCATTGTGAGTTGAAACCAGACTCACCATACAATGCTACGTACAATCCAGATCTGTGCAACGTGTCAATGGCTGGACGAACCGACCAATCAGAAGGGGCAATTTACTGGTAAAACACCTGTATTACTGAAGTGTATGCACTGACTGATGTCTGGTAGCGCCCCCTACACTACAGGGAGGTATTACATGTTCTGTACTCTTTACCTGTATTACTGAAGTGTATGCACTGACTGGTGTCTGGTAGCGCCCCCTACAGTACAGGGAGGTATTACATGTTCTGTACTACTCTTTACTGTATTACTGAAGTGTATGCACTGACTGATGTCTGGTAGCACCCCCTACAGTACAGGGAGGTATTACATGTTCTGTACTCTTTACCTGTACCAGGGTTAGCTGCTACTTTGGACACCAGATAAGGACGACTCCATTTCACTTTTTTAGGACATTGCATGTACTGTAAATGACCCTGAAGAAGCTCCTGTCCTCTACACAGACCAGTGTTTCCCAAGCACTGTGCCCCCAGCTGTTTCAAAACTACAACTCCCAGCATGCCCGGACAGCCTTTGGCTGTCTGGGCATGCTGGGAGTTGTAGTTTTGCAACAGCTGGAGGCACCCTGCTTGGGAAACACTGACATAGACAGTGATTACAGCTCCCAGCAGATCTTTATTACTTTTATATGTAAGGATTTGCTTTATCTATATTAGTTATCTACTTATTTTTCTTTAATTCTTACTTTTTCCTATTTTTGGATGACCTTTTGGTGGCTTCAGAACCAATTACCAGGTTTCCATAGAGTTATGGTCTCAACATACAATGGTTTCAACATACAATGGTCGTCCTGGAACCAATTAATATTGTCACTCGAGGGACCACTGTATATGATAGGTGCCATGTGTCAGAGTGTTCGGAGTGTGAACTTCAATTCCCTTTTACCCTGTTTTGGCCAAAGTTACGACAGTATATAGCCATGGCCTAAACATTAATGAAAGTCCTCAGACCTGACCAATGGCTTCCATAGAGCAAAGTGGGTCTATAGCAGAAATCAAAATGACTTCCACCAACCTTTCCCATTGGTGCCGGCTCCTAACCTTACATCCCATCCAACATTTGGTGTAATTGTGACTAGGGCAAAAGTAAAAGGCTACGAATTGCTTGTAATACACTCTTTCTGCTCCAAAGCAGGGTAAAGGTCTTCTAAAACCTCAAAATACCTTAATCTGGGATACCTTAATCGGGGATAGGGTATCTCCATAGGAAAACTTGCCAAATATTTAGTAGGACTGCTAAAAAAAAAAAAAAAAGTAAAAAAAAAAAAATGTTGCATTAGCTGGAAGAGATTCAGGCCTTGTATGTCCACATGAGAGTCACCGGTCGGAAGTGATGTGATGGACTAACCATAACATCTGATGAAAACGTCAAGCGACACGTAAAGAAACGCATAGAGAAACATCTATAAATAGCCAGGGCTATGGAGAAATGTAAAACAATTGTATGTGCCACGCTGTCCTCGAAGCGCTGCGTCCTTGGAGACCGCTAACCCGTGTTACCAAGGACTGAAGCGGAATGCAGCTCTATATGGAGACAGTATGTTACAGAGTAAAAATGTAACATTGTACAGAACATATATGGTACGGAGCGAAGTGGAATATACAATACTTGATTTGTAAGCAAATGGCTATAATAAATAGGTAGAAATGAATTCTTTTTTTGCATAGATACATAGTAACATACATAGAATAATACATAGTAATATATAAATACATAGTCACACATATACAGTCATGGCCGTAAATGTTGGCACCCCTGAAATTTTTCAAGAAAATGAAGTATTTCTCACAGAAAAGGATTGCAGTAACACATGTTTTGCTATACACATGTTTATTCCCTTTGTGTGTATTGGAACTAAACCAAAAAAGGGAGGGGAAAAAGCAAATTGGACATAATGTCACCAAACTCCAAAAATGGTCTGGACAAAATTATTGGCACCCTTTCAAAATTGTGGATAAATAAGATTGTTTCAAGCATGTGATGCTCCTTTATACTCACCTGGGGGCAAGTAACAGGTGTGGGCAATATAAAAATCACACCTGAAAGAAGATAAAAAAGGAGAGAAGTTCACTTAGTCTTTGCATTGTGTGTCTGTGTGCCACACTAAGCATGGACAACAGAAAGAGGAGAAGAGAACTGTCTGAGGACTTGAGAACCAAAATTGTGGAAAATTATCAACAATCTCAAGGTTACAAGTCCATCTCCAGAGATCTAGATTTGCCTTTGTCCACAGTGCGCAACATTATCAAGAAGTTTGCAACTGGCACTGTAGCTTATCTCCCTGGGTGTGGACGGAAGAGAAAAATTGATGAAAGGTATCAACGCAGAATATTGCAGATGGTGGACAAGCAGCCCCAAACAAGTTCCAAAGATATTCAAGCTGTCCTGCAGGCTCAATGAGCATCAGTGTCAGCGCAAACTATACGTCCACATTAAAATTAAATGAAACACTATGGCAGGAGACCCAGGAGGACCCCACTGCTGACACAGAGACATAAAGCAAGACTACATTTTGCCAAAATTAATTTGAGTAAGCCAAAATCCTTCTGGGAAAACATCTTGTGGACAGATGAGACCAAGATAAAGCTTTTTGGTAAAGCACATTATTCTACTGTTTTCCGAAAACAGAATGAGGCCTACAAAGAAAAGAACACAGTACCTACAGTGAAATATGGTGGAGGTTCAAGGATATTTTTGGGTTGTTTTGGTGCCTCTGACACTGGGTGCCTTGAATGTGTACAAGGCATAATGAAATCTGAGGATTACCAACGGATTTTGGGTCACACTGTACAGCCCAGTGTCAGAAAGCTGGGTTTGTGTCCGAGATCTTGAGTCTTCCAGTAGGACAGCGACCCCAAACATACATCAAAAAGCACCTAGAAATGGAAGGTAACAAAGAGCTGGAGAGTTCTGAAGTGGCAGCAATGAGTCCACATCTAAATCCCATTGAACACGTGGAGTGATCTTAAAATTGCTGTTGGGAAAAGTGTACAGAGCCCTACTTTTCTTCGTGTACAGAGCCATGCTTGTTATCAGTGTACAGAGCCCTGCTTGTCCTCAGTGTACAGAGCCCTGCTTGTCCTCAGTGTACAGAGCCCTGCTTGTCCTCAGTGTACAGAGCCCTGCTTGTCCTCAGTGTACAGAGCCCTGCTTGTCCTCAGTGTACAGAGCCCTGCTTGTCCTCAGTGTACAGAGCCCTGCTTGTCCTCAGTGTACAGAGCCCTGCTTGTCCTCAGTGTACAGAGCCCTGCTTGTCCTCAGTGTACAGAGCCCTGCTTGTCCTCAGTGTACAGAGCCCTGCTTGTCCTCGGTGTACAGAGCCCTGCTTGTCCTCGGTGTACAGAGCCCTGCTTGTCCTCGGTGTACAGAGCCCTGCTTGTCCTCGGTGTACAGAGCCCTGCTTGTCCTCGGTGTACAGAGCCCTGCTTGTCCTCGGTGTACAGAGCCCTGCTTGTCCTCGGTGTACAGAGCCCTGCTTGTCCTCAGTGTACAGAGCCCCGCTTGTCCTCAGTGTACAGAGCCCCGCTTGTCCTCAGTGTACAGAGCCCCGCTTGTCCGCAGTGTACAGAGCCCTGCTTGTCCCCAGTGTACAGAGCCCTGCTTGTCCTCAGTGAACAGAGCTCAGACACACAGGCAATAGCTGCAGGCAGTGTCCTAAATGGTGAAGAGCCCCCTAGGGATAAGAAGTTTTGAGCATTTTTATCTCAAAAATATGCAATTCTTTTTTTTTTACTAAAGTATGTTTCAATTTACAATGCCCATTGAAAATTTTCAGGATGGAAAAGTTGTATGTTTAAAAAAAAAAAAAAAAAAAATGTGATAAAAACAAGAACAATAGGTGGTATGACATCTCTTGACTGGAGTGTCTCTATCAGTGGAAGACCTGTCCTGTCCTGTCCTGTCCTGCACTATTCAAATACCCCACTGATATGAATGGGCACTGTGTAGTTTTTAGTTTCCCCTGTGGAGGCACTGCAGTGAAATTGAGTCTTGTAGTGTTAACTCTGCTGCTTTCTAATTCTCACAATATTGAGGATACGTAAGTTTCTGAAAAATAACATCTTTTATTTTAATCCTGAATGAATATTGATTTTTTTCCCTTTAATGCGGCACAATTTGCAGACCGCACACTCGAAAAGTCCATCTCATCATTTCATTTTACCTGGGGGGGGTGGGGGCGGTATGATGGTCCATGTAATGAATAGGAAGGAAGAGTCAAGGTCACGGACAAGAATCCGACAAGGAAGAATTAAAAGCCGTAATTACATTATATTATGTGCTACATAGTGCAAGAAACTGTGGGCTCAGCTCTCCAACTTGTGGTACTTCAGCTGTTGGCGGTCCAGGCATGCTGGGAGTTGTAGTTGTAGGAAACTGATGATGTACAGCAGTGATTTCCAACCGTCTTTTGCCTGAGTACCCCTTGACAGCCCATTCCTAAAAATTGTACCTCCATATCAGAGACTTTTTTTTTTAATGAATATAGTATAATTCTTATGCTTATATTTTCTCCATATCCTCTCCCCAGACCCCCTGCTCCTTTCCCTATCATCCCAGTCCCCCGATTAACAGGTGACGTCTTCTCCGATCGGAGTTGTTTACTTTTTTCCTGTTCTTCTCTATCAGGCCTAGACCGCCATCAAGATTTCTCCCGGCCAAGACTTTTCTTCACAGAACCAGCCAATCATTTAAGGCTCCTTTCTCCAGTACAATACCCACCTCTTTACAAACTCCCCACACAGTAATAGTTCCCACTTTGTATCCCCATAAAGTAGTAAGGCCCCCTCTGTGCCTCATATATATAGCTGTAGGCCCCCAATCTGTCCCCATATATAGTTTTAGGCCCTCAAATTTCCCTATATATAGTTGCTCCCTATACTGTCCTTCTTCAGTGCTCCACTGCCCCTTCGGTCTGGGGACCTATTGCTATGTGTGTGTGTATGTATGTTTATATATATATTATATATACACCAGTGTTTCCCAACCAGGGTGCCTCCAGCTGTTGCGAAACTACAGCTCCCAGCATTCCCGGACAGGCTTTGGCTGTCCGGGCATGCTGGGAGTTGTAGTTCCACAACAGCTGGAGGCACCCTGGTTGGAAAACACTGATCTACGCCATCAAGACCTTATTGATTAATTGCATGTTATTTTAATGTGAGAAAAGACATTGCAGGGCATCTCTGTAGTACAGGGTAGAGAAGTGTGATGTCTTCTTTGTAGAAAGCCAAGGAACTAGATTGAACAAGTGATCACTGGGGACTGAATATAGCGATAAGATAAGAATGCGATTCTGTCCACTATATACATATTGCACCACAATCCTCTTTATTACCCGACCTCTTAATGTGACTACAATTCCACTTTACTCTATACATTGTATATAATATCATAGAATAGTACTATGGTCATATCCAGTGGTCGGTCTTGTTAGGGGGGTTGTAATGTTTATTGTATATAATATCATAGAATAGTACTAAGGTCATATCCAGTCTTGTTAGGAGGGGGGGGGGGGGGGGTTGTAAGGTTTATTGTACACTGATCCCTCAACATCCAAAATTTCAGCATACGATGGTATTTTCTGGACCCTTGTAACCAGACTCACTATACAATGTACAGACAGTCCAGATCTGTGAAACGTGTCAATGGCCGGAAGAACTGATCAATCAGAATGGACATTCACTGGTAAAACACCTGTATTACTGAAGCGTATGCACTGACTGGTGTCTGGTAGCGCCCCCTACAGTACAGGGAGGTATTACATGTTCTGCACTACTCTTTACCTGTATTACTGAAGTGCATGCACTGACTGGTGTCTGGTAGCGCCCCCTACAGTACAGGGAGGTATTACATGTTCTGCACTATTCTTTACCTGTATTACTGAAGTGCATGCACTGACTGGTGTCTGGTAGTGCCCCCTACAGTACAGGGAGCTATTACATGTTCTGGACTACTCTTTACTGTATTACTGAACTGCATGCACTGACTGGTGCCTGGTAGCACCCCCTACAGTTACAGGGAGGTATTACATGTTCTGGACTACTCTTTATCTGTATTACTGAAGTGCATGCACTGACTGGTGTCTGGTAGCGCCCCCTACAGTACAGGAAAGTATTACATGTTCTGTACTCTTTACCTGTACCAGGATTAGCTGCTCCTTTGGACACCAGGTGAGGGCGGCTCCATGTTACTTTTTTAGGACACTGTGCACTGTACAGGACCCCGAAGAAGCTCCTGTCCTCTACATAGACAGTGATTACAGCTCCCAGCAGATCTTTATTACTTTTATATGTAAGGATTTGCTTTATCTATATTAATCTACTTATTTTTCTTTAATTCTAACTTTTTCCTATTTTTGGATGACATTTTGGTGGCTTCAGAACTAATTACCAGGTTTCCATAGAGTTCTGGTCTCAACATACAATGAATTCAACATACAATGGTCGTCCTGGAACCGATTAATATTGTAACTTGAGGGATCACTGTATATAATCTCATAGAATAGTACTATGGTCATATCCAGTAGTCGGTCTTGTTTTGGGGGGGGGATTGTAATGTTTATTGTGTATAATATCATAGAATAGTACTATGGTATATACAGTGATATCATAGATATGAACAACCACAGGATATGACCATAGTACAACAATTCTACGATACAATACTGTATATTATACATAATACTCTTTTATTCAATATACTGTACACTGTATTGTTGGGGGGGGTTATTCTTCTGTATGAAGATGTACTGTATTTTTTTTCTTTTTCTTTCTAGCATTTACACTAAAATCCGCCTGACATTCCCTATTTTATCCGCTCTTGCGACTTTCAGATCCCTCGCCATGTTTTTTACATCTCCGGCGTTGCACTAGCAGGGAGGCTTCCATGGTTTCTGCAGAGCTCCGTGTTTGTATCGCAAGTGACGAACGGTGGAACATCGTATGGGGCTGCTATGGTTACAGGCACCTTGTATGTGCGAACAGAGGCTCTATCCCCAGTACTAGATTTAACCGTTTTATCATAAACAGGGGATGTGTTCATATAGAGCAATGGTCTCCAAACTGTGGGCCTCCAGCTGTTGCAAAACTACAACTCCCAGTATGCCCGGACAGCCGTTGGCTGTCTGGGCATGCTGGGAGTTGTAGTTTTGCAACAGCTGGAGGTCCGCAGTTTGGAGACCATTGATATCAAGATTGTGCGCATCAACCAGATTCCAGTGATCATTCCCTGCGCCGTATACTCTGCAGACCTGAGCTTTATAGTGATGTTTGCATTTTAAATCCTGCAGACCTGAGCTTTATAGTGATGGTTGCCCCTTATATCCTGCAGAACTGAGCTTTATAGTGATGGTTGCCCCCACACCCTGCAGTCCTGAGCTTTATAGTGATGGTTGTCCCTTATATCCTGCAGACCTGTGCTTTATAGTGATGGTTGCCCCTACATCCTGCAGAACTGAGCTTTATAGTGATGGTTGCCCCCACATCCTGCAGACCTGAGCTTTATAGTGATGGTTGTCCCTTATATCCTGCAGACCTATGCTTTATAGTGATGGTTGTCCCTTATATCCTGCAGTCCTGAGCTTTATAGTGATGGTTGTCCCTTATATCCTGCAGACCTGAGCTTTATAGTGATGGTTGTCCCTTATATCCTGCAGACCTATGCTTTATAGTGATGGTTGTCCCTTATATCCTCCAGTTCTGAGCTTTATAGTGATGGTTGTCCCTTATATCCTGCAGACCTGTACTTTATATGGATGGTTGCCCCTTATATCCTGCAGTCCTGTGCTTTATATGGATGGTTGTCCCTTATATCCTGCAGACCGTAGCTTTATAGTGATTGTTGCACCTTAGATCCTGTAGTCCTGAGCTTTATAGTGATGGTTGCCCCTTATATCCCGCAGACCAGAGCTTTATAGTGATGGTTGTCCCTTATATCCTGCAGAACTGAGCTTTATAGTGATGGTTGCCCCCACATCCTGCAGACCAGAGCTTTATAGTGATGGTTGCCCCTTATATCCTGCAGACCTGAGCTTTATAGTGATGGTTGCCCCTTATATCCTGCAGACCTGAGCTTTATAGTGATGGTTGCCCCTTATATCCCGCAGACCAGAGCTTTATAGTGATGGTTGCCCCTTATATCCTGCAGACCTGAGCTTTATAGTGATGGTTGCCCCTTATATCCTGCAGACCTGAGCTTTATAGTGATGGTTGCCCCTACATCCTGCAGACCTGAGCTTTATAGTAAGCATTGCCCCTGAAATCCTGCAGACCTGGGCTTTTATAGTAATAGTTTCCCCTTAAATCATGCAGATCGGAACTTCATAGTATTAATTGCCCCTTATATCCTGCAGACCTGGGCTTCATAGTGATGGTTGTCCTTTATGTGGTGAGGGTGTGATGAGGGCAGATGGAATTACCTTAGGGGAAGATGGCATTAACCCCCTTGTGTTCGTGACGCCAGGGCGTGGTTTATCCTCTATACCATCCCTGGATCCTGGGCTAGGCACGGGGGCAAATAATGACTCAGACACCAAATTATGGAACATTGGCAGCTTTACTGGTTCAAACAGGTGTAACAGTCTATACAGCTTGGCTAAGCCCACGGAGGTGACCAGTGACTTCAGAGACCTTAGGGCTTGCTGGGACTTATAGTGGACTTGGACAATTTGGATGCAGACCACGCTGACTTGAGACAGGATGACTTGGACTGACTTGACTATGACAGACTATGACTGACTTCACCCCTTCTGTAGCTTACCAGGCTTTGATGTGGCCAGTGGGGCAATGGACTTGAGAATCGGTGGCTGCTTGACTGACTTTAGGCCTCCTCTGGACTCCAGACACACACCTAGGACATGACCTCACTGCAACTCACCATACAAGAGCAAAAGAGTGAGCTAACTCCACCCAGGGCTTATATGGGGAGACTAGGATAGGAGGGGTCCCATAGGTCACTGACACCTCACTGGGTTACAATCATATGACAGGTTTAAAGCTATAACACATTTTATGTACATTATATGGTATAACATAGGCATTTAAGGGAGTAGGTAGAACCCAAGTGCAAGGGGGGGGCAGGGGTCACTGTATGGAATCTGCTGGACAGAGCAGCTAGGGTACAGGGGTGCAACTCCTGTAAGGGGCCACCACACTTACATCCAGCAGACCTGGGATTTATAATATTCATTGCTCTCTACATCCTGCTGACCTGAGCTTTATGGCAATGGTTGCCCCTTACATCCTGCAGACCTGGGCTTTATAGTGATGGTTGCCTTATACATCCTGCAGATCTGAACTTCATAGTATTAATTGCCCCTTATATCTTCAGACCTGGGTGTGACAGCCACAGGGTGTTAGTAAGAATACCTGTTCACGTCGTGACGCCAGGGCACCGTTTTTCCGATCCACAGTCCAAAGGTTGGAGGCAGCTTCTCCTGGGCCAGACACGATGAGCGAATAATCACACCGACGTCAGGTTACGGATAACTGCCTTTACTGACCTTGTGCAGACAGCTAGCCATGGTGTGAGAGTGCAGCGTCCCCCTTGCGAGCCTTGTAGCCTTGCTTAGACTTGTGGTGCTTTTACCGAATGGAATTGTAGACTGTAGATTCTGGTTGCTTAGGTCCTTCCAAGGCACTGTAGACTATTCTGCAGGGGCATGTAATCCTCCTGCGAGTGAACCATGTAGGATGACCATTAAAAGAATTAAAGCTGGAGTAGGCCTCTACTCAGAGCACACGACACACAGCACACCTGAGCTTAGCTGTTGCTCAGGAGCCTCACTTGGGTGAAACTGACTGGACTGGTAGCAGCAGTGGACTGACTAACTCCTCCCCTCTACCTCACTATACAGGAGAGACTTTTGGGGTCTCATTGACTCACATGGGGTTCACTGCTCACATTTTAAAGGCACAGTACACTTATTTCAACCTATATATATACACATAAATAACAAAATTAATCTACAAAAATATATTACTCAATCTTATAAATCTAGCATAAACATTATTTCAGTAGAACTGGTGTGGGCCCAACACCTTGTGCTGCCAGGTGGCCCAACAAAGTCCAAACGCCTGGGACAGCCTCCAGTTCTGGGATACCACATGGGCTTCATATTATTTGTTGCCCCTTTCATCCTGTAGACCTGGGCTTCATAGGGATGGTTGCCCCTTACATCCTACAGACATGGGCTTCATAGTACTGGTTGCCCCTTACATCCTACAGACCTGGGCCTTATGGTGATGGTTTCCTCTTACATCCTGCAGGCCTGGGCTTTATGGTGTTGGTTGCCCTTTCCATCCTACATACCCTGGCCTTCATAGCATGATTGCTTCTTACATCCTGCAGATCTGGGCTTCAAAGTATTGATTGCTCCTTACATGCTGCAGGCCTGGGCTTTATAGTAATGGTTTCCTCTTACATCCTGCAGGCCTGGGCTTTATGGTGTTGGTTGCCCCTTCCATCCTGCATACCCTGGCCTTCATAGCATGATTGCTCCTTACACCCTGCAGACCTGGGCTTTACGGTGATGGTTACCTCTTATATCCTGCAGACCTGTGGTTCATAGTAATGGTTGCCCCTTCCATCCTACATACCCTGGCCTTCATAGCACGATTGCTTCTTACATCCCGCAGACTGTATGTTAGCCTGTGGGAGTTGCAGTTCACTCAGTTTATTCACATATGACTCAATAAGTCCTTTTGATATCTCCCATTTATGACTGAATAAACACTGCATGGGTGGGGCTTAGTCGGGGGTGGGGGTGGGGATAGTTTAGCATTTCTTGTCTCCTATTGTAATCAGAGTAGTGGGGGGAGGCTCCTGCTGCAACCAATTACCTTAGAGGAGTGCTTCTTTCAGGGTACGATCATCTCTAGTTGTAGATGACTGCTTGTTTTTCTCGGCCTCTTCCTGCCGTTTTAAGTGTGTGTGATGCATTTAGAGTGTTTTTCATCTCCGATGCGCCGCATGCAAGAGAGCAGACAGATAACTCATTTAAGTGGACAAGTCGTTTGGAGATTTGGAATCAGGAAAATTGCAGATTCTCCAGTGTTGCAAAAAAAAGACAGAAAAAAGTAAAACTTTATATTCTTACCGTGTCCCCCCTGGTAAATAAAAAAAATAAAAAAAACAGTGGTGTTCTGCACTTGGGGCCTCTTATACTCTCTGCTTCTGTAGAGTTGCGCACCACATGGTACTCTGCGGGGGCAATTGGTTTTTAGCTCTCCGCTATGAAATGTTATTATTATCCTCCGCATTCTCTTCTGCAGTGTTTTTTTTTTTAAGTTTTTTTGCTTTTAGTAAAAGCCTTAAAAAAATAAAAAATAAATCACAAGCAAAGTGGGCTGAGAATGTAACCTTTTTTTTTTTATTTCACGGACATTTTGACTTTTTTTTTTCCATAAACAAAAACTTTTTCTGGAGCATTAAAAGGAATGAATTAATATTTATTGAATTGTCACCAAAAACGGTTGAGACACGTCTCCTGTTAATGCAGATCACCAGAGCATGCTCCATACATACAGTGAGACAGTAAGGAATTCATGAATGTTTCAGTCTGCAGAATTATAAGTGCAGCTCTGGAGTATAATACAGGATATAACTCAGGATCAGTACAGGATAAGTAATGTAATGTATGTACACAGTGACCTCACCAGCAGAATAGTGAGTACAGCTCTGGAGTATAATACAGGATATAACTCAGGATCAGTACAGGATAAGTAATGTATTGTACATACAGTACGGTGCACAGTGACCCCACCAGCAGAATAGTGAGTACAGCTCTGGAGTATAATACAGGATATAACTCAGGATCAGTACAGGATAAGTAATGTAATGTATGTACACAGTGACCTCACCAGCAGAATAGTGAGTACAGCTCTGGAGTATAATACAGGATATAACTCAGGATTAGTACAGGATAAGTAATGTAATGTATGTACACAGTGACCTCACCAGCAGAATAGTGAGTACAGCTCTGGAGTATAATACAGGATATAACTCAGGATCAGTACAGGATAAGTAATGTAATGTATGTACACAGTGACCTCACCAGCAGAATAGTGAGTACAGCTCTGGAGTATAATACAGGATATAAATCGAGATTTTCCTAGCTTGTGACGGAAAATATTAGTTATATGAAGACAGGAGGCGAGTATCTTATGCATTATTCTTTCTTTAATAATGCCCATAGCAGAACTATTCAGTAATCAATTTAAAACAGAAAAAACTTCAACTCCCAGCAGTCCTAGGACCACAGAAGCCACTCCTCGTCTGTAGCCACTATATAAGGACTGCCCACATATAGATCCTCCTCTTTCTTGATGCGAACCAGAACCGCACAGAAGGCAGAACTCCAGACCGGTATCCTCGACGAACAGCAACCTTCGGTCTTTTAGCCCGGAACAGCAGAAACCCGGAGCAAAGGGAACTTCAGCTTCGTCCCAACGGGGACTATAGAGGAACCAAACAACAGGAACCAAACAGGTCATCCGAACTCAGGAAAACCGCCTCTGCTTTCAATATCCTGCAAAGAGAACAAAGAATCGTAATAGGGTGGGTAGGGAGGGAAGATACTCGCCTCCTGTCTTCATATAACTAATATTTTCCGTCACAAGCTAGGAAAATCTCGATTTATATATCAGACAGGAGGCTCATATCTTATGCAAGTTCAAAGCTAACAATCAGCAATGACAGTAAGAACAATAACAACCAGAGTATTATAAGACTGACATAGACACGTGGTCCTCCGGCCTGAAGTAGAAATGGCGAAAGGTGGTCTCCGAAGACCAATCGTCCGCCATCAATAAGTCAGAGAGGGAGCCCCCTGATGTGACGATTTTCGTAGCCATAGCACCCCTGGAAGAGTGAGCTCCAAACAGAGACACATCTATACCTGCCATCTCCATGGCAGAACGTACCCAGCGTGCTAGAGTAGCGGAGGTAACTGGATGATGTGGTCTGACATATGAGACCAGGAGCTGAGAGAAATCCGGAGAGCGCAGATCCGCCGTCTGTGACTCGTACGCCTGTAAACAACGAACCACGCAAAGCCGTGGATGCGCGGGAAAAAACGGGTAAAAAAACGAGTGAATACCTGTCTTGGTCCTACGGACCACCGAGAATTTTACTCCCTGAGGCGAAAATTGTCGCCTAGAGATGTCCAAAGCCTTCACGTCTGAGACACGTTTGATGGATACCAAACAAAGAAGGACCGTCAGTTTATAAGACAACAGTTTCAGGGAAAGGTCGTCATTGTCCACCCATGAGGCAAACATATCGAGCAACCTGGAGACATCCCAGGTCGATTGATACCTAGGCCGAGGGGGACATTTAAATTTAATACCGCGTAAAAGTCTACAAATCAGTGGGTGTTTGCCAATCGTCAAAGAGTCCACAGGGCAGTGGTAAGCCGCAATAGCCGATCGGTATACATTAATGGAGCTATAGGATTTGCCAGACTCAAAAGAATCTGCCAGAAAGTTTACTACTACAGACACAGGTGCATGTACGGGATCAACCTGCCGTTGATCACACCAACGAACCCAGAGTCTCCAGGCTGATCGATATGCCGATCTAGTCCCGGGGGCCCAGGCCAGGGCGAGGAGATCCCTAGCTGATCTTGAAAGGTCTTGATCCGTGTCCGAGATCCCGAAACCAACCACGCTAGGAGAGGCAGGTTGCCCTCCATCACCAGAGGATGGAGACTCCCGGCCGGGTTGGTGAGAAGGTGAGGAACTTGGGGTAACAGCCGGGGATAATCCACGATCATCCCCAAAAGAAGAGGGAACCATGGTTGTGTCGGCCACCAAGGTGTGATCAGCACAACCGTTGCCCTCTGGTTCGTCGTATGCAAGAGGACCCTGGGGATCAACTGGAAAGGAGGAAAGGCATAGTGAGTTCCCCTCGGCCAGAGGAGGCGGAGAGCGTCTACCGCAGACGCTTCTGGATCCGGTCTCCAGCTGAAGAAATGAGGCAGTTGGTGGTTGAGGCGAGAAGCGAAAAGGTCCACGTATAACGGGCCTCAAAGGTGAAGCAACTGCAGAAAAATTGAACGATCCAGGCGCCAGTCGCTGGAATCGAGGAGGTAGCGAGAATTCCAATCGGCCACCGTGTTGGAGACCCCTGGAATGTACTCCGCTACCGGGATAATGTTGCGAGCTAGGCAAAAGTGCCAGAATTCCTTGGCCAGGTCTGCCAGGATCTTGGATCTGGTACCCCCTAAGCGGTTGACGTACTGAACCGCCGCCACGTTGTCCATGCGTAATAACACACAACAGTTGGACGAACGAGGCATGAAGCTCTTGACGGCAAAGAAAGCCGCCAGAAGCTCCAATGCATTGATATGCAGGTCGACTTCCGAGGCGGACCAAGTCCCTCCTGTGGAAATCTCCCCGCATCGAGCGCCCCAGCCAAGACGGCTCGCGTCCGACTCTATGATGACGTCCGGACGCGGGTTGAAAATGGCTTTGCCATTCCACTCGACAGCATGACGAAGCCACCAATGTAACTCCTCGGTAGCCGCCGGACAGAGGGGTACTTTGTCTGCGTACCTGAGGCCCTGGCGCAGATGCAAGATCTTGAGCCTCTGAAGGGCTCGGTAGTGCAGGGGGGCCGGAAAGATGGCCTGGATGGAAGCCGCCAGGAGCCCCACCAGGCGCGCCAGAATCCTTAATGACAAGCATCCTTTGCGCAAAACCACCCTGATTTCTTTGCGGATCAGGGCTAGTTTGGACTTGGGGAGCCGCAGTAGTGCGCGATTGGTGTCCACCAAGAAACCCAGGAACTCCATTTCCTGAGCCGGGGCGAGAACCGACTTTTCTCGGTTGACCACGAAGCCTAGAGTATGTAGCAACGATATTGTCCACGACATGTGAAGAGAGGCCTGAGATTTGGATCGGGCCATGATAAGAAGGTCGTCTAAATAAATGATCAGACGAACCCCCCTGCTCCTCAGAGCCGCCACCACCGGTTTCATCAGTTTGGTGAAGCACCACGGGGCGGATGATAGGCCGAACGGAAGGCACGTAAACTGCCACAATCTGCCCCTCCAGAGAAAACGGAGGAACTGTTGTGACTCCGGGTGTATGGGAACGGTAAGGTAGGCGTCCTTCAAGTCCACCTTCACCAGCCAGTCTCCTGGCAGCAAAAGATCCCGGAGTGAGTGAATTCCCTCCATTTTGAAATGGCGATACATGACATGTTGGTTTAGGTCTCTCAGGTTTATGACCGGGCGGTAGCCGCCCCCTTTCTTCTTCACTAGGAAGAGGTTGCTTATGAACCCTAGGGAAGATGGGTCGGACTCCATGATCGCATGTTTGGACAGGAGATCTCGCACCTCGTTGTCTATGAGGATCGCGTTTTGCTCCGAGAACCGGATAGGGGTTGGAATTACACCCAGAACCGGTAAGGACTGGAGTTCTAGGTGAAACCCCGTCACTGTCTGAAGAACCCACACGTCTGCCGTAATCGCAGACCAGGCGTGGGTAAAATACATCAGTCGCCCCCCCCCACAGGTATATGAGAAAGTGGGCTGTATGGTACACTCACCGGTAGAAGGACGGGAGCGGGGGTATCCACGTCCGCCACGACTTCTCCAGGGTCGACCACGAGGAGGGAAGAATGGGGATGGTTGGACCACTGGAACGGTGCAGGAAGGAGGAGCCTGGGAATAATGGTATTGGGCAACTGGTCTGCCCTGTGGCCTGTAGGGAGCAGAACGGCCGGCAGATCGGCCTCTACTTCTGCCGGCCCGGGGAAAAATTTTACTGGACCCCGATTTTTTTAGGGAAGTTTGGGCCTTATCTAAGCCGGTAAAAAGGCCGACAAATCTGTTGACATCCTTCATCAAACTATCTCCAAAAAGCATGCCTGCTGCCGAGGGACCGGGTTCGGTCTCGGCCAAATGGGATAGTTGCGGGTCGAGGCGCATCAGGATCGACCGGCGTCTCTCGACTGAGCAGGTGGTGTTGGCAGTACCTGCCAGGCAAATGGCTCTCTGGGCCCAGCCGCGGAGCTGACGGACGTCCACGGGTTCCTCCGACGCCGCAGCATGCTCGGCTAAATTCAGGATCTTAGTGAGAGGACCCATTAAATCCAGGATACGCTCCTGTATGGTTTTGAAGGAACGTTCTATTCCCTTCTTAGGAAATTTACCCGATTTTAATAAGTATTTCATCAGGATGGGGTCCACCTCCGGGGTAGCCACCACCTTATTGGGGATAAAGGGTCTAGGGCATTCCGCCCTCAGCTTATTACGGCTGGACCTATCCAGAGATTTACGAGCCCAAAGCTCTACATATTGGGCCACGTGGGGGAGTGGAGACCAGTCGCCTGATTTCGGATGGGAGATCGCGTCTGGGTGAAAAAGGGGTTCTCCTAGGGAATCCAGGATAACATTGCCCTGCATGGCAGGGTTGGCGTCGGTGTCGAGCGCCGTATCCCCAGCATCCTGTTCAATATTGGGGTCTGACTCGTAGTCCTCAGACTCATTAGAGGAACCCGAAGAGTCCTCAGTAGAGGAGTCTACATAGGAGTCGGGTTTTTTGCGCTTAGCGGACTTACGCCTCTTGCCATGTAACTCCCCGAGGCCCAGGGGTCGAGCGGAGTCAGAGGGATGCTGGGGTTGACAGACCGGGGTAGGGACTGTCTGGAGCATGTTATTATCTTCCCCTGCCGGGGAGTCAGAGATGTGCTTCCTTTTATGGGAAGCCTTGCCCTTTTTAACATGTGGATCTCCGCCATGAAGGGGAGCCGAGATATTGGAAACCTGTTGTTGCAGGCCAGAGGGCATTATGGATGAGGCCAGGGCCGCTTGGACTGACTTATTAATTAAGTCCTGGATCTGGGTGGCAGTCATAAATTGTGCTGCATCCAGGGAAGGACCCTCCCCTCTGAGGGGGACAGATGAGGGTTCCTCAGCCATACTAACTTTAGGATACAGGGATAAAAGAAATTCAAACTGATAAGTGGGATAAAATAACTGACCCAGGCACAGCTAAAAAATCTAATAAGGCGGAATAAATTCCGTTAGATCTGGTACAAAGTTCTACACCTACTGACAGAACAGGCTCCGACCTCCACACCGTTTAGCGTTGCACTGGCGCTGTGGTGTGAGATAAGCCCGGAGTATATGAGCCCAGGGGACGAAGTCTCGCGAGACTACGTCCCTCTGGGTCCTGATTGGAGGTCGCAGAAGCGCCTCTCAACTAAACTACACGCCGAACGCCGCCCCCTCCCGAGCGCAGGCCGCAATGAGAAGCGGACCAACCAGGGGAAAGGCTCCGCCCTAGCCCGCGCGCGCGAACTCGGACGGAGAAGAAGGTTCAAGTAAAATGGCGCAGGGAAGGGAGGGGGAGGGGGAGGGGAAGGTAGATACGGAGATGAGCGGACGAAGCGGCGATAGAGGAGAGGAAACCGGCACCGGAAGATTTCCGGCTCTCACAGCAGAGAATACAGGGAAAAAGGGGGGAACAGAAAATTCTTGCCCTGTGAGTACTTAATCACCTATGGGATAGTACCGCACCAGGTCTCAAAGGTAAAATACAGTAATAAAAATCGCCATATAAGTGAAACAGAGTAAATCAAACACATATATAGAGTATACTTATCTTAGGTCTGCTATGAGCAGAAAGAAAGAGGAGGATCTATATGTGGGCAGTCCTTATATAGTGGCTACAGACGAAGAGTGGCTTCTGTGGTCCTAGGACTGCTGGGAGTTGAAGTTTTTTCTGTTTTAAATTGATTACTGAATAGTTCTGCTATGGGCATTATTAAAGAAAGAATAATGCATAAGATATGAGCCTCCTGTCTGATATATAACTCAGGATCAGTACAGGATAAGTAATGTAATGTATGTACACAGTGACCTCACCAGCAGAATAGTGAGTACAGCTCTGGAGTATAATACAAGATATAACTCAGGATTAGTACAGGATAAGTAATGTAATGTATGTACACAGTGACCTCACCAGCAGAATAGTGAGTACAGCTCTGGAGTATAATACAGGATATAACTCAGGATCAGTACAGGATAAGTTATGTAATGTATGTACAGAGTGACCTCACCAGCAGAATAGTGAGTACAGCTCTGTTGTATAATACAGGATATAACTCAGGATCAGTGCAGGATAAGTAATGTAATGTATGTACACAGTGACCTCACCAGCAGAATAGTGAGTACAGCTCTGGAGTATAATACAGGATATAACTCAGGATCAGTACAGGATAAGTAATGTAATGTATGTACACAGTGACCCCCACCAGCAGAATAGTGAGTACAGCTCTGGGGTATAATACAGGATATAACTCAGGATCATTACAGGATAAGTAATGTAATGTATGTACACAGTGACCTCACCAGCAGAATAGCGAGTACAGCTCTGTAGTATAATACAGGATATAACTCAGGATCAGTACAGGATAAGTAATGTAATGTATGTACACAGTGACCTCACCAGCAGAATAGTGAGTACAGCTCTGGGGTATAATACAGGATATAACTCAGGATCAGTACAGGATAAGTAATGTAATGTATATACACAGTGACCTCACCAGCAGAATAGTGAGTACAGCTCTGGAGTATAATACAGGATATAACTCAGGATCAGTACAGAATAAGTAATGTAATGTATGTACACAGTGACCTCACCAGCAGAATAGTGAGTGCAGCTCTGGAGTATATTACAGGATATAAATCAGGAATGGTACAGGATAAGTAATGTAATGTATGTACACAGTGACCTCACCAGCAGAATAGTGAGTACAGCTCTGGAGTATAATACAGGATATAACTCAAGATCAGTACAGGATAAGTAATGTAATGTATGTACACAGTGACCTCACCAGCAGAATAGTGAGTACAGCTCTGGAGTATAATACAGGATATAACTCAGGATGAGTACAGGATAAGTAATGTAATGTATGTACACAGTGACCTCACCAGCAGAATAGTGAGTACAGCTCTGGAGTATAATACAGGATATAACTCAGGATGAGTACAGGATAAGTAATGTAATGTATGTACACAGTGACCCCACCAGCAGAATAGTGAGTATAGCTCTGGAGTATAATACAGGATATAACTCAGGATCAGTACAGGATAAGTAATGTAATGTATGTACACAGTGACCTCACCAGCAGAATAGTGAGTACAGCTCTGGGGTATAATACAGGATATAATTCAAGATCAGTACAGGATAAGTAATGTATGTACACAGTGACCTCACCAGCAGAATAGTGAGTACAGCTCTGGAGTATAATACAGGATATAAATGAATGGTACAGGATAAGTAATAGTAAACACATACAGTAAAAACATACATAGTACTGTACATTTACATGCTATAGACCAGCATTTGAGGCACTAAGCTTATTTCACTTTCCTTTGCCATTTATTCTGGTATATTTAATATCCTGCTTTCCTCATTTGTTAATGCAGAAAATGACCAAATTGTTTAGTGAAGCAGAGGGCAATGTCAATTGACATAGTCGGCCCTGTGGTTCTAAAATAAGAGATAAACGAACATTACCCCGTGTACATTGGTAAATCCTCGGAGCTTGATGAGCTGGAATTGATGCAATAATTAGCCAAGATTACTTTAATGGGTAAATCTACAGCAGTTAAACGTGGAAGCAAAACGGCGCCATCCAATCTCTGCCACGCTTTGTGTTGTCACTGGGATGTTTTTCCATAGGCAATTCCAGACAGACAATGCTGGTAATGAGTTTGATGGTGTAATGTATCTCCTACTACGCGTGGAATCAGGCCAATGTTTGTACTATACATGCACCGGCTGTACCGTATATGATTCCGGGGGGGGGGGGGGGGGGGGGATTATGCCTGGAGCAGATTATCTGTCAGTCCTTTGAAGGTGTCGGCACAGCCATGTGCTGAATCTTCTATGATTGATAGGCTCTGCGCGCTTTGCACAAGATGTCCAATGTGGCTGTCAATCATGTCAATCACAGCCGAGTCAGGAAAAAGCCATCACTGCGATGATTTGCGACAACCCGGCATCTGAGTTCCTTTTTTGGGGGGGAGGGGGGCGGGGCTCTCAACATTTTTCCTTGTGCAGGTTGTCATACTGCATGTCTACACGGATAGAATGATTGTATATTATTCTGCTATCACAGAATGGCGCACACTAGGTTATAGAGGATGCTACCCGAGGCATCTCTGTTACTGGTAGTCTGATAAATGGGGTCATCTCACCTTTGTAGCTAAGGTGTAGAAAATGTTAAAGGGGTCTTCCAATGTCAGGTAAAGAAAAATGCTGCAGAAGTGTATAGCATTGCTTCTTCTGTCTGCCCCAGTCCTAAAACCACCAAAAGTTCAATTGTTTAGATTATTTCTTTAAGGGTATGTTCACACACTGCCGATTTGTTTCAACTGATTTTTAATACATTTGTTTGTTTTAGGGCAGAAACGCTGCACATTTTCTGCAATCGATCTGCAGCAGATCCCGCGGCCCGTGAGCATGCACATAAAGTGCACCACATGAAATCTGCAGCATATACAGGATGTGCAGCCATACTTTTTGGGGTGAATTTACATGAGGAAGACTGGTTGCAGAAATGTTTGCAACTGTCCTATACATCAGAAATATTTGAATTCAGGTCAATGAAGCTGTTTTTGACATCTGCCATATTCGTTTCCTGTATGTTCCTCTGCCTGTTGCATTGTTCCACACAAAGCAGCATAATTGCATAAACATACCTCCCTCAAGAGAAATGAATCAGATATAAATGGCGGGCTGTTTAACCTGGGGAGAAGTGGTGACTCTGGTTGTAGAGGATGATCACAAGTGTTGACATTACTTAGAGGGCAGGGCTACAGTTCCTTGACAAGATAAAGCCATGCCTCCTTAGACAGCAGAGGATCATGTGTCTTATCAAGGGACAGGAAAAAGCTGGGGAGCTGCTGAGACAACACCATACTGACAATAAGAGGACTACACAACTTCAAAAAAAAGTTTTGGGGTGATGTTCCCAATGGTTGTAATTTTTTGCTGCAAAAATCAGTTTGTAGCCTCTGATGCCCTGATTAGGCGGGGTTCACACCACCGTTGTGCCTTCCATGGTACTCATATGTCGGTAACCTCACCCTGTGAAAATAGGATGCTGATGTCAGGTAGGTGGTAAGTGTGTTTACATCAATTCCTGAACGAACACTGCTCAAAAAAAAATAAAGGGAACACAACACATTGTAACTCCAAGTCAATGAACCTTCTGTGAAATCCCACTGTCCACTCTGGAAGCAACACTGATTGACAATCAATTTCACATGGAACAGACAACAGGTGGAAATTATAAGCAATTAGCAACACGCCCCAATAAAACAGTGGTTCTGCAGGTCGTGACCACAGACCTCTTCTCAGTTCCTATGCTTCCTGGCGGATGTTTTGGTCACTTTTGAATGCTGGCGGTGCTTTCACTCTAGTGGTAGCATGAGACGGAGTCTACAACCCACACAAGTGGCTCCGCTAGGGCAGCTCATCCAGGATGGCACATCAATGCGAGCTGTGGCAGGAAGGTTTCCTGTGTCTGTCAGGGTAGTGTCCAGAGCATGGAGGCGCTACCAGGAGACAGGCCAGTACATCAGGAGACGTGGAGGAGGCTGTAGGAGGGCAACAACCCAGCAGCAGGACCGCTACCTCCGCCTTTGTGCAAGGAGGAGCACTGCCAGAGCCCTGCAAAAGGACCTCCAGCAGGTCCCAAATGTGCATGTGTCCACTCAAATGGTCAGAACAGACTCCATGAGGGTGGTATGAGGGCCCTATGTCAACAGGTGGGGGTTGTGCTTACAGCCCAACACCGTTCAGGATGTTTGGCATTTGCCAGAGAACACCAAGATTGGAAAATTTGACACTGGCGCCTTATGCTCTTCCCAGATGAAAGCAGGTTCACACGGAGCACGTGTGACAGACATGAGAGTCTGGAGACGCCGTGGAGAATGTTCTGCTGCCTGCAACATCCTCCAGCATGACTGGTTTGGTGGTGGGTCAGTAATGGTGTGGGGTGGCATTTCTTTGGGAGGCTACACAGCCCTCCATGTGCTTGCCAGAGATAGCCTGACTGCCATTAGGTACCGAGATGAAATCCTCAGACCCCTTGTGAAACCATATGCTGGTGCGGTTGGCCCTGGGTTCCTCCTAATGCAAGACAATGCTAGACCTCATGTGGCTGGAGTGTGTCAGCAGTTTCTACAAGAGGAAGGAATTGATGCTATGGACTGGCCGCCCATTCCCCAGACCTGAATCCGATTGAGCACATCTGGGACGTCTCGCTCCATCCACCACAGACTGTCCAGGAGTTGGCGGATGCTTTAGTCCTGGTCTGGGAGGAAATCCCCCAGGAGACCATTTTATATTGTAACTTGAGGGACCACTGTATAAGCTGGAGATAGATATGTGCCAAGGACACCCCACAAGGGTGACCTACCATGGCCAAGTGATTGGCAGAGTGCGTTCTTCCTTCATATCAACATCAAAAGCATAAAGTAGTATAGCCCGCTATTAGCAAGGCCTTGTGATGTTTTGGATCCTTACATGAAGCCTACCATAGCTGTGGTTCTCCGGCTTCGCACAGAAGACTGACTTGGTCTGACTTCCCTGATGCTACGCTCTGCATAGAGACCCATTGACTTGTCGGAAATTCTGCTATTGAGCTGTAAACGATTAGGATGATGGAAGAAGATTTAAAATGCTGCGTTGGTTTCTCGCATAATTCGGCTGCATTTAGGAGCCACTTAGTCTTATTCTAATCACAAAAGCGTACAGACAACTTTGTCAACGGTGAAGAATTGTCCGTCTGCTGTAAAAGAAAGGAGGCATCGATCTTTCCAGTCTCTTCTTTTTTTTATTTTGCCAATTTACAGACTTTCACAGTGAAATACTTCCAATATAGCTGCCACCTAGGCCCCGTGTTTTCAGACAGTCCACTTTACCTGTAAGTCAAAGGCTTTTTTAATGTCTAGATCCTGGGCCCCACTGAAAAAAGTCTGTAACAGGGCCTGTTAGATTTAAGCTCTCCGGAGCCAGGCCAAAACAGCAGTCGTAGATGGGCACAAAAGTAGAGTTTAAAACAGGTCCAAAAATACTAAATAAATCCTTCTGGTCAGCACACTAAACATAACATTTCCTATCTATACAGGTGTCTTTCTACCAGTCACCTGATAAAAACAATAGTCAACAAGATGTGTTACATACGTATGAAGTGTCCTACAAGAGGCTAATGTTCCTTAAAGGGGTTATCTGGCAAAAGACATCTTATGCCCTATCCAAAGGATAGGAGGGGCGTGGCGTGACATCACATCTCCAGTCCCGGAAACAAAGCGCTTTTGGAGGTGGCGGGCCCCATTTGGATAAGGGATAAGATTTAGCCTCTTGTTGCAATGTAAGCCCAGTAATAAGCTGCCTGCCGTACCTGGGCTGACTCGGGCCGAATTGAGAACCTTAGACTGTCTAGGAAGGGAATGACAGGCCCCACTATCAACTTGACTGTCATTCCATAAAAATCCAGGCCCAAAATCAGGCTTTTTCTAGAACCCCTTAGCAACTATGCTTTGCTAGGGATTTTCAAGTACCCTGGATGTTCCATATCTCAACTAGCTTTGCCTGATTGAGGTATGAACACATATGATGGGTAAGGTATCTTGGAGGGGGAAAAAAGTTTCCCAGAGCATGCTGAAATAAGAAAAAACGCTAAAAGAAAATTACATATTGATTGTTTAAATTACCTGTTGATTGCCAAAAGTTAACCGTATTTTTTAAGAATTTCAGTAATCCTGAAATGTTGCGGTTTATTTTCTGGCCACTAGGCCTAAAACTTGGCTAGGACTCCCTCTTCTGTACAGATCATTTTCCAGGAATGCCTTTCTATCTCATCACACACAGAAGTACAGTGAAATGTGACAACAATCTATAGTTAACATAGAAAGCACAATAGATGAAGCTCACAGATCAGCCTTCCCCTCCCTGTAGAACGACCTCTGAAAAGGTCATAGAGAATGCCCAATAACGTCTGCAAAATTTATGTAAATGAGACAGCTCCTGTCTATTGTTGCCTTTGTCCATGGGTCCTGCTGTAAAGGATATCTTTAAATGCTTATGGCAGCCCCCATAAGGCTAGGTTTTCACACAGGTTTTTTTTTTTTGGCATACTTTTTTTTTTTGCAAAGCTGCCACTGCAGTCTTTGAGCCAAAGTCAGAAGTGGATCCAGTAGGAAGCAGAAGTATAAAAAAAAAAAAAAAAACACCATAAAAAACCTGTGTGGAAACCTAGCCTAATAATGTAAAAAAAAAAATGAAATAAATAATTACAATAAGAAATTACAAACAGATAAAAAAAAAAAAAATGCATAGAAAAAAAAATATATATATATACACACATACACACACACATTTTTGTAACTGGCTCTAATCGGTAAAATACCTAATATTTGGGTGAAACATTCCCTTTAAAGGGTTTCTCAGGTGCTTACACATCTTATCCCCTATCCAAAGGATAGGGGATAAGATGCCTGATCGCGGGAGTCCCGCCGCTGGGGACGCCCGCGATCATGCATGCGCCACCCCGTTTGTAATCAGTCCCCGGAGTTCACACCCCCTCCCGTAGGCTTGCATTGAGGGGCGGAGCGTGACGTCACACGGGGGCGGGGGCGTGACGTCACACGCCGCCGGCCCTGTAGTCGCCTGTAATCTGACCCGGAGCCAACGCGCTCCGGGGACTGATTACAAACGGGGTGCCGCGTGCATGATCGCGGGCGTCCCCAGCTGCGGGACTCCGGCATCTTGTTCCCTTTGGATAGGGGATAAGATGTGTAAGCACAGGAGAACCCCTTTAAACTTCTCTTTATATTTCTAAGATTAAGATTCAATGTACCTGAGCTGCAATATCACACACAACCTGAGGACAGGGCTGGTGCTGTTTTTGGAGAAATCGTCTGTATTTTTCTTATCCTAGACAAACCCTTTCAACCCGCCCAGTCAGGTTGGTCCGACAGAGAAGTAATTGTTTCACTTTGTAAATTGGTTCCCATACAAATTGTCAGTTATTATGTTATCATGGCAAAAAAAATAAAAAAAAGCAGGCTCCCAAAATAAATATTTGCATTGATCCGGGCGTGATCGTAAGAAAAAAAATAAAATAAAAATAGGACAAAGTGATTGCACTGCCATGTAACTAATAGAAGGATTGAATAATTTTCTTTTCCTCTCTAATGGCATGCGTAATTGCTCCAGGTTTTCAGGCGTCCTTCACCCGCACTTATTTCGATTAGTGACTGATGCATTTCCATGGTAACACACAGCAGAGAAAGAACCCGTTGCTAGAGTGTGGGCACAGAGAGATGTGGTCCTTATTCTGAGCTTACAACTTGTGTAAAATAACACATTCTTCCTTCTCTGGTTCCTTTTTTTTTTTTTTTTTTCCTTTTTTTTTTTCTTTTTTTGTCCCCTTTCCTGTCCCTAACTAAAAAAAAAAAAAAGAGACCCTGCACCTCTTGCTCTGCTATTTTATTTTTTACCTTTTTTGTAAATTTTTTGTATAAATTTTTTTTTCGATCTTTTTTGTTTTGCGGAAAAAAACTAAGCAAAACAAAAGAACAAAGGACAATTTTTAATTTTTACATTTTTTTAAAATTTTTAATTATTTTTTTTTTGCTCGTGTGGATATTACAAAGTAAAATCAACAGAAATGTTGGGAATTATAATGCATGAAGTGATGTGAGGAGCTAAAAAAAAAACGGGAGAGAGGAGAGGAGATTTCTCCTGGAATGTTGGGTCCGGACTTCTCCATGTGAGATGGTCACATCTAGCTTGGAAACTATGGCAGACGCTTCCAAATTCAAGAAGAAAGTGCATTTCGGAGGTACTGTATGTTTGATGTCTTTTTTTTTTTGGGAGACAAAGAACACATAGGAGATGTGAGAGGAATAATTGGAACCCATTTTTTTTTGCTGTGATATCGTGCTGTATTATAGTTATTTTTTTATATATATATATATTAATACATTTTAATCTATTTTACATATTTTATGTTTTAGTTTACCTTTACTCTTTTTTTTGCTGTGATATCGTGCTGTATTATAGTTCTATTTATATATATATATATATATATATATATATATAACATTTTTATCTATTTTACATATTTTATGTTTTAGTTTACCTTTACTCTTTTTTTTGCTGTGATATCGTGCTGTATTATAGTTTTATATATATATATATATATATATATATATATATATATATATATATATATTATAAGATTTTTATCTATTTTACATATTTTATGTTTTAGTTTACCTTTACTCTTTTTTTTATGTTTGGTGCTATAATATTTGTAGCCTTTGTTATATTTAGTTACATTTTGCTATAAACTGTTATTATTTATTTAGTTTGTTTCACATTGATGCATTTAATTGCATTTCTATTGCTTTGTGCTGTCTTTGTTTTGCATGTTTGCTGGCTTAGACGACTACAGGTTTGTATGCTCTTTTGACGGTAAATACGGATTTCATTGACACAGACAGACAGCTGTCACCGGCAGCTGAAGATTCTGTAATAGGTTATGCCTTTTATGTATCCGGTGCTGTCATTCACACTTTTGTTGATACAACATCTTAAAGTGCATAGGTGTGGGAGAGCCATAAATCTAGTTGCATGGGGACAGTGTTGGTTGCTGGTTCCATTTTTTGTGAGCCGCACATGGTTGGGGGACTCCGTATACTCTTACTTCCTCTTTAAGAGTTAGCAGTAGTAATGGACAACAAAATATATATTGCTTTTCTTTTATTGTGGAACTAAACGTACCAGCAGAGACGTACACGCATAGACTAGAAAGGGGGCTTGATCCCCTGCCCTTTTGATGCCTCCTCCTTGGGTGCCCTTTTTCCTGGACAATCCTGCTGCTGATAGCAGTAATATCAAGGTAAATGAACTGCTCATATTTACACTTGGGCCCCTGCTCCCCCAAATGACTGCACGTTCCTGCATATCAGCAAGTCCAGCTAGTCATGGCAGGCTTATAATAAGAGCATGTAAAAGGGGTGTTCATACATAAAACCAGTGTTTCCCAACCAAGGTGCCTCCAGCTGTTGCTAAACTACAACTGGGAGTTGTAGTTTGGCACCCTGGTTGGGAAACACTACATAAGACTATGAAGGAAATTGCTTCTGTATACTGTAGCAGCTTATTATTGTGTTTTAAATATTGAGCATTTTTATCCTTTTTATTTTTTAATATGCACGTTGTTGTTGTTTTTATTTTGTTTTTTGCTAAAGGCTCAGAAAAAATGATGAGGGGCTGTGCCTTTTTATTCTGCAGCCTCATGCCTCGCTTCCCGTTTTCCTAATGGAAGGCTTTGCTACATAATTATAGGCCACAGAAAGACAATGGCAGATAGAGGAACGTTCTGCGAGGGGTTCTTTTCTTAAAGGGACTTGTTCGTTTTTTGAAGCTGTAGGTCGTATTTTGTGCTAAAATGTGCCTGTTCCCTAAAATTATGTTGAGGGGGGTGGGGGGCATGTTATCGTTTGGATCTGTGATAGCTGAGCTACTTAAAATAAAAAGAGGCAATTCGGGTTACATACTGATGCAATACAGACTACACATTGATAATATCTATTTTAAACACCCTCTATATCAGTGGTCTCTAAACTGTGAACCTTCACATGTTGCAAAAATACAACTCCCAGCATGCCCGGACAGCCATTGGCTGTCTGGGCATGCTGGGAGTTTCAGTTTTGCAACATCTGATGGCCCGCAGTTCGAAGACCAATGCTTTCTAACACCCTTTAAAGGAGTAGTGTAGTGAAAGATAACTGGGACCCCTGTGATCTCCTGTAAGGGGCCCTGGCAGTCTGATGGAAGGGGGCATGCCAACTCCTGCATGGAGCGGCGGCCGCGGTTTCCTACTGGGGTCGGAACGGCCACTTCCAGCAGACTGCCGGGCCCTGTTCAGGAGATCACGAGGGGTCCCAGCGGTCAGACTCCCTGCAATCTACAACTGATCCCCTATCCTTTGGATAAGTTATCTTTCAATACACGACTCCTTTTAAAGTGGTATTCCGGTGGAATTTTTTTTTTGTTTGTTTTTAATCAACTGGTGTCAGAAAGTTACGAGATTTGTAAATTACTTCTATAAAAAAAAAAATCTTTATCCTTCCAGTACATATTAGTAGCTGCATATTGCAGAGAAAGTTCTTTTGTTTTTGGATTTCTTATTTATTTTTTTTCTGTCCACAGTGCTCTCTGCTGAAACCTCTGTCTGTATCAGGAACTGTCCAGAGCAGCATATGTTTGCTATGGGAATTTGCTCCATTTCTGGACAGTGTGTCAGGTGTGACAGGTGTCAACAGAGAGCAACAGGGACAGAAAAAAAACTTTCTCTGTGGTATATAGCAGCTAATAAGTACTGGAAGGATAAATATATCCTTTTTTATAGAAATTGTGACTTGTAAAAAAAGAACATAATCTTGTCCGGCTGCAGCATCATCTTTGTCCCAGATGAAGCACAGGCTGGGACAAAGTCCAGGAAGTGAGGGCAGGACTAGCACACCTCTGTGCTCACTCTGGTCTTGTCTATCAGACTGCTGCTGCAGGGGGTTACAGAGCAGCCTGCAATGACTGGATGATGACACACAGCACAGCAGACTCAGGAAGGAAGTGAATGCATGGTGAGTGAGGGCGAGCTCAGTGCTTGCCCCAGACATGCCCCTTCCTGAGCAGTACATGTCAGAATGAGGGAGCAGTAGAACAGAAGGCTTTTTGAACCCAATACAGAAGGTGGACACATAAAAAAGACATGTAAAGAATCTGCATGACCCAGTGAGTAACATATAGATGCATTATCTTTTTCTGTGATATGACAGGTACCCTAAATCAAAAGCACAAACAGATATAAGAAACTTATTAGAGAGCAATGTCATCTTTACTCCTTCCTCCTCCTCTTATACTTTTATAACTCACTCTGGAAACACTGCTTAGGCTACTTTAACAGTATGTGTGAGGCTCCGTTACAAACGGACGTTAAGGTTTTTTTAAACTTTGACTACCATTAACATCCGTTATTGTAACAGATCCTAACGGGAGTCATAACGGACACAGAGGATCCCATTAACTTGAATGTCCGTTATGACTCCCGTTAATCCGCCGGAAGATAGCGGGAGTAAAAGACGTCGTAAGCACAACTGTCACGATGCCGGCTGGCAGGTAGTGGATCCTCTGTGCCAGAGAGGGATTGGCGTGGACCGTGCTAGAGGATCGGTTCTAAGTCACTACTGGTTTTCACCAGAGCCCGCCGCAAAGCGGGATGGTCTTGCTGCGGCGGTAGTGACCAGGTCGTATCCCCTAGCAACGGCTCAACCTCTCTGGCTGCTGAAGATAGGCGCGGTACAAGGGAGTAGACAGAAGCAAGGTCGGACGTAGCAGAAGGTCGGGGCAGGCAGCAAGGATCGTAGTCAGGGGCAACGGCAGAAGGTCTGGAATCACAGGCAAGGAACACACAAGGAACGCTTTCACTGGCACTAGGGCAACAAGATCCGGCGAGGGAGTGAAGGGGAAGTGAGGTGATATAGGGAAGTGCACAGGTGTAAACACTAATTGGAACCACTGCACCAATCAGCGGTGCAGTGGCCCTTTAAATCGCAAAGACCCGGCGCGCGCGCGCCCTAGGGAGCGGGGCCGCGCGCGCCGGGACAGAACTGACGGGGAGCGAGTAAGGTACGGGAGCCGGGGTGCGCATCGCGAGCGGGCGCTACCCGCATCGCGAATCGCATCCCGGCCGGAGGTGGTAACGCAGCGCCCCGGGTCCGTGGAACCGACCGGGGCGCTGCAGTGAGGGAAGTGTAGCGAGCGCTCCGGGGAGGAGCGGGGACCCGGAGCGCTCGGCGTAACAGTACCCCCCCCCTTGGGTCTCCCCCTCTTCTTGGGGCCTGAGAACCTGAGGATCAGACTTTTGTCCAGGATATTGTCCTCAGGTTCCCAGGACCTCTCTTCTGGACCACAACCCTCCCAATCCACTAAAAAAAAAGTTCTTCCCCTGACCTTTTTAGAGGCCAAAATCTCTTTAACAGAGAAGATGTCCGAGGAGCCGGAAACAGGAGTGGGAGGAACAGATTTAGGAGAAAAACGGTTGAGGATGAGAGGTTTAAGAAGAGAGACGTGAAAGGCATTAGGGATACGAAGAGAAGGAGGAAGAAGAAGTTTGTAAGAGACAGGATTAATTTGACACAAAACTTTAAAAGGACCAAGATAGCGTGGTCCCAACTTATAGCTCGGGACACGGAAACGGACATATTTAGCGGAGAGCCATACCTTGTCTCCAGGGGAAAAAATGGGAGGAGCTCTTCTTTTCTTATCTGCGAATCTCTTCATGCGAGAAGAAGCCTGTAAGAGAGAATTTTGGGTCTCTTTCCATATGGTGGAAAGATCACGAGAAATTTCATCCACAGCGGGCAGACCAGAGGGCAAGGGGGGTAGGGAGGGGGGGGAAGAGGGTGACGGCCGTACACCACGAAAAACGGAGATTTGGAGGAAGATTCAGAGATTCTGAAATTATACGAGAATTCGGCCCAAGGTAGAAGATCTGCCCAGTCATCCTGGCGGGAGGAAACAAAATGTCGTAAATAGTCACCCAAGATCTGGTTAATTCTCTCTACTTGTCCATTGGATTGAGGATGGTATGCAGAAGAAAAATTTAATTTAATCTTGAGTTGTTTACAGAGAGCCCTCCAGAATTTAGACACAAATTGGACGCCTCTATCCGAGACGATCTGTGTAGGCAACCCGTGAAGACGAAAAATGTGTAAAAAAATTGTTTAGCCAACTGAGGCGCTGAAGGAAGACCAGGAAGAGGGATGAAATGTGCCATTTTGGAGAATCGATCAACGACCACCCAAATAACAGTGTTGCCATGGGATGGGGGTAAGTCAGTAATAAAATCCATACCAATCAGAGACCAAGGTTGTTCGGGGACAGGTAGAGGATGAAGAAAACCAGCGGGCTTCTGGCGAGGAGTCTTATCCCGGGCACAGATAGTGCAGGCTCGCACAAAGTCCACCACATCAGTCTCTAGAGTCGGCCACCAATAGAAGCGAGAGATGAGTTGCACAGATTTCTTGATGCCCGCATGACCTGCGAGATGGGAGGAGTGACCCCATTTGAGGATCCCAAGGCGTTGGCGTGGAGAAACAAAGGTCTTTCCTGGAGGAGTTTGCCTGATGGAGGCTGGAGAAGTGGAAATCAGGCAGTCAGGAGGAATGATGTGTTGAGGAGAGAGTTCAATTTCAGAGGCATCTGAGGAACGAGAGAGAGCATCGGCCCTAATGTTTTTATCAGCAGGCCGAAAGTGAATTTCAAAATTAAATCGGGCAAAGAACAGAGACCACCTGGCCTGACGAGGATTCAGCCGTTGGGCAGACTGGAGGTAGGAGAGGTTCTTGTGATCGGTGTAAATAATAACTGGAAATCTTGATCCCTCCAGCAGATGCCTCCATTCCTCAAGTGCTAATTTAATGGCTAGAAGCTCTCGATCCCCGATGGAGTAGTTCCTCTCCGCCGGAGAGAAGGTCCTGGAAAAAAAACCACAAGTAACAGCATGCCCGGAAGAGTTTTTTTGTAGAAGGACAGCTCCAGCTCCCACTGAGGAGGCATCAACCTCCAATAGGAAGGGTTTAGATGGGTCAGGTCTGGAGAGCACGGGAGCCGAAGAAAAGGCAGACTTGAGTCGTTTAAAGGCGTCTTCCGCTTGAGGAGGCCAAGACTTGGGATCGGCATTTTTTTTTGTTAAAGCCACAATAGGAGCCACAATGGTAGAAAAATGTGGAATAAATTGCCTGTAATAATTGGCGAACCCCAAAAAACGTTGGATGGCACGGAGTCCGGAGGGGCGTGGCCAATCTAAGACGGCAGAGAGTTTATCTGGGTCCATTTGTAGTCCCTGGCCAGAGACCAAGTATCCTAGAAAAGGAAGAGATTGGCATTCAAACAGACATTTCTCTATTTTGGCATAGAGTTGATTATCACGAAGTCTCTGAAGAACCATACGGACATGCTGGCGGTGTTCTTCAAGATTGGCAGAAAAAATCAGGATATCGTCCAGATATACAACAACACAGGAGTATAGTAGATCACGAAAAATTTCATTAACAAAGTCTTGGAAGACGGCAGGGGCGTTGCATAGACCAAAGGGCATGACCAGATACTCAAAGTGTCCATCTCTGGTGTTAAATGCCGTTTTCCATTCATCCCCCTCTCTGATGCGGATGAGATTATAAGCACCTCTTAAGTCCAGTTTGGTAAAAATATGGGCACCTTGGAGACGATCAAAGAGTTCAGAGATGAGGGGTAGGGGGTAGCGGTTCTTAACCGTGATTTTATTAAGACCGCGGTAGTCAATGCAAGGACGTAGAGAGCCATCTTTTTTGGACACAAAGAAAAATCCGGCTCCGGCAGGAGAGGAGGATTTACGGATAAAGCCCTTTTTTAAATTTTCTTGGACGTATTCAGACATGGCAAGAGTCTCTGGGACGGACAGAGGATAGATTCTGCCCCGGGGTGGAGTAGTGCCCGGGAGGAGGTCAATGGGACAATCATAAGGCCTGTGAGGAGGTAGAGTCTCAGCTTGTTTTTTGCAAAAAACGTCCGCAAAGTCCATATAGGCCTTAGGGAGACCGGTTACATGAGGAAGCACAGGGACACGGCAAGGTTTACTGGGAACCGGTTTTAAGCAGTCCTTGGAACAAGAGGGCCCCCAACTCTTGATCTCCCCAGTGGACCAATCCAGGATTGGGGAATGGAGTTGAAGCCAGGGAAGTCCAAGAAGGATTTCAGAAGTGCAATTGGGGAGGACCAACAGTTCAATCCTCTCGTGATGAGATCCGATGCACATTAGAAGGGGCTCCGTGCGGAAACGTATAGTACAGTCCAATCTTTCATTGTTTACACAATTGATGTAGAGGGGTCTGGCGAGACTGGTCACCGGGATGTTGAACCTGTTGACGAGAGAGGCTAAGATGAAATTTCCTGCAGATCCAGAGTCCAAGAAGGCCACAGCAGAGAAGGAGAAGGCAGAGGCAGACATCCGCACAGGCACAGTAAGACGTGGAGAAGCAGAGTAGACATCAAGGACTGTCTCACCTTTGTGCGGAGTCAGCGGACGTCTTTCCAGGCGGGGAGGACGGATAGGACAATCCTTCAGGAAGTGTTCGGTACTAGCACAGTACAGGCAGAGATTCTCCATGCGGCGTCGTGTCCTCTCTTGGGGTGTCAGGCGAGACCGGTCGACCTGCATAGCCTCCACGGCGGGAGGCACAGGAACAGATTGCAGGGGACCAGAGGAGAGAGGAGCCGGGGAGAAGAAACGCCTCGTGCGAACAGAGTCCATATCCTGGCGGAGCTCCTGACGCCGTTCGGAAAAACGCATGTCAATGCGAGTGGCAAGATGGATGAGTTCATGTAGGTTAGCAGGGATTTCTCGTGCGGCCAGAACATCTTTAATGTTGCTGGATAGGCCTTTTTTAAAGGTCGCGCAGAGTGCCTCATTATTCCAGGATAATTCTGAAGCAAGGGTACGGAACTGTACGGCATACTCGCCAACGGAAGAATTACCCTGGACCAGGTTCAACAGGGCAGTCTCAGCAGAAGAGGCTCGGGCAGGTTCCTCAAAGACACTTCGAATTTCCGAGAAGAAGGAGTGTACAGAGGCAGTGACGGGGTCATTGCGGTCCCAGAGCGGTGTGGCCCAAGCCAGGGCTTTTCCAGACAGCAGGCTGACTACGAAAGCCACCTTAGACCTTTCAGTGGGGAACTGGTCCGACATCATCTCCAAGTGTAATGAACATTGGGAAAGAAAGCCACGGCAAAACTTAGAGTCCCCATCAAATTTATCCGGCAAGGATAGTCGTATTCCAGAAGCGGCCACTCGCTGCGGAGGAGGTACAGGAGCTGGCGGAGGAGATGATTGCTGGAGCTGTGGTAGTAACTGTTGTAGCATAACAGTCAGTTGAGACAGCTGTTGGCCTTGTTGCGCAATCTGTTGTGACTGCTGGGCGACCACCGTGGTGAGGTCAGCGACAACTGGCAGAGGAACTTCAGCGGGATCCATGGCCGGATCTACTGTCACGATGCCGGCTGGCAGGTAGTGGATCCTCTGTGCCAGAGAGGGATTGGCGTGGACCGTGCTAGAGGATCGGTTCTAAGTCACTACTGGTTTTCACCAGAGCCCGCCGCAAAGCGGGATGGTCTTGCTGCGGCGGTAGTGACCAGGTCGTATCCCCTAGCAACGGCTCAACCTCTCTGGCTGCTGAAGATAGGCGCGGTACAAGGGAGTAGACAGAAGCAAGGTCGGACGTAGCAGAAGGTCGGGGCAGGCAGCAAGGATCGTAGTCAGGGGCAACGGCAGAAGGTCTGGAATCACAGGCAAGGAACACACAAGGAACGCTTTCACTGGCACTAGGGCAACAAGATCCGGCGAGGGAGTGAAGGGGAAGTGAGGTGATATAGGGAAGTGCACAGGTGTAAACACTAATTGGAACCACTGCACCAATCAGCGGTGCAGTGGCCCTTTAAATCGCAAAGACCCGGCGCGCGCGCGCCCTAGGGAGCGGGGCCGCGCGCGCCGGGACAGAACTGACGGGGAGCGAGTAAGGTACGGGAGCCGGGGTGCGCATCGCGAGCGGGCGCTACCCGCATCGCGAATCGCATCCCGGCCGGAGGTGGTAACGCAGCGCCCCGGGTCCGTGGAACCGACCGGGGCGCTGCAGTGAGGGAAGTGTAGCGAGCGCTCCGGGGAGGAGCGGGGACCCGGAGCGCTCGGCGTAACAACAACATTTTCTCCCGCTATCTTCTAACGGCCGTCACACTGCAGCGTGCGGGCGATCCAATCATCCATTTAAAGTACCGCACTGCCGCAGATGCCGTGATCTGAGGGGTTAATGGCGGACATCATCGCGATCGCTGATGTCCACCATTACCGGTGGGTCCCTGGCTGCTGATAGCAGCCGGGACCTGCCGTGTATGATGCGAGCACCAGTCCGATACTCGCGGTCATGATGGAGCATAAATGTACGTCATTGTGAGTTAAGTACCACCGCACCATGATGTACATTTACGTCAATTGTCGTTAAGGGGTTAAAGAGTCTGAGTATTAAGGCTAGATCTGAAGTGATGACCCATCTGAATAACTCCATCTCAATGATACTGCCGAAGGGAAGAATTATATGGGGCATCACTATTTTTTTATTTTACGTTTTTGTAATCACAGCTTACAGTGCTCAGTACTGCTCTATAATGTCCCCCATGCTGCTGCTGCTTCTGATGGTGTGCTATAGAGATATAGGGGAGTAGGATCTCCTCGTCTGTATGTCTCCATTATATGGAAGACTTCATAGCGACTAGTCTATATGGGACAAGTGTAAGCTGTGTATTTTAAATTTTCCCATCAGCCCTTCACTGTGGCTCTATCTTTTAAAGGGGTTATCCAGGAAAAACCTTTTTTTATATATCAACTGGCTCCAGAAAGTTAAACAGATTTGTAAATTACTTCTATTAAAAAATCTTAATCCTTTCAGTACTTATGAGCTTCTGAAGTTAAGGTTGTTCTTTTCTGTCTAAGTGCTCTCTGATGACACGTGTCTCGGGAACCTCCCAGTTTAGAAGAGGTTTGCTATGGGGATTTGCTTCTAAACTGGGCGGTTCTCGAGACACGTGTCATTAGAGAGCACTTAGACAGAAAAGAAAAACCTTAACTTCAGAAGCTCATAAGTACTGAAAGGATTAAGATTTTTTTAATAGAAGTAATTTACAAATCTGTTTAACTTTCTGGAGCCAGTTGATATATAAAAAATGTTTTTTTCCTGGATAACCCCTTTAAACAAGATTATGGTGGAAGCCAACTTGCTGCTTTGTGCAACCTCTCAAAACATGCCATAAAAGTGAGTTATGAGAGTCTGTTACAGAGTGCTACTGATCCTAACAATAGGGCTTCTTATTCCTCGTTTCCTGTTGACTAATGGTTGCGTCATTCCACAATAAAATAAATGCGACATATAGAAATGTTTGTGCAACAGCCATGCAAATTCTTTCTATATCTCCTACATAGTAGATCTTCGTAACAATACCCATGGATAACCAATTTCTCAATTACATCCAAAGGCCGAGACAGAACATATTCACTGGTGGCAATCAAGGGGGTCCTGTATATGAAAATGTAAACTCGAAGCATAAAATTGAAACATAAAGAATGTTACAAAAGATTGAATTCTTTTGATATGTAAATCAAAAGTCAAAAGTATACCATACAACCTCTCCAGAAGACCACCCCTATTATCCAGAATCTGCGTTTTCAGGTGGTCTTGTCAAGGATGATGTTCCGATCATTTCTGTTAGGATGTATAAGGGCCCATTCACACAGCGGAAAAATTCCAAGCGGACAGTAGGCGCACGACTCATCAGTTGGCGCTAGGATTGCTCGGGATTGGGCAGTCTCCATAGATACCACTAAAAGAATGAACATGTTCACTTTTTCTGCAGAGTTCGGATTTTAAATTTCATTAGCAGAAATTCTGCTGTGTGTGCGGTGCAATGGAATCCCATTGAAAACAATAGTAGGCTGCTGCAACAGAATTTCCAAGCAGAATTTTTCGTCTAGATTACTCTGAGAAATTCTGCCATGAGAATAGGCTGATACGGGAAAGAGATCCTGTCTCAGCCTTTGGAAGGGATCAAGGATGGTTCTATACCCTTAAGGGCCTATTCACACAGCAGAATTTCCACGCTTGTGGAATTCCACCTCAAATTAAAGCCCATAGACTTCTATGGGATTCCGCACTCCCATTCACACTTATGATTTTCCGCTTGCATAGCCCTTAAATGCTTACTTATGTTTCAGTGCTTGTAAATCATGCAGATGGAATCTGATGGCCGCAGACAGCTTAAGTGGGTTATCCCAAGATTAAATAGTCACTGTTATTTCAACAAACATTGCATAAATCAATAGTACAGGCAAATGTACAAAACTGTAACATATCTTATCAGAGAAAAATTACTTTTTCTTTCTCCACTGATTAAAGGGGTACACGGGATTAAAGAGGTACTCCTGTGAAAACCTTTTTTCTTTTAAATCAACTGGTGGCAGAAAGTTCAACATATTTGTAAATTCTATTAAAAAATCTTAATCCTTCCTGTACTTATTAGCTGCTGAATACTACAGAGGAAATTATTTTCTTTTTGGAATGCTCTCTCATGACATCACGAGCACAGTTCTCTCTGCTGACATTATAATAATAATAATAACGCTTTATTTATTGTTGTCCTTAGTGGGATTTGAACCCAAGTCCCCAGCACTGCAAGGCAGTAGTGCTAACCACTGAGCCACCATGCTGCCCTTAGCATACATCTGCTATGCATCTGCTATGCATCTGCTATGCATGGTTGCTAAAATGGACAGAGATGTCAGCAGAGAGCACTGTGCTCGTGATGTCATCAGTGTTCCAAAAAGAAAGGAATTTCCTCTTTAGCATTCAGCAGCTAATAAGTACTGGAAGGATTAAGATTTTTTAATAGAAGTAATTTACAAATATGTTTAACTTTCTGCCACCAGTTGATTTAAAAGAAAAAAGATTTTCACCGGAGTACCCATTTAACGATGTGCTGCCCATATAAGTCTATGGAGAGAGGAGGGGGAAAACAAAGAATAGGGAGGAGTGGCTGAAGAGATCTAGAGGCAGACACAGAGACTGCAAAGAGCGTATGCGATCAGTATTGTATATCTCAGTGCTGAATTCACAGCTTACACTGCTCAGGGCTGCCCTAAAATGTCCTCCTTGCTGCTGCTTGTGCAGAAATAAGGTAAAAATAGCTTTTCTCTGGAAATAATGGGCCTTTTATGCTCTAGATTTTTTCATGTTCTAGACCATCAGATGGACATGTAAAATGTGTTTTGTAGTTCTGCACTTTATTGTGTTGCTGCTACTTTTAAAAAGTCTTATATAATACAATTATACAAAAAACTATTTAAAGGGAAACATACAGGCTTATAGTGCGGGTGACCTTCTTTTCAACTATGTTTCACTCACCTAAATCTGTAAAGCTCAATCAATATTAAAGAGACACAAAGTTACTCAACATTACGATCATATAAATCTTAAGGAGGCTTTGCAGGACCGACCAGCACTGTTTGACTGCGGGGAGGTGCACCAGTATTAACGGCAGAGAACAAGTCAGAATATTAAATAGAAATAGTAGGTAATGTAGCCCTCAACCCAGTTTGCAGTCTTGAAATATCTTTATTTGATGAAACAGGTTAATGCAAATCACTGTGTACATACAGTACATTACTTATTCTGTACTTATCCGGAGTTATATCCTGTATTATACTCCAGAGCTGTACTCACTATTCTGCTGGTGAGGTCACTGTGTACATACATTACATTACTTATCCTGTACTGATCCTGAGTTATATCCTGTATTATACCCCAGAGCTGTACTCACTATTCTGCTGGTGAGGTTACTGTGTACATTCATTACATTACTTATCCTGTACTGATCCTGAGTTATATCCTGTATTATACTCCAGAGCTGTACTCACTATTCTGCTGGTGAGGTCACTGTGTACATACATTACATTACTTATCCTGTTCTGATCCTAATTATATTCTGCATTATACCCCCGAGCTGTACTCACTATTCTGCTGGTGGGGTCACTGTGTACATACATTACTTATCCTGTACTGATCCTGAGTTATATCCTGTATTATACTCCAGAGCTGTACTCACTATTCTGCTGGTGAGGTTACTGTGTACATACATTACATTACTTATCCTGTACTGATCCTAATTATATTCTGTATTATACCCCCGAGCTGTACTCACTATTCTGCTGGTGAGGTCACTGTGTACATACATTACTTATCCTGTACTGATCCTGAGTTATATCCTGTATTATACTCCAGAGCTGTACTCACTATTCTGCTGGTGAGGTCACTGTGTACATACATTACATTACTTATCATGTTCTGATCCTAATTATATTCTGTATTATACCCCCGAGCTGTACTCACTATTCTGCTGGTGGGGTCACTGTGTACATACATTACTTATCCTGTACTGATCCTGAGTTATATCCTGTATTATACTCCAGAGCTGTACTCACTATTCTGCTGGTGAGGTTACTGTGTACATACATTACATTACTTATCCTGTACTGATCCTAATTATATTCTGTATTATACCCTCGAGCTGTACTCACTATTCTGCTGGTGAGGTCACTGTGTACATACATTACTTATACTGTATTGATCCTGAGTTATATCCTGTATTATACCCCAGAGCTGTACTCACTATTCTGCTGGTGAGGTTACTGTGTACATACATTACATTACTTATCCTGTACTGATCCTAATTATATCCTGTATTATACCCCAGAGCTGTACTCACTATTCTGCTGGTGAGGTTACTGTGTACATACATTACATTACTTATCCTGTACTGATCCTAATTATATCCTGTATTATACTCCAGAGCTGTACTCACTATTCTGCTGGTGAGGTTACTGTGTACATACATTACATTACTTATCCTGTACTGATCCTAATTATATCCTGTATTATACCCCAGAGCTGTACTCACTATTCTGCTGGTGAGGTCACTGTGTACATACATTACATTACTTATCCTGTACTGATCCTGAGTTATATCCTGTATTATACTCCAGAGCTGTACTCACTATTCTGCTGGTGAGGTCACTGTGTACATACATTACATTACTTATCCTGTTCTGATCCTAATTATATTCTGTATTATACCCCCGAGCTGTACTCACTATTCTGCTGGTGGAGTCACTGTGTACATACATTACTTATCCTGTACTGATCCTGAGTTATATCCTGTATTATACCCCAGAGCTGTACTCACTATTCTGCTGGTGAGGTCACTGTGTACATACATTACATTACTTATCCTGTACTGATCCTGAGTTATATCCTGTATTATACTCCAGAGCTGTACTCACTATTCTGCTGGTGAGGTCACTGTGTACATACATTACATTACTTATCCTGTACTGATCCTGAGTTATATCCTGTATTATACTCCAGAGCTGTACTCACTATTCTGCTGGTGAGGTCACTGTGTACATACATTACATTACTTATCCTGTACTGATCCTGAGTTATATCCTGTATTATACTCCAGAGCTGTACTCACTATTCTGCTGGTGAGGTCACTGTGTACATACATTACATTACTTATCCTGTTCAGATCCTGAGTAATTTTTTTCCCCTAAATATAAAAACCATTCTTAAAATGTATTCATTTCTTTTGATGCTTTCTGTCATTTTTCTCATGCTTTGGTCATGTGACAAATAAAGGACGGTGACAGATTTTAATGTTATCTGGCACCAGACCGAGCACAGACATTTACCGGCCTGGAGCTGTAATTAATTTCTGCCTGTTAATGAGCACAAAGGTTTACAGTATATTGCTGGCAATTTGGTGGAATGATACATATAGGAAATCAATAGGAGCGTTGTGCACTGGCTGCGGCACCAGATGCATCATTTCGGGATATTTGCTGTGTTTAATGTATTGTATCGATCGCTTGTTAATTTCATCGGGCAAAGGGCATAATAAATGTTAATTACTGGACCTTAGAAATAAATAATAACTAGTTCCTACTGTTTGTATATCATCCTGACCCTAAAGCCCTATACGGAGCTCACTAGATAGGAGATTTGCAAAACTACAACTCCCACCATGCTGGGATTTGTAATTTTGCAACAGCTGGAGATACCCTGTTTGGAAACTGTAACCTGTTGTACCTCTACAGCAGTGGTCTCCAACCTGCGGACCTCCAGATGTTGCAAAACTGCAACTCCCAGCATGCCCAGACAGCCGTTGGTTGCAACATTTCCAGTTTTGATCTTAAAGGGGGATATTCTGACACTTAAAGGGGTATCCCAGGAAAAAATATTATTAACTGGCTCCAGAAAGTTAAACAGATTTGTAAATTACTTCTGTTAAAAAAAATCTTAATCCTTCCAGTAGTTATCAGCTGCTGAAGTTGAGTTGTTCTTTTCTTTCTGACAACAGTGCTCTCTGCTGACATCTCTGTCTGTCTCAAGACCTGTCCGAAGCATTAGAGGTTTGCTATGGGGATTTTTGTGCATGTAGTTATGATTTTTTCCAGAAGTACAACAATATCCAACCTATATAAGTAGGGGATCATTTTAATCATATGGACCTACAGAATAAAGAGAAGGTGTCATTTTTACCGAAAAATGTACTGCGTAGAAACGGAAGCCCCCAAAATTACAAAATGGTGTTTTTTCTTCAATTTTGTCTCACAGTGATTTTTTTTTTCATTTCGCTGTAGATTTTTGGGTAAAATGACTGATGTCATTACAAAGTAGAATTGGTGGTGCAAAAAAAAAGCCATCATATGGATTTTTAGGTGCAAAATTGAAAGGGTTATGATTTTTAAAATGTAAGGAGGAAGAAAAAAAAAGTGCAAAAACTGAAAAACGCTTGGTTCTTAAGGGGTTAATAGAAGTAATTTACAAATCTGTTTACCTTTCTGGAGCCAGTTGATATAAAAAATAAAAAAGGGGGTTTTCCTGGATAACCCCTTTAATGTCTTATCCCTTATCCACAGGATTTAGAAGAAGTATCTGACCGGTTGGGGGTCCGACCACTGGGAGCTCTCCGCATGCAAGGAGCGATCATGCCCCCTCAATGTATATCTATGGGAGAGCTGGAGCCATGTACTCCTCCTGTATCTCCAGGGCACCGGGTATCTCCATTGCGGGGGGTCCCAGCGGTCGGACCCTCCACGATCAGACACTTATCCCCTATCCTGTGGATAGGGGACAAGACATTAAAGAAGAAAACTTTTTTTTTTTTTAATCAACTGGTGCCAGAAAGTTTAACAGATTTGTAAATTACTTCGATTAAAAAATCTTAATCCTTCCAGTACTTCTTAGCTGCTGTATACTACAGAGGAAATGTTTTTCTTTTTGGAACACAGAGCTCTCTGCTGACATCATGACCACAGTGCTCTCTGCTGACATCTCTGTCCATTTTAAGAACTGTCCAGAGTAGAAGAAAATCCCCATAGCAAACATATGCTGCTCTGGACAGTTCCTAAAGTGGACAGAGATGTCAGCAGAGAGCACTGTGTTCCAAAAAGAAAAACATTTCCTCTGTAGTATACAGACCCTAAAAAGTACTGGAAAGATTAATATTTTTTAATAGAAGTAATTTACAAATCTGTTTAACTTTCTGGCAGCAGTTGATTTTTTAAAAAAAGTTTGCCACCGGAGTACCCCTTTAACCCCTTAAGGACACAGGACGTAAATGTACGTCCTGGTGAGGTGGTACTTAACGCACCAGGACGTACATTTACGTCCTAAGCATAACCGCGGTCATCGGAGCGATGCCCGTGTCATGCGCGGCTGATCCCGGCTGCTGATCGCAGCCAGGGACCCGCGGGCAATGGCCGACGCCAGCGATCTCACGGGCGTCCGCCATTAACCCCTCAGGTGCCGGGATCAATACAGATCCCGGCATCTGCGGCAGTTCGCGATTTAAATGAACGATTGGATCGCCCGCAGCGCTGCTGCGGGGATCCGATCATTCAGAACGCCGGACGGAGGTACCCTCTCCTTCCTCCGTGCGGCTCCCGGCGTCTCCTGCTCTGGTCTGTGATCGAGCACACCAGAGCAGAAGATCACCGATAATACTGATCTGTTCTATGTCCTATACATAGAACAGATCAGTATTAGCAATCATGGTATTGCTATGAATAGTCCCCTATGGGGACTATTCAAGTGTAAAAAAAAATGTAAAAAAATTTAAAGTAAAAGTAAAAAAAAAAGTGAAAAATCCCCTCCCCCAATAAAAAAGTAAAACATCCGTTTTTTCCTATTTTACCCCCAAAAAGCGTAAAAAACATTTTTTATAGACATATTTGGTATCGCCGCGTGCGTAAATGTCCGAACTATTAAAATAAAATGTTAATGATCCCGTACGGTGAACGGCGTGAACGAAAAAAAATTTAAAAAAGTCCAAAATTCCTACTTTTTTAATACATTTTATAAAAAAAAAAAATTATAAAAAATGTATTAAGTTTTTTATATGCAAATGTGGTATCAAAAAAAAGTACAGATCATGGCGCAAAAAATGAGCCCCCATACCGCCACTTATACGGAAAAATAAAAAAGTTAGAGGTCATTAAAATAAAGGGATTATAAACGTACTAATTTGGTTAAAAAGTTTGTGATTTTTTTTAAGCGCAACAATAATATAAAAGTATGTAATAATGGGTATCATTTTAATCGTATTGACCCTCAGAATAAAGAACACGTCATTTTTACCAGAAATTGTACGGCGTGAAAACAAAACCTTCCAAAATTAGCAAAATTGCGTTTTTCGTTTTAATTTCCCCACAAAAATAGTGTTTTTTGGTTGCGCCATACATTTTATGATATAATGAGTGATGTCATTACAAAGGACAACTGGTCGCGCAAAAAACAAGCCCTCATACTAGTCTGTGGATGAAAATATAAAAGAGTTATGATTTTTAGAAGGCGAGGAGGAAAAAATGAAAACGTAAAAATTAAATTGTCTGAGTCCTTAAGGCCAAAATGGGCTGAGTCCTTAAGGGGTTAAAGGGGTTCTCCGGTGGAAAAAAAAAAAAAAAAGAGGAAAAGTAATCCAAAATATTCCCTTCAAAGTGAAACCGATGATATCTAAAGCTCGCCCTGTGGGGAAAAATACAAACAAAAAACAAGCCTGTGCAATTATTTAACTTTTTCACACAAAAGTAATGAAACTAAGTAAAAAATAAAAAAAACTACAAAAAAAACATAAATTTTGTATTGTCATATTCGTACTGACTTGCAGAATAAAGTTAGCATGTCGTGTAGTTCTGTGCAGTAAACACCATTAAATAAAGTTTTAAAAAAGGCCAAACAATCGTAGTTTTGAAGCGTTATTGCCATTTACAAAAACTTTTGACCTGTTGTTCAGAAATGTAAAAATTTAGATTGCAGTGGGCCTCAGTCCTTAGACCCGTTGCGATCACAAGTTAAAATCCTGTGCACACTCCACTACCTTGCCGCCCACTAAATCAGACTCATTCACTACATCAGTGTTTCCCATCCAGGGGTCCTCCAGCAGTTGCAAAACAACAACTCCCAGCATGCCCGGACAGCAAGGCTGTCCGGGCATGCTGTGAGTTGTAGTTTTGCAACAGCTGGAGGCCCCATGGTTGGGGAACACTGCTCTCTATTATATTTCTACGGTGAATGAGTCGGATTTGAAAAACAGCTGGGGATTGAGGCGCACGCTGTTGCGCACTTCGCTCAGCTGTAATTCGCGATCACAGCAGCACTAAGAACGAATGCAATTTTAAAAATTTTTTGTATTTTAAGAACTTTTTGTTTACTTACTAATTTTTTTTCCCAGTTACTTTATTAGTCCCCTTAGGGGCAGATGCAAGTGGTTGTATAGTACACTGAAATGGGCACTGTCAGATACAATACCTTTTGATGTGTTATAAAGCATGCAAAAACAATACATTTTGCAATTGCTTTCATCAGAAAATTTTCAGTATTTCATACTGAAAAAGCCAGTCAAAAAAGTGTCCACTAGGGGTCCCCCTGCCTCCTGGGACACATACCAGTCCTGCAGTGTCCAGTAGTCATCGACATGTCATGGACACCGTGAGTGATTGACAGGGCTGCAGGCAGGTCCAGATCTGCTGTGCTTGTTCCCAGCCCTCTGTGAGTCAGAGTATGGTGAAGGAGGGGGAGGAGTCATCACAGTGAGGAGTAGAGAGGGCCACGCCCCATGCCTCTGCATGGACAGAAACCTCAATGAGCAAATGATGGCAAGTAAATAAAGGTAATTCTGAGAGAAATATAGGTCGTAGACACATAAAATGAGATGTACATGATCAGGATGAGGTACTTAGCAGCATATAACAGTTATTTTTTTCTTTTTTTTGGGGGGGGGGGGGAATCTGACAGGTACACTTGAAGTTCTAATGAATGTATACTAATACTTACTTTCTTTTTGCCATTTCCATATTAGGCTAGGTTCACATTGCCGTTCGCATTCGACCCGTTTTTCTTTTTTTTTTTTTTCCTTTTGAGCCGATCGGACCCTGAAACGGGTTGGATGCAAATGCATTCACTTGCATGGGGTGATCCAGTAATTTTATAAGAATTTAGCGAAGAAAAAAAAAAGTCTGACGGCAATGTGAACGAGGCCTCACAGGCTGTCTATGGCTTATGGCGGGCTTTCAGAAAGCTCGCAACTGCCATGACAGCTGATTAGCACCCCACGACTGTTATGGGGTGGGGGGAAAGTGACTGGTGCATGGCTTCTAACAACTTTAAAGGGGTATTCCAGGCAAAAACTTTTTTTTATATATCAACTGGCTCCGGAAAGTTAAACAGATTTGTAAATTACTTCTATTAAAAAATCTTAATACTTCCAATAGTTATTAGCTCCTATGGGGATATTCTCCCATCATGCACAGCTCCCGGGACGTGACATCATCATTGAGCAGTTAGACAGAAAACTTCAGAAGCTAATAACTATTGGAAGGATTAAGATTTTTTAATAGAAGTAATTTACAAATCTGTTTAACTTTCCGGAGCCAGTTGATATATAAAAAAAAAAAAAAGTTTTTGCCTGGAATACCCCTTTAATGCTATGGCATCTAGGGGGTCTAGTGACTGGGTTTGGAGCTAGATCCGATGGCGGACACTAGCACCCGCTGTATGGGAAAAAGACTCTTCAACCTTTGCAAAAATTGCAAAAGTGTGGCCTGCAGGGCCTAAAACATATGTCCGATTTGGGTATCCATGTGCTCCGAGCAGTCACTCAAAATGGACTAATTAAAATAATCCGACACTGTATGCAGAAGTATACGGTACTTCACATTCAGAGTCTGAGCATAGCCTTTTATAGAAAAAAATTATTATGGTTCTCAGAAGACAGGATTAAAAAAAGACCTGCTCCCTGTATTATTATGGGGTTAAAACAAATGCTGTAACACTATGAAGGAGATTTTTTAAGCTCCGCAGTAGATTTTTTTTTTTTGCGTAAAATTTGATTTCTGCTTATTCTAAAGCACATTTCTGAAATCTGCTCACGTAGTATTTTACATTTTTTTTGTACTTTGCAGTGGTCATGTATTTATCAAATGCGATAGTCGCTATTTATGAAGAAAAAAAGTCACATCTCCATTTAAAAGTCTTATATGTATTCCAGGTCCAACCTGGCTTATAGAAAGTGCATACGTCTGCAGAAAAGGACATTAACACCCACTTTAACAACTGTTCTTGTTCTGCATCATGAAACAAAAGCTACTTCATTAATGTTAATTATAGAAAAAATTTATTCTATAACTAATAACTATTTTAAGGTTGAAAATACACACTGCACACCTTGTTCATTTTAGGACACGTACATGCTGGCATACCCACTACATTTTAAAATGAATGTTGTGTTAAAATAGAATAAGGCACAAAATAATTGTGTAAGAATTTATATAGAATATGTAAATAATTCTAATAATGTGGCAATAAAATGTTTCCTTAAAAAAGAAGCATCGATAGTAATAAAGCTTCATGCACATTTTTGGGTGGGTAACGCTGTTTTTTTTTGTTTTGTTTTTTTTCTCTTTGTGGCTTCACTATTGTTTATGTGCCTGTTGGTGCTGCGCTGTTTTACTTACTGACGTAAACTCCGTCCTCAGCTACACAAGACTCCGCCCACCAACGTCACAAAATGTGGGCTCAAAATTAAACAAAAAGCCTCCAGGGTACGGATATTCATGGTGCAGAATTGTATGTTTTTAATATTTTTTAATTTCTGAGGAGGGTGGATGGGTTGTTGCGGTATGGTTGGAGTGCAGCTATTTAGTGCCAGGCCGGCCAGTCAGGGTGTCACCTGATGCGGTATGCCCCCCTCCCCGTCACTCTCTGGCAGCGCTACTGGTAATAAAGGGTAAATGAAGAACTTGGGCTATTAACATATGGGAAAACTTTTCTGTTTTTAAAAAATGCTTTTGTAAGCGGGTTTCCCGGGTTTTGCTTACGTGCGATTTATTTATCAAGGTCGTGCGACTATTTGATAAATAGGTGCCATGTAAGCAAAAGTAAGTAAAAAAACCATTGTCATATAAAAGCCAAACGTTTGAAAAGAATGATAAATCTCCTTCTATATGAATTCTGCTCTGTTACTCTCTGCTTGTCTTTGCTATGCTTATTACCATTGTGGTGGCAGGGCAGCGAACCGAGAAACTGATGCTAATGTATCAGGGTGGACGGGACATTGGTCGCAACTATATGAGCAATAGAGATATGAGATAGATAGATATGAGATAGATAGATAGATATGAGATAGATAGATATGAGATAGATAGATATGAGATAGATAGATAGATAGATATGAGATAGATAGATATGAGATAGATAGATATGAGATAGATAGATAGATAGATATGAGATAGATAGATATGAGATAGATAGATAGATAGATATGAGATAGATAGATATGAGATAGATAGATATGAGATAGATATAAGATAGATAGATAGATAGATAGATATGAGAGAGAGAGAGAGATATGAGATAGATAGATATGAGATAGATAGATAGATATGAGAGAGATAGATATGAGAGAGAGATAGATATGAGATAGATGATAGATATGAGAGAGAGATAGATATGAGATAGATGATATATATGAGATAGATGATATATATGAGATAGATGATATATATGAGATAGATAGATATGAGAGAAATAGATATGAGATAGATAGATATGAGAGAGATATGAGATAGATGATAGATATGAGATAGATGATAGATATGAGATAGATAGATATGAGATAGATATGAGATAGATATGAGATAGATAGATATGAGATAGATAGATATGAGATAGATATGAAATAGATAGATATGAGATAGATAGATAAATATGAGATAAATAGATAGATAGACATGAGATAGATAGATATGAGAGAGAGAGATATGAGAGAGATAGATAGATAGATAGATATGAGATAGATAGATAAATATGAGATAGATAGATAGATAGATATGAGAGATGATAAATATGAGATAGATAGATATGAGATAGATAGATATGAGATAGATAGATATGAGATAGATAGATAGATAGATAGATATGAGATAGATGATAGATATAGGATAGATAGATAGATAGATATGAGATAGATGATAGATATGGGATAGATAGATATGAGATAGATAGACAGTCAGATAATGTGATAGCTTAGATAGAGGATATGAAATCAATGTATTGGTTAAGTTAGATATCTAGTATTATTTAAAAACCGTACAGACTAAAAGTTTGGACACACCTTCTCATTCAGAGTTTTCTTTATTTTCATGACTATGAATATTGTAGATTCGCACTGAAGGCATCAAAACTATGAATTAACACATGTGGAATTATGGACATAACAAAAAAAGTGTGAAACTACTGAAAATCTGTCATATTCTAGGTGGAAAGTGTCCCCAAGTGCAGTCACAAAAACCATCAAGAGCTACAAAGAAACTGTCTGACATGTGGAAAGGAAAACCAAGAGTCACCTCTGCTGCGGAGGATAAGTTCATTCGAGTCCCCAGCAATCTCAGAAATCGCAGGTGATCAGCAGCTCAGATTAGAGAGCAGGTCAATGCCGCACAGAGTTCTAGAGCAGACACATCTCTAGAACAACAGAGGAGACTGTGTGAGGCCTTCATGGTAGAATATCTGCTAGGAAACCACTGCTAAGGACAGGCAACATGCAGAAGAGACTTGTTTGGGCTAAAGAACACAAGGAATGGACATTAGACCAGTGGAAATCTGTGCTTTGGTCTGATGAGTCCAAATTTGGAGATCTTTGGTTCCAACCACCGTGTGCGACGCAGAAAAGGTGAACGGATGGACTCTACATGCCTGGTTCACATTGTGAAGCATGGAGAAGGAGGGGTGATGGTGTGGGGGAGGGGGTGTGCTGGTGTGGAGGCCAGGTCATCTGGCGCCGCACCCCATCACTCTCCTTCTTGGTCAAATAGCCCTTACACAGCCTGGAGGTGTTTGGGGTCATTGTCCTGTTGAAATATAAATGATGGTCCAACTAAACGCAAACCGGATGGAATAGCAGCCGCTGCAAGATGCTGTGGTAGCCATGCTGGGTCAGTATATCTTCAATTGTGAATAAATCCCCAACAGTGTCACCAGCAAAGCCCCCCCCCCACACCGTGATGGTGTGGGGGGGGGCTTTGCTGGTGACACTGTTGGGGATTTATTCACAATTGAAGGCATACTGACCCAGCATGGCTACCACAGCATCTTGCAGCGGCTGCTATTCCATCCGGTTTGCGTTTAGTTGGACCATCACTTATTTTTCAACAGGACAATGACCCCAAACACCTCCAGGCTGTGTAAGGGCTATTTGACCAAGAAGGAGAGTGATGGGGTCCTGCGCCAGATGACCTGGCCTCCACAGTCACCGGACCTGAACCCAATCGAGATGGTTTGGGGTGAGCTGGACCGCAGAGTGAAGGCAAAAGGGCCAACAAGTGCTAAGCATCATGGGAACTCCTTCAAGACAGTTGGAAGACCATTTCAGGTGACTACCTCTTGAAGCTCATCAAGAGAATCCAAGAGTGTGCAAAGCAGGAATCAAAGCAAAAGGAAGAACCTAGAATATGACAGATTTTCAGTTGTTTCACACTTTTTTGTTATGTCTATAATTCCACATGTGTTAGTTCATAGTTTTGATGCCTTCAGTGTGAATCTACAATATTCATAGTCATGAAAATAAAGAAAACTCTTCGAATGAGAAGGTGTGTCCAAACTTTTGGTCTGTACTATATATATATATATATATATATATATATATATATATATATATATATATATATAATTATTTTTTTTTTCTATATGTGCAGTATAAACCTTCACAAGATAATGATGTTTAATGGGTTTCAGATGTTTTCTTTTTTCTTTCATTTAAGAAACGCGGACTGACAGGACGAAGAAGTTGTTTCGACACTACACTGTTGGGTCTTATGACAGTTTTGATGCTTCCAGGTAAGACATTTTACTATTGTATAATTTGGAGCAATTAACTTTTTCCTGTATAATGTCATCCACATCAGAACAGATTCCAAGTAAATGACAGGATTTTTACAAAGCTTTTTATTTATATTTGTATTCCGCAACCCGCCCAATAATTTGGTAAGGTGGGACCCTGTGATACTTCTGCCTTCCCTATATTTTTTTATAGTAGGAAGTAGAGGCACCATAGTGAGGTCATGGGGACCCCAATCTCTGGATAGGTGGGGATTCAGGGATGAAACCTTGGATTCTCCACCTGAACATCCTATAAATCAAAGGTCTCCATACTGTGGATTTTGAGATGTTGGAAAACTACAACTCCCAGCATACCCGGACAGCCGTTGGCTGTCCGGGCATGCTGGAAGTTGTAGTTTTGCAACATCTGGAGGTCCGCATTTTGGAGACCACTGCTATAGATATACCAGTTTTGTCAGATTCCCTCGGTAAGAATAATTTTTACTGACCCCCAACCTTCTCCCCCGCCGTACATTTTCGCAGAATATTATTTTCGAAATAAAGGTACAAGCAGTAATACAGAGAAGGATAAGATGTCTGATCATGGGGGGTCCCGCTGCTGGGGACGTCTGCAATCTCAGGGCCGGCAGCGATGGCGTCCGGAACACGGAAGCTTGGAGCTTCCGTATTTGTGGCGTCACACCGCGCCTCTCCATTCATGTCTATGGGAGGGAGAGGCTGTGTAATAGACATGAATGGAGGGGGCGTGGCGGCTGTAGTCTCCAGTCATCCGGGACGGGGAGGAGTTTGCTCCGTGCGCTGGATGACCGGGATGCCGCAGCAGAGATCGGGGATAAGATCTTTTCCAGCAAAGAACACCTAAAGGGTGCGTTCACAGGCTTTTAGTTTTTGCGGGTTTCCCGCTGCGTATTTGAAAGTGGGCGGGCTCTTCTCGGCTGTCCGAAGCAGATTTTCCGCAGCGGAATTTACGCTGCGGAAAATCCGCCGCAGTCCCTACTGACTTCAACAGGGCTTGCGGCGGAGTTTCTGCAACGTAAATTCCTCCATGGAAAATCTGCTGCGGACAGCCAAGAAGAGCCCGCCCCCTTTCAAATACGCAGCGGAAAGCCTGCAAAAACAAAAAGCGTGTGAACGCACCCTTAAGTAGGGTGTGGTCGCAGATTTGTCAGTTTGCATTGCTCATGGATTTTACATTTCATGCTGGTTTTTATCAGTATTGCGTAGTAAGTACTACTTTTCATATCTTTATGTGTCACTTTACTTTACGTTATCTCTGGTCCCAGCCTCTAAAAATCTTTTTATCAATTTGCTGTGCCGCATCCTTTTTTTTTCTTTTTTTTCCTTAAAGGGGTGCCAGAAAGTTAAACAGATTTGTAAATTACTTCTATTTAAAAATCCTAATCCTTCCAGTTCTTATCAGCTGTTGTATGCACCACAGAAAGTTCTTTTCTTTTTGAATTTCCTTTCTAGTCTGACCACAGTGCTCTCTGCTGTCCATGTCAGGAACTGTCCAGAGCAGGAGAGGTTTGCTATGGGGATTTGCTCCTACTCTGGACAGTACCTGACATGGACAGAGGTGTCAGCAGAGAGCACTTTGGTCAGACAGAAAGGAAGGGAAAAAAAAAAAAACTTCATGTGGAGCATACAGCAGCTGATAAGTACTGGAAGGATTAATATTTTTAAATAGAAGTCATTTACAAATCTGTTTAACTTTCTGGCACCAGTTGATTTAGGGTGCGTTCCCACAGGGCGTATACGCAGCGTATTTGACGCTGCGCAAAATGTATGGCAGCAGCGGGAAATACGCTGCGTATCCCTTGCTCACTATACACACAGGGCTTTCCTATGGCAGCCCTATGTGTGTAGTGAGTTTTGGAGGCGGGGCCGTGTGCCGGCGTGTCTGTGACGCGCGGCTCCGCCTCCAAAACTCACTACACGCATAGGGCTGCCGCCGGAAAGCCCTGTGTGTATAGTGAGCAAGGGATACGCAGCGTATTTCCCGCTGCTGCCATACATTTTGCGCAGCGTCAAATACGCTGCGTATACGCCCTGTGGGAACGCACCCTTAAAAAAAATAAAAATTTCCAGCAGAGTACCCCTTTATATTCACCAGGGGGTAAATCAGTGTTCTGGTTGCTCACTGTATCACTTTTAGCTAGTTACTGAATATTACACATATATATTTTTTGAGATTTGATTTTTTATTTTTGTTCAACAAACTTTAAATAGGTACTCCTCTGGAAAACTTTCTTTTTATTAAATCAACTGGTGCCAGAAAGTTATACAGATTTGTAAATTACTTCTATTTAAAAAAATCTAAATTCTTCCAGTATTTATCAGCTGCTGTATGCTCCACAGGAAGTTGTGTAGTTCTTTCCAGTCTGACCACAGTGCTATCTGCTGACACCTCTGTCTGTATCAAGAACTGTCCAGAGCAGGAGAAGTTTGCTATGGGGATTTGCTCCTACTCTGGACAGTTCCTGACATGGACAGAGGTGTCAGCAGAGAGCATTGTGGTCAGACAGAAAGGAAATTCAAAGAACATCCTCTGTAGTATACAGCAGCTGATAAGTACTGGAAGAATTAAGATTTTTAACTAGAAGTAATTTAAAAATCTGGCACCAATTGATTAAAAAATGTTTTTTTCCAGTGGAGGACCCCTTTAACTGTCTTTATAATTGAAGTGATAGCAGTTTGGTTTTATCTGTTGGCTTATGATCTGTAGCTCCTGCTTTGTTGGTGGTGTTTTTTGGAATATTACTAAAGGGTTAAGCCGAGAAACAATTTTATTTAATTATTGATAGTAAGGCATAAAAAACCTATACTTACCTTTCTTGCATTCCACTGCTGATACTGTTCCGTACCAATCAGTGGTTGAGACGAGGTACCTTTGTAGCCACTGATTTGCCGAACAGGCAGTTCTTCCTCATGATCCCAGATGTGCTGTACAGTGGGACCAGGCTCCATCAAAACAGCAGCAGTAGGGGGGTGAGAAAGGTAAGTATAAGTTTTTTTTGTCTTTCTACTTGCCAGAGAACAATGATTAAAAAAAATTATAATTGCTCTTTAGAGTACCCTTTTAAAGAGGACCTGTGGCCTACCACAAAACAATGTATATTTTACAATCATTATATAGCTTAAGGAGCCTTATCACACACCTTTTTACAGTTTCATGAGAGACCCTGTCGTTCCTGAAATATGTGAGTTTATAATTTGTCTGACAGATGGGCGTGAATTTAATTTTAATAATAGGAGTGATGGGTGGGATTATATAGCCAGGGGGTGTGTATTGGGCAGACACAACCCTCAATGTACAACTTCCTGCCCCCTGACTGTATAATCCCACCCATCACCTGTCACTCCCATTACTAAAATTAAGTTCACGCCCATCTGACTGTTTCCCTGAATTGTCAGACAAACTATAAACCCTCATATCTCAGGAACCGAGCGGCATATAGAGAAACTGTAAAAAAGTTGTGTGATCGGGGCACCCTACGCTATTTAATGATAATGCAATCTCATTTATTTGGGTTAGGCCACAGCTCCTCTTTAGTGATAAGTGGGTATTGATAGGTATAGCAAGGAACATACTGCTATTTGTCTTTCTCGGCTAGTTTGTTTGGGGCAGTTTCTATGCAGGTGCCTCAAAGTTATAGGGTTGTTTAGTGTAAGCGTTTCTGATTCGTCAGCCTCTCTTTAATTATTCTTGACTTTTGCAGTGTGGTGTGGATTAAACTGTGTGCACCTTGTTCTAGTCTTGCATTGATCTCAGTCAGTCCAGTTGATTATTGTTTCTTTCTTCTTGTTTTTATATCTTGTATTCATTGTTTCTCCCAGTTTTATCTTATTGCATTTGCTCCTTAGTACAGTATTGCTTAGACTTGGTTTTTGTCCTTTGGGTCCTAAAACTCCTACTTTTGTTTGTGTTAGGGTCAGTTTTGCAGATCAAGGTTATTTTTTTATTTTGGACATTTTCCGGGTCAGTCGTGATCTTGTTAAATTTTGTAATCCTGCCAGCTCACTGCCCCCATCATGATAAACCACCCCCTGCCTTTATTTTTATAATTTTTTTGTTTTCTACCTTGATATTGCTCTGTATTTTCTTCTCAGTCTCAGTGAGATTCACAGACTGGGAAGGGGCGTTCCCCAGCAAGCGTGACATCATCAGAAGCCATACAGGGGAGAACTTCCTCCCTCACTCTGCTACACACAGCCCATACCAGTTCGGTTTGAGATGAGCTATGATTGGCTAAGGCTGCACACACACACACACACACACACACACACACACACCCTCGGCACTCCAGACTTCATTTCCTGATTTTGGACTTCTGCCAGGCCAGCAGGAGTCCAAAGTCTGTGCAAGAGACAGGGGGAGATGTGCTCTAGATAGGGAGACACCTAGTGGCAGCTTTTCTAAACACAAATAAAACATAGAAAACTTTATTTTTTAAACAAAGTACATTAGAAAGATTTTTTATTTACCATAAGGAGGGCAATAGCAAAAATTTGTTCTAATGAAAGTGCCCATTTAAGTTCAGTATTCAGGGATAGATCTAGGGAAAGCTATTCAGGGTAAGTTTTTATAGTTTCTCCGTTTCTGCCATCTTTATTACTCACATTCTGACATCATCCATTCCATCATCAGTCATTGGATGGTGACTTCCTGTTCTTTTTACCGGCTTGCATTAATAGGTGCTTACATAGAGTTCTTCTTGTGACTGTCTGGCTGTTACTCAATTCGGCCCTACCGTAAGTCCTGGGGGTATCTGAGTAGTGGGAGCCACTGTTAGAACCAAGGAAAGGTTACTGCTATAGGCAAAGTCTACCTTTAGTACAGAGCAGTGTCCCTCCATCTGCGGCTCTCTAGCGGTTGCAAAACTACAACTCCCATCATGCTATGACAGCCAACGGCTGTCATAGCATGATGGGAGTTGTAGTTTTGCAACAGCCAGGTTGGAGACATAGGAGGAAAGCAAAAATCCAGATGGTCAAACATGATTTTTTAGAATTATCAATGGGTAGAGGTTCACTTTAAATATACAGTAAGGGTTCCCCTTTATAGCCAGTTGTTATTTTACATATTAAACTTGCAGGACCATTGGCCCACGTCTGTGCCACGCTACTGTTTTCCCTTCCTATCTTTTCCTAGTTAAAAATCTCTTTTATTTTTGGAGCTGTTTTTCACCCATTGAATTAAGTTTTTTTTTTTTAATGCCCATCCCCCCCGCCTCCTCCGTGGTTGTCACCAGTCTGAATGCTGCTCTGATTTCTCCCTGTTCTGCTCTGCATAATTACTCATAATTAGTAGTGTGGGCTGACTGACTATTGATCTTCCCAGGATTTAGCATCTGCTCTGCAGACACTGCACTTCAATGGAACACGATGTAATCTCTGCAGCCCGTACCTGTCCTCCGATCGCGGTTACCCCGCTGACCCAAACATCAATCCGCCCAGCTCTGCTCTGCCAAAGCTGTCTCTAGATCTGCTTCTGGATTTTTTTTTTTTCCCATATCAACTGGTGCCAGAAAGTTATACAGATTTGTAAATTACTTCTAATAAAAAAATCTTATTCCTTCCAGTACTTATCAGCTGCTGTATGCTCCAGAGGAAGTTGTGTAGTTCTTTCCAGCCTGACCACAGTGCTCTCTGCTGACACCTCTGTTCGTGTCAGGAACTGTCTGGAGCAGGAGAGGTTTGCTATGGGGATTTGCTCCTTCTCTGGACAGTTCCTGACACAGACAGAGGTGGCAGCAGAGAGCACTGTGGTCAGACTGGAAAGAACTAAACAACTTCCTCTGGAGCATACAGCAGCTAAGTACTGGAAGGATTAAGATTTTTAATATAAGTAATTTACAAATCTGTATAAATTTGTGGTACTAGTTCATATGAAAAAGTAGTACTCCGGAGTACTCCTGTAAAGGGGTACTCCGGTGTTTTAACGCTCATTACCAGTACGCAGGATAGGGGATAAGTGTCTAATTTCGGGGTCTGACCACTGGGAGCCTTCTCCTGGAGGGTGTCTCTAGTCTCCTCATGCATGGAGCAGGGCCAACACACTCCCAAAGAGAATGCATGGAGGGGGCATGTCGACCCCATTCTGTGCATAAGGTGAGCTGGGATCTCCTGAACAGTGCCAAAGCTCTCAGGATGCACGGAGTGGGGTCGACATGCCCCCTCCATGCATTCTCTTTGGGAGTTTGTGCATCCTGCTTTGTGCATGAGGAGACCCAAGGTGCCCTTCAAGAGAAGGGTCCCAGAGGTCGGACGCCCCAAAATTAAACACTTATCCCCTATCCTGTGTATAGGGGACACGTGTCTAAACGCTGGAGTACCCCTTTAAAGGTAGGGTCACAGACAGACACTCAAGATCTCTCCACTACAGCTCTGTGTGCGCAGTAAGGTTTGGAAATAGGCCCCCCCCCAAACCTCACTGCGCACACAGGACTGCAGAGGAGAAGCGAAGCCCTGTGTGTCTGCCTGTAGCAATATACGTTGCAGATTTCCCACTGCCCGGCAAGTTTCCAGCAGCGTGAAATGCAACGTATACGCTACATGTGACCCTACCCTAAAGGGATGTTTCAGTATACGAGGCTTGACTCCATTCGAAAGAATATGAAACAAAGTAAAAAAGCCTTATTATATAGTAATTCAAACTATTAAGCAGTTTATCACATTCTTACCACTTACTGGCCAAAAATGTTGGTGTTTTTAGCCCATTGCCAGGGGTTATGATCTGTAGTGCAGCTTTAGCTTGCTGGTCACATGTGCTCAGTTACAGAATGGGGCGGTATAGGAGGATGAGGTATAGAAGGATGAGCTGAAATTCCGCAGATGGAGACTAGGAACTAATGTGTAAAGTGCACAATAGTATGGAAACTTGCTTTTTAACTATCAGGGGAATTACAGGTACTACTGTTTAAGTGTTCCTGTTAACAAAAACTTTTAATATAATGTAGATAATACTATTATGTGTAAGTCAGTATATTTTTGGGTGAAAAAATTCTGTCCCTGCAGCTATTGCCTGTGTGTCTCTATGAGGAGTCCAAATACAGGAAGTGAGGGCGGGACAATGAATGAGCTGGGTGTGTCACAGAGCCCTGCTTGTCCTCGGTGTACAGAGCCCCGCTTGTCCACAGTGTACAGAGCCCCACTTGTCCACAGTGCACAGAGCCGTGCTTGTCCACAGTGTACAGAGCCCTGCTTGTCCTCAGTGTACAGAGCCCTGCTTGTCCTCAGTGTACAGAGCCCTGCTTGTCCTCAGTGTACAGAGACCTGCTTGTCCTCAGTGTACAGAGCCCCGCTTGTCCACAGTGTACAGAGCCCCGCTTGTCCACAGTGTACAGAGCCCCGCTTGTCCACAGTGTACAGAGCCCCGCTTGTCCACAGTGTACAGAGCCCCGCTTGTCCTCAGTGTACAGAGCCCCTCTTGTCCTCAGTGTACAGAGCCCCGCTTGTCCTCAGTGTACAGAGCCCCGCTTGTCCTCAGTGTACAGAGCCCCGCTTGTCCTCAGTGTACAGAGCCCCGCTTGTCCTCAGTGTACAGAGCCCCGCTTGTCCTCAGTGTACAGAGCCCCGCTTGTCCTCAGTGTACAGAGCCCCGCTTGTCCTCAGTGTACAGAGCCCCGCTTGTCCTCAGTGTACAGAGCCCCGCTTGTGCTCAGTGTACAGAGCCCCGCTTGTCCTCAGTGTACAGAGACCCGCCTGTCCTCAGTGTACAGAGACCCGCTTGTCCACAGTGTACAGAGACCCGCTTGTCCTCAGTGTACAGAGACCTGCTTGTCCTCAGTGTACAGAGCCCTGCTTGTCCTCAGTGTACAGAGCCCTGCTTGTCCTCAGTGTACAGAGCCCTGCTTGTCCTCAGTGTACAGAGCCCCGCTTGTCCTCAGTGTACAGAGCCCCGCTTGTCCTCAGTGTACAGAGCCCCGTTTGTCCTCAGTGTACAGAGCCCCGCTTGTCCTCAGTGTACAGAGCCCTGCTTGTCCACTCACACTTCCTGTATTTGGACTCCTCACAGAGACACACAGACAATAACTGTAGGGACAAAAATATACACATTTTTTTTAAACCAAGGTATCAATGTATATTACAAATAAACATATAATAGTATTATCTACGTTATTTAAAAAGTTTTTGTTAACAACAGGTACACTTTAAGCATACACAGTATCATACTTTTTCCATACCCCATCCTATACTACCTACGCTTACAGCCTGTACTCACTAATATGCAGCCTATATTTACAGCCTGTACTCACTGCTGTGCTGCCTTCACTTACAGCCTGTACTAACTGCTGTGCAGCCTACACTTACAGCCTGTACTCACTGCTGTGCTGCCTACACTTACAGCCTGTACTCACTGCTGTGCTGCCTACACTTACAGCCTGTACTCACTGCTGTGCTGCCTACACTTACAGCCTGTACTCACTGCTGTGCAGCCTACACTCTTCTCTAGTGGCCGACACCTGACTACTCGAACTCTACCTCTCCTGTAAGTGTACGTCATTGAGGCAGGCAGCATCAGCATTGCAACTCCCTTCTGGTCATCATTTACCAGAGCGGTGTTTCAATTACAGTAGGAGCATGATGGCCATCACCACATTCCTATCACTGCGAGACCTCAGCATGTACAGGCTCCCTAAAAGTGACAGTGTGGGATGAAAGCAACCACAGTACTAGCCCTACCAGCATACTGTACAGGAGGAAAAATCAATGATATCATATGTGGGCGGGGACTCTATAAAGGGTGGTCACACAGTTCCCCCATAAACTTATATTGCCTGGGGGCCCCATGAGGTTTCAGTCCACTCCTGGATCACACAGTTGTCTCTATGATCCTAGAGATGAGTACTGGGAAGGGATAGAGAGGACTGTGCAGCTATAACTATATGGTCACACAACTCTCTATGATCCTAGATATGAGTGCAGAGAGGGGATAAAGAGGGCTGTGCAACTGTAACTGTATCACCACACATATCTCTTTATGATCGCGGATGGAGATTAGTGCAGGGAGGGGATAGAGAGGGCTGTGCAGCTGTAACTATATGGTCACACAACTCTCTATGATCCTAGATATGAGTGCAGGGAGGGGATATAAAGGGCTTTGCAGCTGTAAATTCTGTGTATGGCCACACAGTTCTCTCTATGATCCTAGATATGAGTGCAGGGAGGGGATAGAGAGTGCTGTGCAGCTGTAACTGTATGGTCACACAATTCTCTATGACCCTTTATATGAGTGCAGGGAGGGGATATAAAGGGCTTTGCAGCTGTAAATACTGTGTATGGCCACACAACTCTCTCTATGATCACGGATGGAGATTAGTGCAGGGAGGGGATAGAGAGGGCTGTGCAGCTGTAACTGTATGGCCACACAGTTCTCTCTATGATCCTAGATATGAGTGCAGGGAGGGGATAGAGAGGGCTGTGCAGATGTAACTGTATGGTCACACAACTCTCTCTATGATCATATAAATGAGTCCAGGGAGATGATAGAGAGGACTGTGCAGCTGTAACTGAGTCACCACACAGTTCTCTCTATGATCATGGAGACGAGTGCAGGAAGGGGATGGAGAAGACTGTGCAACTGTAACTGAATGTCCCAACAGCACTCCCTGCAATTGGGCAATTTTATGTACGGGCAGAACCCAGGGAGTCTTCTCACGAGCAGAGTTTGCCTATGCAGTAGGGATCGACCGATATCGATTTTTTTAGGGCCGATACCGATAATCTGTGGCCTTTCAGGCCAATAGCCGATAACTTATACCGATATTCCGGTATAAGTTATCGGCTATTTCTCCACCCCCCCCCCCCCGGCCCCGAAGAAGCCGCTGCAGATCATTGATTTAAAGCGGGCGCTTTAAATCAATGAACTGCAGTGGCTTTTGCTGGGCCAGAGACTGCCGCCGCCCGCTTCTCTCCCCCTGCCTTTCCGGGGGTCCTCCCAACCACTGCTGCTGTCCCACCGCACCACAACCCCCCAAACCCCCGTCCCCCCCTGCACCGCACGCCGCCCCCACCGCACCAACAGGCTACCCCCACCGCACACCTTCCGCACCGCACGCCTCCCCCACCGCCGCTGCCCCATTGCCTCCCCTATCCCCGGTTTTATAATTACCTGTTCCCGGGGTCCGGGGCCCGCGCTACTTCTGGGTCCCATCCTGAGCTGTCGCTGTGCGCACTGACTGTGACGTCGTGTTGAGGACGTCACACGTCATTGCGCTGCGCAGCGCACAGCGTAACGCAGGACGCAGCAGGAGCCAGAAGTAGCGCGGGCCCCAGACCCCGGGAACAGGTAATTATAAAACCGGGGATGGGGGAGGCAATGGGGCAGCGGCGGTGGGGGGGCGGTGCAGTGGGGTGGGGGCGTTGCGGGGGACGGGACATTATCGGCATGGTAATTGCCGATACCAATAACGTCCAAAATCGTGAATATCGGCCAAACCAATAATCGGTCGATCCCTACTATGCAGGGGGCAGTTCTAAGCTATGTGCCATTTCCTCCATCAGAGGAATAGAGATACAGTATGGACAAATAGCACTGTACGGCTGTGTACATAAGCATCTGTATTCATACCATACTGTCTCATTGCATACATATCACACACATTATGGTGACATCACACTCCACATTATGGTGACATCACACACCACATTATGGTAACATCACACAACACATTATGGTGACATCACACTCCACATTATGGTGACATCACACACCACATTATGGTGACATCACACACCACATTATGGTGACATCACACGCCACATTATGGTGACATCACACGCCACATTATGGTGACATCACACTCCACATTATGGTGACCTCACACACCACATTATGGTGACATCACACTCCACATTATGGTGACATCACACACCACATTATGGTGACATCACACGCCACATTATGGTGACATCACACGCCACATTATGGTGACATCACACGCCACATTATGGTGACATCACACGCCACATTATGGTGACATCACACGCCACATTATGGTGACATCACACGTCACATTATGGTGACATCACACGCCACATTATGGTGACCTCACACGCCACATTATGGTGACATCACACGCCACATTATGGTGACATCACACGCCACATTATGGTGACATCACACGTCACATTATGGTGACATCACACGCCACATTATGGTGACCTCACACGCCACATTATGGTGACATCACACGCCACATTATGGTGACATCACACGCCACATTATGGGGACATCACACGCCACATTATGGTGACATCACACGCCACATTATGGTGACCTCACACATTCCATTATTCTACTTCTGCATGTGGTAAATGTTCATCCCGCTGAATTCAATTCTCTCACACTGTCATACATCACCCTGTAGACCAGTGGTGTCCAAACAGTGGACCTCCAAATGTTGCAAAACTACAACTCCCAGCATACAGTTCCCGTATCAGGTTTTTGGATGAAAAATGGATTCCTCAAATCCTGACTAAACTGTATCAAAACGTGAATAATGATGTCCGGTTGCATCTGTTTTTAAAGAAAAAAAAACTTAGACGTTTTTAACTTTTCACTCCATTATGAATAAAGTTTCACTTGTTTGATTAAAGTTCCAAGAAAAAACTGTGCAAAGTTAAAAACCGTTTGGTGAAAACCGAATGGAACCGTACGCACATATGGTTCTGTACGGTTCCCATTGACTCCCATGTTTAAAAAAAAACGTACACGGTTTCCAGACGGTTTTTCCCCTGGACCAAAAACCGTGGTAGGCTGGGTTCACACCACATTTTTGCAATACAGTTCCCGTGTCAGGTTTTTGATGAAAAATGGATTCCTCAAATCCTGACTAAACTGTATCAAAACGTGTGTACAAATTTTAACCCGTATACGGATTGAAAAATGATGTCCGGTTGCATCTGTTTTTTTAAGAAGAAAAAAACATAAGTTTTTAACTTTTCATTCCATTGTGAATAAAGTTTCACTTGTTTGATTAAAATCAAAGAAAAAAATTGTGCAAAGTCAAAAACCGTATGGTTCAAACTAGGGATCGACCGATTATCGGTATGGCCGATATGATCGGCCGATAATCACGATTTAGGGCATTATCGGTATCGGCAATTATCTTGCCGATAAGCCGATAATGCCCTGCCCCCGCACCGCCCGCACCGCGACCGCCACCCCCTCGACCCGCCGCACTGCACCTCCGACCAACCGCACCGCGTCGCACCCCCCACCGTGATGCTAGGCGGTATACCGGTATGGATTTTTTCCCATACCGCTATACAGGTCGGGCCCCTCCCCCACCCTCCGAGTCAATAAAAAAATTCAACTTACCCGTAATGGGGGTGGTCCAGGCCATCCTTCCTTCATGTAGTGTCCGGGGGCGTTCCGGGTGGAGGGTGGTCCGGTCCGGGCTGTCCTTCTTCTCCGGCGGGCCTCTTCTCCATTCCGGGCAGGCTCCGGCCTGGAACACTGCATAGATGCCGCTACGCCGTGACGTCAGGTGCGTCGCTGCGCACGGGCGTCACTGCGCAGCGACGTCTATGCAGCGTACTAGGCCGGAGCCTGCCCGGAGTGGAGAAGAGGCCCGCCGGAGAAGGACAGCCCGGACCACCCGGAACGCCCCCGGACACTACAGGAACGATGGATGGATGGCCCGGAGCACCCTGGCAGGTAGGGGAGAGAAGCGGGTGGTGGCGGCGGCCTATGGCCCCGCAAAAGCCACTGCAGATCATTGATTTAAAGCGCCCGCTTTAAATCAATGATCTGCAGCGGTGTCGCAGGGGGTTAAATAGCCGATAACTTATACCGGAATATCGGTATAAGTTATCGGCTATCGGCCCTAACCTGCACCGATTATCGGTATCGGCCCTAAAAAAAACGATATCGGTCGATCCCTAGTTCAAACTGGATAGAACTGTACGCACATACGGTTCTCATTGACTCCCATGTTAAAAAAAAAAAAAAAGTATACGGTTTCAATACAGTTTTTCACCCCGACCAAATACCGTGCTGGGCTACGGTTTTGGGTACCGGAAAAAAACGGACAAAACCGTACAAGATGAAAAACGGATGCAGCCGGATGCATCGTTTGGCATACGTTTTTCTATGGAGAGTCAATGCATACGGTTTTCAATACTGTTCCGTGCGGTTTTCAAATTTAAATGTATACGGGAACTGTATTGCAAAAACGTGGTGTGAATGCAGCCTTTAGGCTGCGGTTTTGGGTACGGGAATAAAACGGACAAAACTGTACATGATGCAAAACGGACACAACCGGATGCATCTTTTGGCATAAGGTTTTTAATGGAGAGTCAATGCATACGGTTTTCAATACGGTTCCGTACGGTTTTAAAATTAAAAACGTATACGGGAACTGTATTGCCAAAACGTGGTTTGAACCCGGCCTTACACTGTATCCGATGATCAGCGTTGGGCACCTTTACATTGTAACGCAACCACGCAGTGCTGTCCTTTATCACATTTATCCACCCACACAGCGCTTCAGAGCAACACACGGTATTATTTTGTTCCATCTGAGACCCATGAGATAATCTGCCTTGGGCCACCCGGAGCCGCGCAAGAAACAGGCAGTCTCCATTCATGAATCGTCTCGTGTTTCGCTTCTGTCTGAGCCAGATGACAAATGACATGTGAAGACGGATCTTTTATAGGCCGCACTACTTCAGATTGATTAATATCTTAACTGAAAGGCACATTGGTGATTCAGAAGTATTTACCTTAAAAACACTTGCAGTTAATGCCTTCCTAGCAGCCGTGTGCCAGTGTAGAACAGAATTACCCAGTTTTAATTAAACCCCGATGCATAATTTAGAATGGTCCATTTGTGTGGGTTTGACTCATACACACTACTAGCGTGTTAACACTTTCCATCTGGGTAGAGCCTTCGGCTGTCAGGGCATGCTGGGAGTTGTAGTTTTGCAACAGCTGGAGGCACCCTGGTTGGGAACATTGCTTTACCCAGATGGAAAGCGTTAATACGCCGAAGGCTGTTTGGGCGTGCTGGGAGTTGTAGTTTTGCAACAGCTGGAGGCACCCTGGTTGGGAAACATTGCTTTACCCAGACGGAAAGCGTTAACATGTCGAAGGCTGTCTGAGTGTGCTGGGAGTTGTAGTTTTGCAACAGCTGGAGGCACCCTGATTGGGAAACATTGCTCTACCCAGACGGAAAGCGTTAATACGCCGAAGACTGTCAGGGCATGCTGGGAGTTGTAGTTTTGCAACAGCTGGAGGCACCCTGGTTGGGAAACATTGCTTTACCCAGACGGAAAGTGTTAACATGCCGAAGGCTGTCTGGGGGTGCTGGGAGTTGTAGTTTTGCAACAGCTGGAGGCACCCTGGTTGGGAAACATTGCTCTACCCAGACGGAAAGCGTTAATACGCCGAAGGCTGTCTGGGCGTGCTTGGAGTTGTAGTTTTGCAACAGCTGGAGGCACCCTGGTTGGGAAACATTTCTCTACCCAGACGGAAAGCGTTAATACGCCGAAGGCTGTCTGGGTGTGCTGGGAGTTGTAGTTTTGCAACAGCTGGAGGCATCCTGGTTGGGAAACATTGCTCTACCCAGACGGAAAGCGTTAATACGCCGAAGGCTGTCAGGGCATGCTGGGAGTTGTAGTTTTGCAACAGTTGGAGGCACCCGGGTTGGGAAACATTGCTCTACCCAGATGGAAAGCGTTAATACGCCGAAGGCTGTCTGGGCGTGCTGGGAGTTGTAGTTTTGCAACAGCTGGAGGCACCCTGGTTGGGAAACACTGGGGTAGAGGCTGATGTTAAAAGTTTTTAGATGGAAGAGATAGGGTGCGACGGCACCTATTAGCGGTGCACGTTAGGAGAACGCATATCCTTCTTAGGGCTCGATCACATTGCCGTTGTGCTCCGGTAAAAGAAGCTCCATTGGTCAGTCCTTGAAAAGGACAGGAGTTGAGCCGGGTCCCTATGGATCCTAACTGATCCCACTGACTTAAAGAGTGCCTGTCATGATCTTGTTAAATGTTATCCTCCCAGTTCACTGCCCCCATCATGATAAACCACCCCCTGCCTTTATTTTTATTATTTTTTAGTTTTCTACCTTGATATCGCTCTGTATTTTCTGCTCAGTCAGATTCACAGACTGGGAAGGGGCGTTCCCCAGAAGGCGTGACATCATTGAGAAGCCATACAGGGGAGAACGTCCTCCCTCACTCTGCTACACACAGCCCAGAGCAGTTCAGTGTGAGATGAGCTATGATTGGTTAAGGCTGCAACCCCCCCCCCCACCCCTCAGCATTCCAGACTGCATTTCCTGATTTTGGACTTCTGCCAGGCTGTGCAAGAGACAGGGGGAAATGTGCTCTGGACAAGCTGGGAGAGACACCTAGTGGCAGCTTTTTTAAACACAAATAAAACATAGAAAACTTCATTTTTTTTAAACAAAGTACATTCGAAAGATGTTTTTGCAATAGCAAAAATTTATTTTAATGACAGTGCCCATTTGCATAGAGTCTGTCGGGTGGCCAGTATTTTACAGGAGTTGAGCAGAGAAAAAGAAAAATAGGACATACAGTATTTTTTTTCTCTGCTTAACTCCTGAAAAATACAGCATATCCAACAGACTACATTTAAGTCAATGGGATCCATTGGGACCCCGAGTTGCAAGTTATGCTCCAACATGTTCAGGGTCCCTTCGGCGCAAAAAGAAAAAGCCAAGTGGACCATTAACAGGCCTGAACACAACGGCAGTATGAACTTAGTCTTACAGAGCAGTATTCTCCAACCGGTGGCTCTCCAGCTGTTGCAAAACTACTTTCCAGCTCATCGACTTTAAGCGACAATTCTCTACCTATCTGTAAATAGCATATAGGAATAAGCGGGTCACTTGGAGTCGGCATGGCGAAGAGCAGCCACCAGGAACCGCCGCAGTTGCTAGTTAGCCTGGTCCCAGTGGCTTTTTTTTAAAAACCCCTTTGCAAACCAAGTTGAGTGCACGTGCTCAGCATCCTATCCAGAGATTGTCTTTTGGAAATAGACGTATCAGTGCTGCCAGCATTGGCTCCTGATTTGAGCCCACTCTATATACCCGGTGAACCCCAGCTGATTTCAGTAGCTGGGGGCCATTGCTAATAGCTGACATGCGGCGATCACCGTGGTCGGCTGTTAACACTTTAAATGACGCTGTCAAAGTTTAGGGCATTTAACGTGTTAATATGCAGGTTAGAGGTATCATTGGTGGCACAGTGGGTCCAATCTGCTTGCTGCGGTGCTATTGCGACCAGGAAATCCATTGTCACAGGGTGGGCTTACCTAAGCCTCCATGGCTGCCCAGCTGTCTGGGGCAAGAGTGCTCCTGCCTGTAGCTTGTCCCGGCTGGAGTGGCCGCTGCGCAAAAGTCGCACACGCCCACAAAGGGCTCCCTGGATGAGCCTGCGTACAAAAAGCCATATTCATCAGCGAAAATCTTATCATAAATGAGACAAATGCCGTGCAAAGTGACTGCGCAAAAATATTCTGGCCAATTTAGGGCCTTCATAAATAGATAAGATAAATATAATATAAAATATAAAAATAAATGTTGTTTCCTAATAGAGCGGTACAGTAAGTACCAATATACAGTTCATTTTAATGAAAACTGACCAAGTGCAGCCGCATCTCCATTGGGAATAGCCAGGGCTGCATTATAAGGATGACAGGTGCCCTGGAGCCGCCATCTTTACTCCTCCGGACAATTCACAGGAACCACAAATCTCTTTTACTTATCTCTGAAACCCAGGGCCTGAGCATTTCAGTTTAGCATTGTGTAAGCGCTGTTATTTAGGCAGTGTATGTCAGTATTATTAGTTTATTAGTGTATAGAGCAGTGTTTCCCAACCAGGGTGCCTCCAGCTGTTGCAAAACTTCAACTCCCAGCATGCCCGGACAGCCTTGGGCTGTCTGGGCCTGCTGGGAGTTGTAGTTTTGCAACAGCTGGAGGCATCCTGGTTGGAAAACACTGGTATAGAGGCATAACTGTAGGCACCAATGCAAAATTCTGTATGCCTCCCAAAAACAAAAATAAAAATTAATTCCTGTATACAATACATACATACATACATATGTATACATAAAGCAATACAATAACTAACAATATAGCCATTCCTTCACCAAATGTATATGTAAATAATATCACCATATAATATACACAAACAATACCACTATGTACAATACTGTACAAAAAAATTACTTATGACAACAGGACATATATATATATATATATATATATATATCCAAAGCAGCACAACCCAAAAATGAGAAGGTGAGGTGGGTCACGGTCTGTCTATTGATGCATACAAAGAGGTTCCGCAGCACTCCGGGTAAATTGAAAAGAAAAGTGATTTATTCAACCCATGCAGAAAAAAGGTGATACAACGTTCAACGTTTCTTTCTTAAGTTATGTGGACGAGCCCTGGTCCAGTCCGAGCGCAAGTCCAAAGGTGAGCTGGATACATCTGTTTTCCAAATTTTTATTAAGAAAAATGTATTTTTATTTTTTTTGTTGCAGGAGGGAGAGACCTTTTCTTTGTTTCTTGGATCCCAGCCAATGTCCAATATCCAAGAAACAAAGAAAAGGTCTCTCCCCTCATGCAAAATATATATATATATATATATATATATATATATATATATATATATATATATATATAATTTTTTTTTTTTTTTTTTTTTTGCATGAAGGAGAGACCTTTTCTTTGTTTCTTGGATCCCAGCCAATGTCCTGATGTCAAGTTAATTTTTGTACAGTATACAGCATAGTGGTATTGATTGTGTATAATATATACAGCCCTGTACAGTAGTGTAACTATAGGAGATGCAGAATTAGCAGTCATACTGGGGCCCTGGTGCTCTAAGGGGGCCCCAAGGCACATCTGCCCATAAGAGACCAATAAGATAATTGGCACATGGGGCCCTGTTGCAGATTTTGCATTGGAGCTCAGAAGCTACAAGCTACACCTCTGACCCTTTATATAGTTCTCAAATAATAATAGCATATACAGTGATCCCTCAACTTACAATGGCCTCAACATACAATAGTTTCAACATACAATGGTCTTTTCTGGACCATTGTAACTTGAAACCAGACTCAACATACAATGTACGGACAGTCCAGATCTGTGCAACATGTCACAACTGGAGGAACTGACCAATCAGAATGGGCATTTTACTGGTAAATCACCTGTGTTATTGAAGTGCCTGCACTGACTGATGTCTGGTAGCGCCCCCTAAAGTACAGGGAGGAACTACAAGTTCTGTACTACTCCTTACATGTGCCAGGGTTAGCTGCTCCTTTGGACCCCAAGTAAGGGCGGCTCCATTTGGGACAGTGTGTGTACTGTATAGGACCCTGAAGAAGCTCCTGTCCTCTACATAAACCATTGTTTCCCAACCAGGGTGCCTCCAGCTGTTGCAATACTACAACTCCCAGCATGCCCGGACAGCCTTTGGCTGTCCGGGCATGCTGGGAGTTGTAGTTTTGCAACAGCTGGAGGCACCCTGTTTGGGAAACACTGACAATAGACAGTGATTTACAGCACCCAGCAGCTCTTTCTTACCTTTATATGCTTTATCTCTATTAGTTATCTACTTATTTTTGTTTAATCCTCACTTTTTTCCTATTTTTGGATGACCTTTTGGTGGCTTCAGTACCAATTACCAGGTTTTCATAGAGTTATGGTTTCAACATACAATGGTTTCAACATACAATGGTCATTCTGGAACCAATTAATATTGTAACTTGAGGGACCACTGTACCAGACTGTGCCCCTAAAACAATACTGCCAGATTGTGCCACACAGTGCCCATATTGTGTGCCAAATGGTAATCGTTAATTAGTCCCTCTCTGTGACCCATAAGGTAATAGTGCCCCTTTGGACCTTATTTATTTATAGTGCTAGGAATAGGAGGATTTCTGTCAGTAGGACCAGGTACAGCCACCTTTGCAACGTTAGTGCCCTGTGACTTTTCTATAATACCTGGTACAGTTATGCCATTCAGGAGCATAGTAAAGCTAGGTCTCGCCCAGCTTTCTCAGGCTTCTGAGTGACAAATCTGCATTTATCAGTGTGTGACAGACCATGTAATGATTACAGGGTCATGAGTCATTACAGGGTCTGACTGTTACACAAAGCTTTCCCAGGCTCCTGTATCTAGCTTCTGTTTAGCACTGCAACCACATGGCCAGTTGGCCACCATTACTAGTGCTGGCACCATTACAGAGACTATAATTCTGAAGCGTGCCTGTGGGATACAGCTATAAGCAAATATGCCATTCAGGGACATGGAAAAGCTAGGTCAGACATTCTCACCTAGCTTTTCTATGCTCCTGAATGGTATATCTTCTTATAGCTGTATTAATTTATGCAAAGGCACATTTCAGAACTTATATAATAGTCCCTGTAAATTACTGGCGGCCATGCTTGTCGCAGTACTGGGTGCCATTTAGGAGCCTTGAAGAGCTGGGGGATAGTGTTAAGCTGCCGGCACCTCTATGACTTTAACGGGGCAGAAGGCACCTTTCAGAATGTTTGCGGGAACGGGCGGAGTTGGACACACATGTTGCGGGAGCGGACGGTAATGGTCAACAATTCATCGGGAGCGGGATTAAGAGAACAGTCCCATGAAGGGCTCTACTGTGGAGTCATCGGCTTGGCACAGGCATATATGTCCTCATGCCGCTCGCACTGGGTTGTGGACCTTTACTCCCTGTAGCCACAGGCCTAAAGTAGACATGCATTGGCTTCCTTCTCTCTTCTATAGGCTTCAACTGTAATGACTTCCTGAGGATGCAGATACAATTGTAAGTGGCATTCCCCATGTTCCCCAGGTGCCCAGTGCTGGAGCTGTCAATGTGGTGCAGAGAGCTTGAGGGCTTTAGGGTCCAGTTGCAGTACCTGTTCCAACTACTATAGCAAGGACGTTGACTGTCTATTGGATATTCTGATATTATATTATGGTATTACGGTATTTGGACTCTTCACAGTATTTGTTTCTGTATTGTTTATTACAACTTACAATGGCCTCAACATACAATGGTCTTTTCTGGCCCATTGTAACTTGAAACCAGACTCAACATACAATGCTATGGAATCTGCGAAACAGGTAAATGGCTGGAAGAACTCAATGGAACTCAGTCTGAATGGATATTTCACTGGTAAAACCCCTGTATTACTGAAGTGCATGCACTGACTGGTGTCTGGTAGCGCCCCCTACAGTACAGGGAGGTATTACATGTTCTGTACTCTTTACCTGTATTACTGAAGCGTATGCACTGACTCGTGTCTGGTAGCGCCCCCTACAGTACAGGGAGGTATTACATGTTCTGTACTCTTTACCTGTATTACTGAAGTGTATGCACTGACTGGTGTCTGGTAGCGCCCCCTACAGTACAGGGGGTGTTACATGTTCTGTACTACTCTTTACCTGTATTACTGAAGTGTATGCACTGACTGGTGTCTGGTAGCGCCCCCTACAGTACAGGGAGGTATTACATGTTCTGTACTCTTTACCTGTATTACTGAAGTGCATGCACTGACTGGTGTCTGGTAGCGCCCCCTACAGTACAGGGAAGTACTACATGTTCTGTACTCTTTACCTGTACCAGGGTTGGCTTCTCTTTTGGGCATCAGGTGAGGGCGGCTCCATTTTCCTTTTTTTAGGACACTGCGTGTTCTGTACAAGACCCTGAAGAAGCTCCTGTCCTCTACATAGACCACTGTTTCCCAAAGAGGTTGCCTCCAGCTGTTGCAAAACTACAACTCCCAGCATGCCCGGACAGCCTTTGGCTGTCCGGGCATGCTGGGAGTTGTAGTTTTGCAACAGCTGGAGGCACCGTGATTGGGAAACACTGACACAGACAGTGATTACCGCTCCCAGCAGATCTTTATTACTTTTATATGTAAGGATTTGCTTTATCTATATTAGTTATCTACTTATTTTTCTTTAATCCTCATTTTTTCCTATTTTCGGATGACATTTTGGTGGCTTCAGAACCAATTACCAGGTTTCCATAGAGTTCTGGTCTCAACATACGATGGTTTCAACATACAATGGTCGTCCCGGAACCAATTAATATTGTAACTTGAGGGACCACTGTATATTGTAGCTCAATCATTTACACATTTTACTTATTTTACTTTATTTTACTTTGACCGCACAAAGACTTACTGGGTACAGAACACTGGGTGACTCCGTTCTCTAGTTTAGATTTAATTTTAAATTTTTTTGCCTTTATACTATGTTTTTATTTCTTGTTCATCCGACGAAATACAAGACAAGCTAAAGAATGACAGCATCCTACCCTGTGTTGTTTTCTCCCATGACTCCTGTCTCCATGATGTCACCCAAGGGGGGCACAAGGCCAGCGTTGAAGACTCTGCATGGAGGCGACTATCAATCACTTGTAGACGCATGACATGTTATGTTCTGCATGACACGTATGGGGGGGGGGGGGGGGGGGGGACAGAGCACTCGTTCTGGGCTCTATCTAGCGTACAGACGACATTGACAACCGTATACTCCCAGCCCGTACTTTAATGCTTGTTCACCATCTGCATCGGCGGGAACAAGCCCTTAGTACAGAATTAATCGGGCAGCGAGATGGGTCTTTTGGCTTCCTCATCGATCACATGTTCCATTCTCCATCATTAGCGGAACATGATTGTCCGGATAGAGGGCGCCGCTGGGATACGCGGCTCATGGAGAGTTTATTGAGAAGTAACAGTTTGGGAAAAGTGTCACTTGAAAAATAATATTCCAATCCTGGCCTCTGACTTTATATTTGAATAGGCAAACTTGGCTGCGTTCTGTCCGCGAAGCGGGGGAAGGGACCGCATCCTCATCTAGATGAATTTATTGGCTTTTGTGATGTTGTATCCGGCACGTTCACGTCTGCTGCCCTTTGGCTTGTAACATTTTTTGTTTACAGATTTGTTTCGCTGCGTGGACCCGTGGCGTCATTGTGTTAGCGCTCTCAAGCTTTAGAGGGCTGGGGTCGGAGATGGCTGGGCCGGGATTCTGAGGGTTTGACACAGACCGATGATCATCCCTTGCAGTAGAGAGAGATCCTGGTTTAATCCATGATTTCTCTTGTAAGACACTTGCACTTGTCTATATGCCAGGCTTTAGTGCGGTGATTTATGCTATAGCGACTGTAGACGTAGCAATTGCCAATGGTTCTGGTGCTTAGCGGGTTAAGAGTCGCAGTGCGTCAACTAGATATGTTAACCCGCTAAGTCTGAATGTTAACTCTGCTGCATCTTTGCATAGGGAATAAGCATCTGATCATGGGGGGGGGTCTGGCACCTGGACCCCCACCTCAATGTCCAGAACGGGGCCCAGACTCTCCCAGCTGCATCGAGAAGTAGACTGCCACTCCATGCAACTGTCTATAGGAGCGCCACCATGGGGGTCTCCGCCGCTGGGACCTCCCAGCGATCTCCCTGAAGCACCCGGCATTCGTTTAGAGCGTCTGGTGCAGCGCCGGAGGCTCGTGACGTCACGGCCGCTCCACGCTTGTGACGTAACGGTCACGCTACCTTAATGCAAGTCTATGGGAGGGGGCGTGACGGACGTCACGCCCCCTCCCATAGACTTGCATTGAGGGGGCATGTCTGTGAAGTTACGAGAGGGATGTGACTGTGATGTCACAAGCCTCCGCATCGCCAGATATCCGGCATTGAGCGAAGTTCGCACCGAATGTAGGGGGCGCCCCAGCAGCGGGACCCCCGCGATCAGATATCTTATCCCTTATGGTTTGGATAGGGGAGAAGATGTCTAAGGGCGGAGTACCCCTTTACTAGGTACAGGAGGCATAAGAGGTACAGATGTAGCAGTGTTAACCATGAGGGTAGTAGTGCGTTACTCTGTCAAGTTTGACTGTTAAAGGGGTATTCCGGGTACTCGTGTCAGGAACCTAGAGCACTCGATGCTGTGGCATAGTATTTCGGCTTGACCTAAACCAGTGAGCAAGCCCAATGCCCTGGTGGCCTATTCCAAAGATGTGTTTATTAAAACATGATAACTTTATTAAAACGCAGAACAATCTAAGTGCTCACAGTCATCTCACCATGTCAACCACGTTTTCCCACATTGGTACATTGGTCATAAAGGGAATCTTGTGAATACAGCATACGGAGGCCTTAACGCTCCATGGTACATATCCATTACAACTGGCATTATTATCCTTTAGCGCAATCTCTTAACCCCTTAAGGTCAATGGACATAAATATACATCCTGGTGCTACCAGGATGTACATTTACGTCCTGTTCATGAAGCGACCACAAGAGCTACACTTTCCTGGCTGTCCTGGCTGCTATCAGCGACCGTGACCCAGCAATAATAGCCGACATCATTGATTATGCTGATACCCCCCTTTTAACCTATAGATGCCATAAAACTTATCAGACTACCCACAGCACGACCCCAGGAGTCCAAGGAGGTCTCCTCACCTGTTCTTCACCACTTTGCGTCAGTCTTCTCTGGTCTGCCAAAAGACAGCACAGTGAAGAAGTAGATTGCCGGTATTACTGATCACTATGCCTCTGCACACCGCTGAACAGTATTATATAAATAATAAATATTGCTACAGAAAATTAAAAAGAAATAGTAAAAAAAAAAAGTTTAAAAAAAATGTGAATAAGCCCGTTCCCCAATAAAAATTTCAATTTTGTCTTTTTTTTCCCAACTTTTTTTTCCCAACTTTAGGAGGTTTTTTTTTGTTTTGTTTTTTTAAGCACCAGTGAAGCGGCATATAACTAATGCAGCTATCAATTCTGACAGAGGCATACAAACAGTTAAAATAGCCGACAAAGATCAATCTCTGTGCTGGTTATTAGCAGAGAAGTATGGAGTATGGTCAAGTCCCGAGGCTGCTAGTATGCTAGTCCTGTGTCATCAACAGGTTAATAAGCATTTTTATTCTATACAACTTTACAAGGTACTTTCTGTATCAAAAATTACCTTGTTATGTTAATTCACGGTGTATTCTTTTATTATTAGGTTCTTGTCTATGCCTTGTGCTTACCTATTTGAGCTGATGTGGCAGGCATAGGGTTTTCAGCCATAACAATTGCAATTCCATCCGTGAACTGATTTCCTCATGCTGCCTACATTTCCCATGAGTCCTGTGGAAGAAACAGAGGGTGTGGAGTCTCCTCCCTGCACCTGGTCATGTAATTCGGCTGCTGGTGCTGGAGGTTACCCAGGTGAACTGATTAGATTTGAAAATATGTTAAAGGGATACTCCTTTGCTCCAGGGTTCTAAACATAGACATGAATGGAGGGGGCGTGATGTGACGTCACGAGGGGGGGCGTGGCTGTGATGTCACAACCACTGCCACAGGAACCCGGCGTTTGTTTATACCGTTGCGTGCTGCAGGAGATCGCGGGGGGGTCCCAGCAGCGGGACCCCCATAATCAGACATCTTATCCCCTATTATTTGGATAGGGGATGAGATGTCTAGCAGCGGAGTACCCTTTTAAGATCAGTTCACATTATGTGCATTCTTCGAGTGTTTCCTCATTCACAGTTAGTTTATTCTTTAGACAAAAATAATGAATTGACCTATAATTACAACTTCATTGCTTAATGAAGATTTTACGTCTTCAGGCTATGTTCACAGGTTGCGTTTTCTGTTTGTTTGTTTTTTGTGTTGTTTACTGCATTTTGATTGTGTTTTTGCTGATTTTCAAAAATTGTGGTAAAAGTGCATCAATTTGTGCAACCGCTGTGAAATAGTGTCTGCCGACAAAAAACAGCAATAAACAGCAATAATGCAGCATGTAAATACCCAAGGGAGGTGTAGAACTGCAATATATCCTGATTTTGCTCGAGAGAGAGAGAGAGAGAGAGAAGCAAAAAAAAACACACAGGGCACCCTAAGGGTCTCTTCACATGACAGAATTTCACCTAAAATGAAAACCCCATACACTTCTAGGGGTTTCCGCACTCCCATTGAAGGATTTCCGCAAGCAGAAATTGCGAAGTGTTAACAGGAGTACGGAAACCCATAGAAGTGTATGGGGTTTTCATTTAGGGTCTATTCACTCGGCAGAATTTCCACCGGCGGAATCCGCTGGCGGAAATTCTGCTGTGTAAATAGACCTTAAGTGCCGTTATTTAGAATACGTATAAGGAAAGGCAAAAATCTTGCTAACCTTGTTGTCATTATGTGCCTTACACCACGAAGGTGTGCAATAATCATGGGGGCCAGGATCAGCTGACGCCCTTCCGTAATCCAAGATCCTCGGAGCAGCGTTGAAATGGAACAATGTTGACATTTAAAGAAACCTCAGTGACCCTGAAGATCCCCGGGAGTCTCCAGAAAAAATTGGACGTTCAGAAGCAGCGCTCCTGACTGGATGAAACTAACTATATTTACCCGAAATGAGCGGACAGTAGTAAAGCACTGACCTGATGAAGAGGACGGAGCCTTCGAAATGCGTAGTCCGAATAAATCTTTATTCTTTTATTATTCAACTGTTTGTTAATTTCAGGTAAAGGTAGTTTCATTCAGCTAGACGCACTCTCTCTAAACGTCCAGTTTTTCTTGGAAACTCCCCGGCATCTTCGGGCTCATTGAGGTTTTTCTGGGGGTTGACTTTGTTCGATATACAGTGATCCCTCAACTTACAATGGCCTCAACATACAATAGTTTCAACATACGATGGTCTTTTCTGGACCATCGTAAGTTGAAACCAGACTCAACATACAATGTACAGACAGTCCAGATCTGTGAAACGTGTCAATGGCCGGAAGACCCGACCAATCAGAATGGGCATTCACTGGTAAAACCCCTGTATTACTGAAGCGTATGCACTGACTGGTGTCTGGTAGCGCCCCCTACAGTACAGGGAGGTATTACATGTTCTGTACTCTTTACCTGTATTACTGAAGTGCATGCACTGGCGGGTGTCTGGTAGCGCCCCCTACAGTACAGGGAGGTATTACATGTTCTATACTACTCTTTACCTGTACCAGGGTTAGCTGCTCCTTTGGACACCAGGTGAGGGCGGCTCCATGTTACTTTATTAGGACATTGTGTGTACTGTACAGGACCCCGAAGAAGCTCCTGTCCTCTACATAGACCAGTGTTTCCCAAGCAGGGTGCCCCCAGCTGTTGCAAAACTACAACTCCCAGCATGCCCGGACAGCCAACGGCTGTCCGGGCATGCTGGGAGTTGTAGTTTTGCAACAGCTGGAGGCTCCCTGCTTGGGAAACACTGGCATAGACAGTGATCACCGCTCCCAGCAGATCTTTCTTACTTTTATATGTAAGGATTTGCTTTATCTATATTAGTTATCTACTTATTTTTCTTTAATTCTCACTTTCTCCTATTTTTTGGATGACATTTTGGTGCCTTTAGAACCAATTACCAGGTTTCCATAGAGTTCTGGTCTCAACATACAATGGTTTCAACATACAATGGTCGTCCCAGAACCAATTCATATTGTAACTTGAGGGACCACTGTATCCTGATTTTAAAAACGTAGCAGCAATATACAGATAGAGCTCGAGGGGAATTGTATAAAACTATATATCCTGATCCCACAGAGATAGCAGCAGTATTCAGATGAAGCTGGAAGGAAAGGTGTATAGCTACTTATATATCCTGATCCCATAGAGACAGCAGCAGCAGTATACAGATAGAGCTGGGAGGGGGAGGGGTCTGTGAGATGCCAGGAGTAATATGATAGGTGATGATGTCATCATGTTGTTCACAGGAAGTTGCAGTTGTTAGTTCTAGTATTAAATCTAGTGGGTGGTGGAGGTGACACACCTTTTTTGCTAAGCCCCATTCACTTTTAAAAAGTTTGTGCGGGCAGAGTAAAAAAATAAAATAAAATAAAAAACCAAAAGCTGTGAAATCATTGTGCAAACTTTTGGACAAACTTATTTTTTGACATCTAAAACCAGGCATGAAAACATGATAAATTCCCCTATGTGCGTTCTTTGTCCTCATAGTTGGAAATACATGTAGACATGGGCCACCCGTGTGACTTAAGTGGGCGAGGTGCCCGTATAAATGGCGTTGCCGCTCTCATTTACATAAAAGTTGTAGTCTGAACCGTTACTATGAACAACTCAACAGGTTTGGTTTGCTATTATTATTATTATTTTTTTTTTTTATCTCCATGTATATGTATAATATACAAATCCATCAGCTATAACATGAAGACCTTGAATAACATGGATTATCTGGTGACAATGGCGCCTCTCAGTGGTCGGATATGTCAAGCAGCGAGTGATCAGTCAATTCTTCAAGTGTTTATCGGAAGTAGGAGAAATGGGCAATTGTAAGGGCTCATTCACACTATGGAATCTCCGCCCAGAGATATTCCCGGTAGAGGTTCCATCTGGAGTTGGGGGCACCAGCAAAACAAGTAGGCGCTAGGACCGCTCAGATATGTGCTTTCTTAAAGGGATACAACGGTGGAAAACTTTTTTTTTTTTTTTTTTTAAATGAACCGGTGTCAGAAAGTTAAACAGATTTGTAAACTACTTCTATTAAAAAATCTTAAACCTTCCAGTACTTTTTAGCAGCTGTATGCTACAGAGGAAAATCTTTACTTTTTGAATTTCTTTTTTGTGTTCTCCACATTGCTCTCTGCTGGACCCCCCCCCGCAATCTCCTGTACAGGGCTCTCTCCAGGAATGGGGCCTGTCAGCCCCCCCCCCCCCCCCCCCCCGCAGGAAATGGCCCCTCCAAACATCGCTAGGGGGGAGAGCCGTTCGACTATCTCCGGATCTGCCATAGAGATATATAGAGGGGGCGTTTTGTCTGTTGCTTTGTGCGGAGGTCAACACACCCTGTACCCGGAGAGAGCCGGGGGCCCATACTGGAGATCGCGGGGGGTATGTTGGTCCTAGCAGTCGGACCCCTCCCCCCACATTATAAAACTTATTTTTAATTATTAAAGGAGAATTGTCATGAACAAAAACTTAGCCGCAGGATAGGGGGATACATTTATTGTGTGTATGTATGTATGTATATATATATATATATATATATATATATATATATATTTGATTTTATCTGTCAGTATTTCCCAACCAGCGTGCCTTCAGCTGTTGCAAAACTACAACTCCCACCATGCCTGGACGGCCAGCACGAGTATATATGTTGGATTATTTGTATATATAGTATAGATGTGACAGTATTGTTGGGTTATATTATTTGTCTGTGACCCTAGATTATTATTTTCCAAACATCGGGTTGCAAAATCACATCTCCCAGCATGCCCGGACAGCCGAAGGCTGGGAGTTGTGGTTTTGCAACAGCTGGAGCCACACTGGTTGGGAAACACTGGTGTATACGTTGGACGATACTATTATTGCTATACCTAGTACAGATGGGACATTATTGTTGGGTTATATTTGTGTGTGACACTAGATTAGCGTTTCCCCAAACAGGGGGCCTCCAGCTGTTGCAAAACTACAACTCCCAGCATGCCCGGACAACCTTTGAGAATATAGAGCAGTGGTTCCCAACCAGTGTGCCTCCAGCTGTTGCAAAACCACAACCAACGGCAGTGGCATCCCCTAATGGCAGAGCCAAAAGCTGTCCGGACATGCTGGGAGTTGTAGTTTTCCAACCGCTGGAGGCACATCATTTGGAAATCCCTGCACTAGATGATGCAGCATTGTAAAGTCATGCTCAATATCATGTGACGTCCTACTCCAGTTTTCGCAACTTTTTTTTTTACAATAAACTCTCTCAGGTTGTTATGGATCGATTTTTATATTTTTGCCGCCAGCGCAGGGTTAATCCCCTAGCCCAGGTAGAGTTATCGGCGACAGCAGCGGCGGCGGCATTGGCGAGGAGCTCATCTGTATGCATGTGAATGTGCAGCATGCGGGACCTCTGTTCTGCAGCAATCGCTTCACCATCGCTCTTTCGCCCCCCGTGACGTCACTCATCCCTGAGTCAGTACTTAAAACCAGGACGCCCTTTGCCGACGCCACCCCCCCCCCCCCCTCGCCATTGTCTCGAAAGCTCTTTAAAGTCACACATCACCTCCTTTTTTTTTTTTTTTTTTTTTTTATAAATGAGAAGGGGTCATATGAGGTAAAAGGGGAGGCATTCTGCATTAGGCACCTAACCTGGGGCAGACGCCTCTCTGCACGGATCTTTGGTCCTGATCTACACTAATCCGGAGGGGAGGGGGGGGGGGGGGGGCTTAAATCATCGCCAGTCGTCCATCCTTACAAACCTACAGTATAAAGCATGGCAGCGTGATTACTTTTTCCTCGCTTCTCTGCAGCAAGGGGTTAATTGTGGCGCAACAGGCGGCTGTCATAACGCAGGTAGCCTGAAGGTAGCGATCAATAGGGGCTGGGATTATTTTAGCTATCACCGTGAACCCCTTAACCCCCCCCCCCCCCCACTCCTTCTTCTGCATCCTCCCGGGAATAGCGCCGTACCCTGCCATACTAGGATGATGCAGTTTTCCTGACACCAAGGAAATTTGCTCTGGATGACGCGGAGCTACACGTTGCTAGCATTCCTGGCAGTCACGTGATCATGTGGGATCCTTGCAGCATGTAGCGTCTACTAACGCTAGAAATTTTGGGGGGGGTTCGATGCAAGGCTGCCTTCTCCCGTGACTTCATAGGTGCCTTTTAGATCGGACAGGAAGCAGAACCTGAAAAAAACAAAAACAAAAAAAAGACAACAAAAAAAAAACAACCAAACCCCCCCCCCCTGCAAAAAAAACCATAAAAACAACTACAACCCAATCTGTGTTCATGATGCCACCTGATCTATCTCCTATCTGGCCGTCTGGTTTTTGGAAGAATACCCCCGGTGGATCCATAGCTGGGAGAGTTTTATTTTAAGGGATCGCGGTTGAGTTGATGTCGGTAGTTTCCGTCTCGCACACAGCTGACATGATCACACGCTCCCCCAGCCATTTGTACATAGGAAGAATCAGCATGCCGGTTTCCTACCTCGCTCTGCTGCAGGCTCTCCTCCCCTCACATCTCTTGCATTCTGCCATGTAGTAGTGGTCTTGGCGGGTTATGTTTTTTTTTTTTTTTTTTCTTTTCTTTTTTTTTTTTCATGATTTTATTTTCTTTTTTTTTTATTGATGTTTTGTGCCTATTCCTTTTTTTTCCTTTTTTTTTCTTCTTTTTTTTTTCTCCTTTTGTTTCTTGGTTTGGATGCCACACGCTTGGCACCTGCAATGCCATCTGATTAATTGGGTTTGACAATGATGATGATGAACATGATGCATTCTCGAAGAGCGACTGCGGCCGTGATGATGAGGGGCTGTAATAATGGTCGGTATGCTCGAAATTCTCCCCACAGTGACTGCATTATTGAAGAGAAGACGGTGGTTCTACAGAAGAAGGACAATGAAGGCTTCGGCTTCGTCCTCAGGGGGGCTAAAGGTAAGAAGCGTCCGTGCCAGTTCCAGGTAATGTGTACGTGTGTTATGTTTTTTATTTTTTGTTTGTTTGTTTTTTTTTTTTTTTTTTTTGTTCTTGTTACTGTGCGTGTTGTTTTTTTGTTCATGGCTGAAAATTATATCGGGAATAATTCCTGCTACTCTCCGTTGCTAGACAACACAGTTCTCCCCCTGCTTTTTCCCACTCCGCGCAATTGTACCTCGTATTGTGCATCCTTGATGGTCATCCCTTTTCTTTTACCTTCATACGAGACAAGATAGACATGTAAAAACTTTTGCGAGCATCAATTAAATCTGGTAGGGAGGAGGGGGGGCTCTACCGTAAAGGGTTAACGCAGGCAGCAGGCGCTTCTTGTTTGACATGCAAATAATGCGTGCCCTGGTACTTCCACACAATAGCACCACTATAGAGCACTGGACTGTAATAAGTTGCATGAGGTTCTTGGCAAGTCCCCCCCATTAAAAAAAAAAAAAAAAAATACCCCCCCCAATATACGTTTTCTGATCACATTTCGACCCCTGGATGTCCCCCTTATAGGACAAAGTTCTTACTCCCACCCGTGTTAATTAGCATATTGCGTCTATTTAAAGGATCCATTCTAGTATCCCCATACTGCTGCTGACTGCCGTCATACTCGGGATCCACCCCTTGTCTGACAAGACTTTGGGATTTGAGAATATACAGCTATTGCAAAACTACAAATCCCAGCATGCTCGGACAGCATTTAGGAATATAGAGCAGCGTTTCGCAACCAGGGTGCCTCCAGCTGTTGCAAAACAAGTATGCCTGAACAACATTTGAGAATATAGGTCAGTGTTTCCCAACCAGGGTGCCTCCAGCTGTTGCAAAAATATAACTCCCAGCATTCCCGGACAGAATTCAGGAATATAAAGCAATGGATCCCAACCAGGGTTCCTCCAGCTGTTGCAAATCTACAACCCCCAGCATTTCCGGACAGTATTTGAGACTATAGAGCAATGTTTCCCAACCAGGCTGCCTTCAGTTGTTGCAAAACTACAAATCCCAGCATGCCCGGAGAGCATTTAAGAATATAGAGCAGTCTTTTCCAACCAGGGTGCCTCCAGCTGTTGCAAAATCTACAAATCCCTGCATTTCCCGACAGCGTTTGAGAATATAGTGCAGTGTATCTCAACCAGGGTGCCCCCAGCTGTTGCAAAACTACAACTCCCAGCATGCCCGGACTGCGTTTGAGAATACAGAGCAGTGTCTCCCAACCAGGGTGCCTCCAGCTGTTGCAAAACTATAACTCCCAGCATGCCCGGACATGTAACAGGTTTTCCAACAGCTGGAGACACCCTGGTTGGGAAACTCTGATATAAAGGCTCTAGGCCAGTGGTCTTCAACCTGCGGACCTCCAGATGTTGCAAAACTATAACTCCCAGCATGCCCGGACATGCAGCAGGTTTTCCAACAGCTGGAGACACCCTGGATGGGAAACTTTGATATAAAGGCTCTAGGCCAGTGGTCTTCAACCTGCGGACTTCCAGATGTTGCAAAACTATAACTCCCAGCATGCCCACACAGCCGTTGGCTGTCCGGGCATGCTGGGAATTGTAGTTTTGCAACACCTGGAGGTCCTCAGGTTGAAGACCACTACTCTAGGCCCCGTACTTGCAATTGTAATGCAATTGCATTGTTAGAGCTGATGGGAAAGAAATAGGTGGGGGGGGGGGGGGGGGGGGGTTCTGGGACATGGGGTCTAGATTTCTGGATTTGATGAAAATTTTGTTGACAAGTGTTAAAGTCCCTGCTGTGGTTTTGAGATCAACGGCGCTTTAATTATGCAAAGTGATGCTAAGTATTGGGAATGAGGGGCATTTTGCAGGTGCCAAGGGGGTTATGCACAGGTGTACCAGTCCATAAAGGTGCAAGGGAGTGGGGGCATGCTCTGATCCATTAGGTGTATTTAATCCCCAGATGGATCCCAATATGTACGTAGGTGCGGTACTGCCATAGCGGACACAGGCAAAGACAACCTAAAATATTACCTTTATAAGAATAATAATAAATAATTATAATTAATAATTATAATTTTATTTTTATTAGTATTATTAATAATAATTTGATTACAAATCCAAGTCCAATATTATAGCTATTGACCAAACAGACCCCAAATTTGTTACTGATCAGTCAGGTCACCTAATGCCCGTAGAATGGGATCACCACCGAAGCTCCAGAGCAGCAGTAAACTAATAAGACAAACATACTCCAGAGCAATACAAGGACAACAAAATCTAATAAAATAAGAGACTGACTAATGTAGAGTAGGGTTACGAGCCGCTGCATATATCTTTAATGTTAATACACTCCCGATTTTATATAAATAACTACACTCCATTGAAGGAAGTGCTCAGTCTAGACATAAGGACCCCTTTATCATTTTAAAGGGACCCCTATGCCTAGATTTAGCACTAGTAGATGCGGGTGACCCCGTGCTGGTACCTGGTCTTTCCAGAAATCCCAAACTCCCCCCCGTGGATACACAACTAGGTGTTACCGACAGAGGACGATTACAAAGCGGAGGGAGAGGGACAGTGTTTCTATGTGAAAGGGGGAAAATGGACTCCAAACCAACACTGCAATAACACTAAGGGTAGATGCTCAAAAGTTAAGAGATCAAGAAAACAATTCCTCACATAACCTTAAAGCAAAAAGTGGGGAAGAACCTTAACAACCCGACACGTTTTGGCCTTCCAAGGGGCTTCCTCATCACCACTTTTTATGTTTTGCATACATCACCATTTTTTTTGCACAATGTTTTGTTCTGAGGCCTTGAGATCTTTTGTTCTGTTGGATTCTTGTCAATTGTTGGCCCTTGGTTCAGGCTTTCAGTACTGCATCCTTTTCTTTTTTGTTTAGAGAGATAGATAGATAGATAGATAGATAGATAGATAGATATATATGAGAGAGGTAAATATGAGATAGATATGAGAGATAGATATGAGATAAATAGATAGATATGAGATAAATAGATAGATAGATATAAAGTAGGTAGATAGATATGAAATAGATAGATAGATAGATATAAAGTAAGTAGATAGAAATGAGATAGATAGATATGAGATAGATATGAGATGAGATGGATAGATATGAGATAGATAGATTGAGATGAGATAGATAGATTGAGATGAGATAGATAGATTGAGATGAGATAGATAGATTGAGATGAGATAGATAGATTGAGATGAGATAGATAGATTGAGATGAGATAGATAGATTGAGATGAGATAGATATGAGATAGAGAGATAGATATGAGATATAAGATAGATATGAGATAGATAAGATATGAGATAGATAAGATATGAGATAGATAGATAAGATATGAGATAGATAGATAAGATATGAGATAGATAGATAAGATATGAGATAGATAGATAAGATATGAGATAGATAGATATGAGATAGATAAGATATGGGATAGATAGATAAGATATGAGATAGATAGATAAGATATGAGATAGATAGATATGAGATAGATATGAGATAGATAGGAGATAGATAATATATGAGATAGATAGATATGAGATAGATAGATAGATATGAGATAGATAGGAGATAGATAATATATGAGATAGATAGATATGAGATAGATAGATAGATAGATATGAGATAGATAGGAGATAGATAATATATGAGATTGACTGGCCTTGGCCATCTCTCAGATCTGGTCCTCAGCCAGTACCACCTTGCAGTCATTAGATGGCTCACACCAGGCTTGCGCCTGACACCCTCCAGTGGTCCGGGTATGCTGGTAGTGTTAGTTTTCCAACAGCTAGAGAATCCCAGGTTGGGGAATGTTGGTTTATGTAAAAGTGTGGTTGGGTGAGACTTAAGGATTAAAGGGGAAATCTGGTAGATTTGAAAATTACTTCTGTTAAAAAGTCTTAACCCTTCCAGAACTTATCAGCTGCTGTATGCTACAAAGGAAGTTGTGTAGTTTTTTTCAGTCTGACAGCAGTGCCCTCTATCTGTGTCAGGAACTGTCCAAATTAGAAGCAAATCCCCATAGGAAGCCTCTCCTGCTCTGGACAGTTCCTGACATGGACAGAGGTGTCAGCAGAGAGCACTGTGGTCAGACTGGAAAGAACTTCACAAATTTCTCTGTAGTATATCTGCAGCATACAGCAGCTGATAAGTACTGGATGGGTTGGGATTATGGAAGTAACTTTCTGGCACCAGTTGATTTGAAAACATTTGATTTGAGAAGGGAAAAGACACCTGGGCAATCAACTTGGGGAACCAACACCATGAAGGAGGGGACAATATATACATATATCTAGAAAATGAAGAGGCAACAGCACTCCCATATGGTGCAAAATGTAGGTCTTTATTCACACAAGTGTGATGGCGACATTTCGGCTGGCTCACCCAGCCATTATCAAGCTTCATATGCTTCTTCGTTTTCTACATGGATGGCTCTGTGACCAGGATCTAAGCAACCGTGTGCACCCCACCATTGTTTCACTTGTTTGCTGGTGTGCTGTTCTCCTGCGCTTGGTGTGTATATATATATATATATATATATATATATATATATGTGTGAGAAAAACTACCACAAGAGGACACGGTGTTAAGGGAAGGATTCTGCAGTAATATCAGGAAGTGTTATTTACTAAGAGAGTAGTGGATGCATGGAATAGTCTTCCTGCAGAAGTGATTGCTGCAAATACAGTGAAGGAGTTTAATTATGCATGGGATAGGCATAAGGCTATCCTTCATATAAGATAGGGATAGGTATAAGGCTATCCTTCATATAAGATAGGGACAGGTATAAGGCTATTCTTCACATAAGATAGGGATAGGTATAAGGCTATCCTTCATATAAGATAGGGACAGGTATAAGGCTATTCTTCATATAAGATAGGGATAGGTATAAGGCTATCCTTCATATAAGATAGGGATAAAACATAAGGCTATTCTTCAAATAAGATAGGGGTAGGCATAAGGCTATCCTCCATATAAGATAGGGATAGGCATAAGGCGTTCCTTCATATAAGATGGGGATAGACATAAGGCTATCCTTCATATAAGATAGGGATAGGCATAAGGCTATCCTCCATATAAGATAGGGATAGGCATAAGGCTATCCTTCATATAAGATAGGGATAAACATAAGGCTATTCTTCAAATAAGATAGGGGTAGGCATAAGGCTATCCTCCATATAAGATAGGGATAGGCATAAGGCGTTCCTTCATATAAGATGGGGATAGGCATAAGGCTATCCTTCATATAAGATAGGGATAGGCATAAGGCTATCCTCCATATAAGATAGGGATAGGTATAAGGCGTTCCTTCATATGAGATAGGGATAGGCATAAGGCTATCCTTCATATAAGATAGGGATAGGTATAAGGCTATCCTTCATATAAGATAGGGATAGGTATAAGGCTATCCTTCATGTAAGATAGGGATAGGCATAAGGCTATCCTTCATGTAAGATAGGGATAGGCATAAGGCTATCCTTCATATAAGATAGGGATAGGCATAAGGCTATCCTTCATATAAGATAGGGATAGACATAAGGCTATCCTTCATATAAGATAGAGATCGATAGAAGGCTATCCTTCATATAAGATAGGCATAAGGCTATCCTTCATATAAAATAGGAATAGGCATAAGGCTATCCCTTCATATAAGATAGGGGTCAGGAACTATTGGTATTTAGAATAAACTAATAAACTAAAGTTTTAATATATATATAACACAATGGGACAGAGTTCCCTAACCAGTGTGTCTCCAGCTGTTGCAAAACTACAACTCCCAGCATGCTTGGAGTTGTAGTTTTGCAACAGCTGGAGGCACACTGGTCGGGAAACACTGCAAAAGGGGATTACATATTTTTTCCCACTTGTTGATATCTTTAGGATGTATTGGGTCAAGCTGAGTCTCATGATATTGTTCTGTGTTCTTTTCCCTGTTTATTTTTTAGCGGATACTCCGATTGAGGAATTTAACCCTACGCCGGCCTTCCCTGCGCTGCAGTACCTCGAATCTGTGGATGAGGACGGAGTGGCTTGGCAAGCCGGCCTGAGGACTGGAGACTTCCTGATCGAGGTAGGACGTGATTCAGCACCTGTCCTGAACGCTTACATCTTAGATTACGCCAATTCGCCTCATATCATGCTCTGTGGATGTTGCGCCAGGAGAAACGTGTCTGCGCTCTGTGGTTTATCTCATGTATATTGCTACAAGGGTTCTCTGGGCTCGTTCCTTTGATGTTTTTGAATATGAGATTCTGCCTGTATGGGTTACGTTTGTGTATAGATAGATTGGATTACCTATATGCTGTCCAGAATTCCTGTATGGCATTGGGGTATTTGAAGAAATCTTGGCCTTTGTGTTGTTGAACTGTAATAATAATAATTATTAATAATAATAATAATAACAGGAAAACTGTAGTGGATAGAGGATAAGTTATATGTCACGGGGGGTCCAACTGCTGGGGCCCCCCGCGATCTCCTGTACGGGGCCCTGGCAGTGCAATTGAAGGGGCATGTCCATCCCCAGCATGACAAGGTGGCCTACATGACCCCCATGTATCCCATAGAGATACATGGGGGGGGGGGGGGGGTGTCTGCCGCCGCATCATGCGGGGACGAAACGCTTACTTTATGCGGATTGCTGGGGCCCCATACAGGAAATTGCGGGGGGTGCGACCGTGTGGGTCCTTCGGATAGGGAATAAGTAATATACCACTACAGTTTTCCTTTAATAATAATAATAATAATATTAAAAATAATAATAATAATATATAATATAATTAATAATAACAATAAAATAATATTAATAATATTTTTTTATTATTATTATTTTTGTTATTGTTGAGATTATTAGTATTATTTTTAATACTTGAAAGAATAATAATACTAAAAATATAAACAATAATATATAATGTAAATAATAAAACAATATTAATATTATTATTTTTATTATTATTATTTTTGTTATTGTTGAGATTATTAGTATTATTTTTAATACTTGAAGGAATAATAATACTAATACTAATAATATTAACAATAATATAACTAATAATAAAATATTATCATTATAAGTATTAGTGCCTTATTATTATTATTATTATTATTGATTAATTGCTTTTATTATTATTTTTAATATCAATATTATTATTATTATTGACATCAGGTTTGATAGATTTACATTTGACATATTAAATCTGTTTGTGCCTTTCTTCATTACACAACGATTCTACTGTATAGGACAGTGGTCTCCAAACGGTGGACCTCCAGATGTGGCAAAACTGCAACTCCCAGTATGCCCGGACAGACGCTGGCTGTCCGGGCATGCTGGGAGTTGTAGTTTTGCCACATCTGGAGGTCTGCAGTTTTAAGCCCACTGGTACAGTTCTTTGCTCCAGGGGAAACAGCCCCTAGCTGTATCTCTGCTGCTGCCCCTTCCTGAAATACTCGGTGCTGCTGTTTACACTTCTCCTCTCACTTCAGGCATCCATGACCTACAACCTCACTTTTCACATGTCTCTGTTCATACTGTAATGTGATGACACTGCACCAACCATGCCGACACTAATCTAATAATTAATGCACTTGTCTCCTGTAATACTCTGTGCTGCTAGGAAACCCAGAATCCTTTTATTCTCCCCACATCGAGGCACATTCCTTATCACACGCAGCTCTATTCTCCTGCCATGAGAGAACAGGTCACTTCCTCCCGCAAGATCAACAGAGGGCTCCCATGCTGCTTTTACCATTCCCATAGCCTGACTACTGATTATTCTGCTCTCACCTACATCAAAGCAGACAGCTCTGTAAATGGAGAGAAAGAAATGTACACAGCACAGCTCAAAGGTTTACCCAATCCCAAATCAACCAGTTACTTATCCAATGAGATCAATGCTCTACAAGTTTCTTCTACCCTGGGGTTTCGGAGACCTGAACTATGGTTTTCGGTAATCCTTCCTGTGTCTTCAAAGCAACTTTACTCTACATGTGTGCTTTTATTAATACATTTGCGAGAAGGTTACTCAGTGATGTGCACACTATCTGTTTCCATTGATCAGATAAATTGCTTGTGGAGTGTAATGCCTGGGCTACACAGAGACTTTTTATTGTGCTACTGATGAAGTGACAGCTGCAGTCCACAAGATTGATGGCGTGACAGCTGCAGTCCACAAGATTGATGGCGTGACAGATGCAGTCCGCAACATTGATGGCGTGACAGATGCAGTCTGCAGGACTGATGGCGTGACAGATGCAGTCTTCAAGACTGATGGCGTAACAGATGCAGTTTGTGAGACTGATGACGTGACATGCGTTCTGCAAGACTGATGGTGTAACAGCTGCAGTTTGTGAGACTGATGGCGTGACAGATTCAGTCCGCAAGCCTGATGGAGCAGTAGCTGCAGTCTGCAAGACTGAGTGACAGCTGCAGTCTGCGAGACTGCAGGAGTGACAGCTGCAGTCCATGAGACTGCAGGAGTGACAGCTGCAGACTGAGACTGATGGCGTGATAGCTGCAGTCTGCGAGACTGATGGCGTGATAGCTGCAGTCTGCAAGACTGATGGCATGACAGCTGCAGTCCACAAGACTGATAGCATGACAGCTGCAATCCGCAAGACTGGGGAGTGACTTTTGCAGTCTGCAAGACGAATGGAGTGACAGCTGCAGTCCACAAGACTGCGGAAGGGACATCTGCAGTCCTTAAGACTGATAGCTGCAGTTCTCGATACTGATGGAGGGGTAGCTGCAATCCGAAAGACTTATATTTTTGACAGCTTAGATTTCTTGTGGCTCTGTCAAACATTGCCTCCTTCTGTTGCAAAACTTGAACTCCCAGAATGCCTGGACAGCCGTTGGGTGTCAGGGCATGCTGGGACTTGTAGTTTTAAAACAGCTTGAGGCACACTGGCTTGGAAAACACTGATTAAGAGGAACACTCCGTTCTGCTCAAGGCAGGACCTTAGGGGGTAGAGCAGAACAAAATAATTCATAGGAAATGCACATCTTTCTATAACACACCAATTTGCCCGGAGTATTCCTTTAATTGCTATGAGATATAAATCAGGAGATGATAACCAGTAACTTGTAACCAGTCTCCTACATGCAAAAAATACTACTGGTTTGCAAAAACTGCATCAAGTCTGCATTGTGTGAACAAGGGCTTATAGACCCGTCTACTCAGCTGTTGGTATTCCCTCATTGGCCCTATTGGAGAGAAGTCTTTAACCTGTTGGTTTCCCGTTGTTGTGAAGGGTCAAAGAGTGACCGATTAATTGTTGGTTGTCTGTATAGGAAAAAAAACGCTCTTGTTAATGCCGCTGCAATCCAAATATGGTGATATTCCTGGGACACACATCTTAGGTAAAGATATGTTCCATATATTGCAAAAATAATAAAAGAATAGTGGCAATGACGTGTTTCAGAGGTGCAACCTCCTTCATCAGATCAGACCCATAATCTGATGAAGGAGGTTGCATCTCTGAAACGCATTAAGTCTGCATTGTATGAACAAGGATATATAGATCCGTCTTCTCAGCTGCGGTTTCCAGTTGTTGTGATATAGTCAAAGGGTGACCGATTAATTGTTCTGAATGTATGTAGAAATTAAATCAAACTTGTTGGCGCTGCAATCTAAGTTTAGAGATATTCCCGGTACTCATAGGTCTTAGGTTCTGTTTATTACATAAAAATAACAGAACAGGGACAATAACGCATTTTGTAGGTGCAACCTTCTTCATCAGATCTGACTCTAAATCTGATGAAGGTGGTTGCACCTCCGAAATGCATTAAGTCTGCATTGTGTGAACAAGAACTTATAGACCTGTCTTCTCAGCTGCTATTATTCCCTTATTGGCCCTGTAGGAGAGAAGTCTTAAATCTTTTGGTTTTAAGTTGTTGTTATATAGCCGAAGGGTGAGAGATAAGTTGTTGGGTGTCTGTGTACAAAAGAAATCGCCCTAGTTGGCACTGCAATCCATTTATGGAGATAAACCCGGGACACACAGGTCTTAGGTAAAGATATGTTCCATTTATTTAAAAAATAATAAACAGTGTCAATGACGTGTTTCGAAGGTGCAACCTCCTTCATCAGAGCAGACCTATAATCTGATGAAGGAGGTTGCACCACTGAAACGAATCGTCTGCATTGTATGATCAAGGACTTATAGACCTGTCTTCTCAACTGCTGTTATTCCCTTATTGGCCATGTAGGAAAAAAGTCTTTAACCAGTTGGTTTCCAAGTGTTATGATATAGCCGGAGGGTGACAGATTAATTGTTAGGAGTGTGTGTGTAGAAAAAAAAATCACCCTTATTGTCGCTGCAATCCAAGTATGGACATAGGTTTTAAGTGAAGATAGGTTCCGTTTATTAAAAAATTAATAAAAGAATTGTGACAATGATGCATATCGGATGCAGATTAGATCAGACCGATAATCCTTTACAACATATTTCACGAGGCAAAATTTATGTGTCCTGCTACTAGTAAAATCATATGTGGTTGTGTTGTGAACCGGAAGTAACTAAGACCCAAAAATCATCGCAGAAGGATTTCTGGTTGAGGTCGGAGCTACATATTGATCACATGACCACATTTGCTTTCATTGGTCCCAATGCAGCCTTCTTTGGCCATGCAACAAGGTCAAGTTATAGTCTGAATAAAATAAACAGCGCCTTAAATGATAGATATAAGATGTGAAACGTTGGTCGTTGGCAGCTCACTGGCCCTGGAGCTGCAATACCAGGGACAGACCATAGTGTGGCGCTGCTTTTAAAAATAAGCAGCCAAAGTATTTCTTATTCTGAACAAGCCCTTTATGTCTATATGTCTAGTTTTACATGCTGTCATGTAAAAAAAATTCCCTTATTTTTAAATTCCAAACATCTAAAACGTTCAGATTAAAAAAAATTTTTTGCAACATACGTCCGTTTTTTTTTTTTCTCTAGCCCATAAAAATAAGACTATTACTTACCTAACCCTGCTCCGGTTCACCTCTATCCAGTCCCCATTCTTCTAACTACTTCCAAGATGAGCTTTGGGTGCAGGACCTGAGAGTTAAATGGATTATCCAGAAAAAAAAAACTTTTATATATATATATATATATATATATATATATATATATATCAACCTGCTCCAGAAAGTTAAACAGATTTGTAAATTAATCCTTTCAGTACTTATGATCTGCTGAAGTTGAGTTGTTCTTTTCTGTCTAAGTGCTCTCTGATGACACCTGTCTCGGGAACTGTCGAGAGTAGAAGCAAATCCCCATAGCAAACCTCTTCTACTCTGTGCAGTTCCCGAGACAAGCAGAGATGTCAGCAGAGAGCACTGTTGCCAGACAGAAAACAACAACTCAACTTCAGCAGCTGATAATTATTGGAAGGATTAAGTTTTTTTAATAGAAGTAATTTACAAATCTGTTTAACTTTCTGGAGCCAGTTAATATAAAAAAAAAAAAGTTTTTTCCTGGAATACCCCTTTAAGTCAATCACTGGCCAAGACAGATACCGTTGTGGCCAGTGATTGGCTGAATCGGCAGGTCCTGCATGGATTGGTCGTCTCAGATGCAGGAAGAAGTAAAAGGATCGGGGGACTGGATGTATATAATCTCATTATTCAGAATGTCTAACCATTGACGTATCTTAGCATCAAAGCGCGACCTACATAGCATTACGCAGCACTGAAGTGCACACAAAGGGTTACAGCATTGTCACCGTGTGGCAGCTTCATTCCACCAACATCCAATTAGTCAGTGATTTAATGGCTAATAGGAAAATGGGCAGAACACATCGGGGCCATGTGGCTCCGCATTATCCACTTCTCTCCTACAATTAACCAGTTCAAGCTTTTTTTTTCCAATATGGCTGCCCTCCTGGTGAAGAAGCGCACTGCTTAGGTTTCCATGGAGACGAGAGAGCAGTCGTCGTGGACCCCGGATTTAGCTCTCAGATGCTTAGATAAGAAAATAGTTGATATGCAGCGCAGCAAATAAAAAAAAAAAGGGGAGGTTAAGGGAAGGGTTGGCGTTTTGTAATCCGCCCGTACACATACGAGGACAGCGTGTGATTCTATCGTGACTATTAAGGGGTTAACCTGTGGTGTAATACATGTTCTAGATGATATTTATCAATAGTCTCAAAGCTGTAGGACTCCAGATGTTGCAAAACTACAACTTCCAGCATGCCCGGACAGCCAACGGCTGTCCGGGCATGCTGGGAGTTGTAGTTTTGCAACAGCTGGAGGTCCACACTTTTCAGACCGCTGCTATATACGGTCATATTTAGGTGCTAAGTGTAGCTTTAGCTATCTTCTGCTGTACTCCTTACTATTTATTCCGTTCGTTCTCCTGATCAGTGACAAATCAAAACATCTTCCTCCTTGTTCTGCTGATTGGTGAGGGTCTCAGGAGTGAGACCTTGACTGATCCAATTTTCAACCCTGTTTATTCTCCTGATTGGTGGAAGTTTCGGCACTGAGACCTTAACGGGAACCAGTCAGCAGATTTTAGCATATATAACGCTTGACAATGTGTTATATATGCTAAAATCATTATCCTCACCATCCCCGGGGGACGTTTGTGTATTCCAGGATTATTTTTTATGTGACTATGCTACAGGGGCTGTAAAGTTAGTGTAGTTGATAATATAGTGTCTGTACCTGTGTGTGACGGTTTTCTCACAATTCTTCTGTGATTTTCACTCCAATATTTATTTTTAACAGCATACAAAATGACTGTTGTCTAAGATTTTTCCCAGGTTGCAATGCGGCCGAGACATTACATCACTAGTCAGCTGATGACGGAGCCTGTCTGCTTCAATGGGTGGAGCGATCGCTTGGTGGGAGAGAGATCAATCTGCAACTAATGTAATAGCTGTAGGCATCCTGATTGAAAACCACAGGTCTTTTGAATGGATGCAGCTCATTTATGTTTCAATGGGTGGGGTGGCTGATGTGTGGGAGGGAGGAAAATGGAATTATGGGATTTGTAGGCAAAAAAAGAAAACTCAAACAGGAAATACTAGTTCACAAACAGCTATCCACAGTGTTATGGTAATCTCACAGCATAGCCATTTAGCTCCAAGACAAGCACAGATCCGTCCTAAGCATGTCCATTACTGTCTGCCAGGTACGTACTAAAATCACCTTATGGTGGAGAACCCCTTTAAGTTATAAAGTCCCCCTTTAAAGTCTATTTACCAGCACCCGTTGCTCCGCATTGCTCTGGCCGTGGCCCCGCCCCAATGGCTTGAATGACGGCTCTCATCATCGCTCTGCTCCCTAAGCAGACGGAGCAGAGCGGTAATGCCAGCCTTCATTCAAGCCATCGAGGCGGGGCCACGGCCGGAGCAATGCGGGGCAACGGGTGCTGGTAAGTAAGTGGAGTAGCAGTCAAGTAGTAGCAGTCATGTAGTACACTTTGCTATATAGAACAGTCCCAGTGGCAGTGCAATAGCTCGACCGCTGCCCCATTCACCCAGGGACAAGGACCTTGTTTTCTCTGACTTCTGGGACCCCCACCAATTGCAAAAACTGAGGTTCCTTGTCCCTCAAATGACTGAAGCAGCAGAGTTCATGCTAGGCCGTCACGCCATGCACTCTCTAGGGGACTTCTGCAGATCCTAATTCATTTCTGATGTTAGGTTGGGTCTTCTTCTTACTCTGCTTACATTTTCCTAATATTGTTATCATCATTATTATTATTCCATGCCTTTCCCATGGCTTAAAGGGGTACTCCATTGGGAAACGGTTTTATTTTTATTTTTTTTATCATCCAGTGCCAAAAAATTTTTAGATTTGTAAATTACTTCTATTTAAAAATCTTAACCCTTCCAGTACTTATCAGCTGCTGTATACTACACAGGAAGTGCTTTCATTTTTGAATTTCCTTTCTGTCTGACCACAGTGCTCTCTGCTGACACCTCTGTCTATTTTATGAACTGTCCGGAGAAGGAGCAAATCCCCATAGCAAACCTATCCTGCTCTGGACAGTTCCTCACATGGACAGAGGTGTCAGCAGAGAGCAATGTGGTCAGACAGAAAGGAAATTCAAAAATGAAAGCACTTCCTGTGTAGTATACAGCAGCTGATAAGTACTGGAAGGGTTAAGATTTTTAAATAGAACTAATTTACAAATCTGTATAACTTTCTGGCACCAGTTGATGTTTTGCAACTTGAGATTTTAATGTTCCAATGTTCTCAATAATCCCTCTAAACAATTTGCTGGGCATGCTGGGAGTTGTAGTTTTGCAACAGCTGGAGGCTCCCTGCTTGGGAAACACTGACATAGACCATGATTTGTCTCATCTGAAACAGATATGACTGTAGATACCCAGTGGCCCATGTTTTCTATGCTACTTTCTCTTAACATATGAGGAAACTAAGAGGTTTAGTCCATAAGAATGTTATGTTTACGTGTTGACCCAGAGGGTAGGTTGTAGGTTGTGAGATTTATTGCCCCTCGCTTTGTACATTCCTCCACCCTACTCATGTGTGGTGCAATGCAGAGCCCTAGCGTTCATCACCTTTCTTCCCGATTTGGCGTTTCTCATTGAGGGACAGTTTTAATAATTACTTAGATCCAACTCAATACAGTGATCCCTCAACTTACAATGGCCTCAACATAAAATTTTTCAACATACAATGATCTTTTCTGGACCAGTGTAAGTTGAAACCAGACTCAACATACAATGTTACAGACAGTCCCGGTCTCTGAAACGTGTCAATAGCTGGAAGAACCGACCAATCAGAATAGACATTCACTGGTAAAACCCCTGTATTACTGAAGCGTATGCACTGACTGGTGTCTGGTAGCGCCCCCTACAGTACAGGGAGGTATTAGATGTGCTGTACTCTTTACCTGTTTTACTGAAGTGCATGTGCTGACTGGTGTCTGGAAGCACCCCCTACAGTACAGAGAGGTATTACATGTTCTGTACTCTTTACCTGTATTACTGAAGTGCATGCACTGACTGGTGTCTGGTAGCACCCCCTACAGTACAGGGAGGTATTCCATGTTCTGTACTCTTTACCTGTATTACTGAAGTGTATGCACTGACTGGTGTCTGGTAGCATCCCCTACAGTACAGGGAGGTATTACATGTTCTGTACTCTTTACCTGTATTACTGAAGTGCATGCACTGACTGATATCTGGTAGCGCCCCCTACAGTACAGGGAGGTATTACATGTTCTGTACTACTCTTTACCTGTATTACTGAAGTGTATGCACTGACTGGTGTCTGGTAGTGCCCCCTACAGTACAGAGAGGTATTACATGTTCTGTACTCTTTACCTGTATTACTGAAGTGTATGCACTGACTGGTGTCTGGTAGCGCCCCCTACAGTACAGGGAGGTATTACATGTTCTGTACACTTTACCTGTATTACTGAAGTGTATGCACTGACTGGTGTCTGGTAGCGCCCCCTACAGTACAGGGAGGTATTACATGTTCTGTACACTTTACCTGTGCCAGGGTTAGCTGCTCCTTTGGACACCAGGTGAGGGCGGCTCCATGTTACTTTTTTAGGACATTGTGTACTGTACAGGACCCTGAAGAAGCTCCTGTCCTCTACATAGACCAGTGTTTCCCAAGCAGGGTGCCCCCAGCTGTTGCAAAACTACAACTCCCAGCATGCCCGGACAGCCAAAGGCTGTCCGGGCATGCTGGGAGTTGTAGTTTTGCAACAGCTGGAGGCTCCCTGCTTGGGAAACACTGACATAGACAGTGATTTACAGCTCCCAGCAGATCTTTATTACTTTTATATGTAAGAATTTGCTTTATCTATATTAGTTATCTACTTAGTTATCTCACTTTTTCCTATTTTTGGATGACATTTTGGGGCTTCAGAACCAATTACCAGGTTTCCATAGAGTTCTGGTCTCAACATACAATGGTTTCAACATACAATGGTCGTCCTGGAACCAATTTAATATTGTAACTTGAGGGACCACTGTATATTATTATTTTGGAGGGGGGATCCTTGCCTTGCTATCTTGCTATGGGGTGAGGTAACCTCAAGGCTCTATGGTTCCCAAGCTTTTCCAGCTCCCATGGAACGTTCCATCACTTATAACTTGAGGTGGAGCACAAGATACTGATGCAATATGTGACTCAAGTTGAATACTTGCCTCTTAGTCTCTCCGATCACATCGAGCTTACTGTAACTGCTGGACCTTCTTCTCGAGGGGCTTTATGGCCATTGATGCAGGTTATAAGGTTAATCAGTGGACGGCTCCCATGGGAGTATTCTGGGACTCTATGAAGACCGACGTTATAGGCTTCTGATACAGGGCATTAGCACTTGTAAATCTCAAAATAGAGCTATACATGACTCATTGGAGAGGAGAATAGTGATGACTCCCTCAGAAGCTGCTAAGACTCAGTGGGTTACAGCTCAATGAGTGTTTAAAGGGGTACTCCGGCCCTAAGACATCTTATCCCCTATGCAAAGGATAGGGGATAAGATGTCTGACCACTGGGGTCCCGCCACTGGGGACACCCGCAATCTTTGAGGTGCACGCCGCGCTAACAGCTCACAAACTGCCGGGTACTCGACTCCGCCCCCATGTGACATCACTCCCCGCCCCCACGCTATGCAAGTCTATGGGAGGGGGCGTGACGGCTGTGGTCGGCACCCGGCAGTTTGTGAGCTGGCAGCGTGGCGTGCGAATGTGAGAATACAGGGGTCCCCAGTGGCAGGACCCCTGTAGTCAGACATCTTGGATAAGATGTCTTAGGGCCGGAGTACCCCTTTAAAGGGAAACTGACAGATGGATTAAAGGGGTACTCCGGTGAAAACCTTTTTTCTTTTAAATCAACTGGTGGCAGAAAGTTAAACATATTTGTAAATTAGTAGAAGTAAACAAGAAACAACAGTGGCACCGATACCTTAGGCCTCCTAAGACCACGAGATGGAGACGGCGTCCCGCTAGACTGGAAATCCACCCTGGCAGCGGAGGTGCTAGGACAATAAAGACCGTAGAGGATTACCTGGATAGAAGCGGTGAGTGCAGGACACCTTTTTTCTTTATTTACTACAACATATTTGTAAATTACTTCTATTAAAAAATCTTAATCCTTCCAGTACGTATTAGCTGCTGAATGCTATCCTAATTTTTTGCGCCCCGATCTGCAGTTTTTAACAGGACCATTTTTGTTCTGATGTGACTTTTTGATCACTTTTTAAATTAAGATCGAAGTTGCAGTTAGTTACTAACTACAACTCCCAGCATGCCCTGATACAGCCTGTGGCTCAGCAGCTGCCCCAAATGAAAACTACAACTCCCAGCATGTTGCACTATATAGTAGTATATAGTATAGGTCAGTGTTTCCCAACCAGGGGTGCCTCCAGCTGTTGCAAGACTACTAATCCCAGCTTGTTGGACTGTATAGTAGTATATAGTATAGGTCAATGTTTCCCAACCAGGGGTGCCTCCAGCTGTTGCAAACTACAACTCAGCATGTTGGACTATATAGTAGTATATAGTATAGGTCAATGTTTCCCAACCAGGGGTGCCTTCAGCTGTTGCAAACTACAACTCCCAGCATGCCCAGACAGCCATTGGCTGTCTGGGCATGTTGGGAGTTGTAGTTTTGCAACAGCTGGAGGCTCTCTGGTTGGGAAACACTGGTATAGTATATGGTGCAGCATTGCATTGCTGGTATTTTTAATATAAAAATACCGTCAGGGTGGCCAAAATACCGGCTGTGGCGGTAAAATGCCGGCCAGGTGGCAACCCTTATGGTAGGTATAGAAGATTGGGTGACCCCGCTGTACCCTGAGTGCTTTAGCCAAGGTCTTGCTAGGTTTGTTGCCGTACTGGCCTCATCTATGAGAAGGAATCGCAGATAATCCCTTGTCTATTGCAGGGAGGCTCTAAGGGCATCAGTAGTTGCCTGTCTATGCTTAGTCTTTAGGTCTTTGAGCTGCAAAAGCATCTGCGTTATCTTAAAGGCCTTTTCGGACTTAAGACGTGCTCCATGTTTGATCATTATGCCCCTGGCAAAGCATTTATGAGCCTCCTAGAGTAGAACTGGGGAAATCTCACCAACATTGCTCCTCTCAAACATGTCAGTGAGGGTTCGCTGCAGGTCATGGAGCAACGAAGAGTCCAGCTTCCACTACCATCAGGGTTGCCACCTGACCGGTATTTTACTGGCACAGCCGGTATTTTGGCCACACTACCGGTATTTTTATATTAAAAATACCTGCAAAGCAATGGCTGGTATTTATCCAACCAATCCTCCAACACCCGGAATGTTGCACCATATACTATACCAGTGTTTCCCAACCAAGGGAGCCTCCAGCTGTTGCAAAACTACAACTCCCAGCATGCCCGGACAGCCAACGGCTGTCCGGGCATGCTGGGAGTTGTAGTTCTGCAACAGCTGGAGGCACCCCTGGTTGGGAAACACTGACCTATACTATATACCACTATATAGTCGAACATGCCGGGAGTTGTGGTTTTCATTTGGGGCAGCTGCTGAGCAACAGGCTGTATCAGGGCATGCTGGGAGTTGTAGTTAGTAACTCACTGCAACTCCCGAATTTAATAAAAATAAAAAAAAGCGATCAAAAAGTCACATCAAAACAAAAATGGTCCTGTTAAAAACTACAGATCGGGGCAAGAAAAAAATGAGCCCTCATACAGCCCCATATAAGGAAAAATAAAAAAGTTATAGGGGTCGGAATAGGACAAATCCCCCCCCACACACACATATGTGTATCCTGTGATGTTATGCATCTATAATTAATTATGCAAATTAGCATGGCCGGTATTTTTTTTTTTTTTTGCAAGAAAGGCGGCAACACTAATTGCCATTGTTGTGGATAGGGGTATGGGAGAGATCACCAACCAATGATCTGAAAAAGTAATATAGAAAACACAAAAAAAAGAGGTCACAGTGTTTAACAAAAAAAAAATTATAGTCTAAGCTAATAGTCTACATATCATGGGAAATATAGTCCTTTGCCTGCAGAGTGTAACAGGCACCAGGTATCGATTAGTGATGAGCGGCAGGGGCCATGTTCGAATTTGCAATATTTTGCGAATATATTGATTATTATTCGCCCTATGTTCGCGAAATTCGCTATGTTCGTTCACTTTTTTTTTCCCATGTGAAAATTTGCATGGAAAATTTGCATGTGAAAAAAATTACAATATTCGTCATTACAAATATATAGCACTATATTCTAAATATTCGCGAAATCGCAAAGTGCCGATATTCGCGATAAAAATTTCCATTACGAATATTTGTGCTCAATTCTAGTATCAACGTGCTGGAAATCTGAGTGTGGACACTCCACGTGAGGAACAGAGCATTGTCCAGGTAAAAAGATGCAAACGTAAGGAGCTACAACGCATTGCGGCCCTTGTGAAGTAACATACATCACACTCTCTACCACTATAGGAATCCAAGAACTCTCAGGGAAGACAAAGGAGATGAGGCAGGCGCCATGATGTTGATATGGAAGGGGGTGTAGGATTTGGTATCAGGCCAGAAAGCTTCTCGGCCTTCTGGCTAAGATCAAGTGTAGCACCTTTCCTGTTAGTTGGCGGTGTGGAAGACCACCAAGGCAGGATGGTGAACCACACAGTAGGATGGCGGGTACCAGGGATGGCTGTATTGGAAGCAGTCATCTCTGATGAGCCCTGCTCCCTGCTGGATCTGGCCATAAGGTCCGGGTAGAGTGAAGGCCGAGGTGCACAAGTGCCCTGGGAGTGGTGACCCCAGGGTGCCGGAATTCACTTGGGATTTGCGACCCCACTTGAAGGTAAGCACGTAGCACGCACTTTATCTTTCACTCTTCTGGGCACTCACCCTTAGTATCCCGGCCTTCCGACTAGGATCGGGGAATTTTTATAGATCTGGTCGGATGTCCGGGCAGTATTACACACTGTGCACATCCACTTATTTATTTATTTTTGTGACTGTGTCCACTTTTTGTGTTCGTTTAGTCCACTAGGATTTGGTAGGGTGCGGTAGCCCTTCTGGGTGTCCCTCCTGCCGGTCTAGAGGAGGTGTGTGTGGCCATTAGGTTCCTCACCTCCCTGCTATACCCCGTGGCATCCTGTTTCGGCAGGATGCCAAACCAGTTTTACTGGTTCCTTGGTGACAACCTGGTTAACGCCTAGTTGTCTGCCGGGGACACTTTCGGTCCCTGAGTAGCTTCGGCGAAAGGGGACATTGTACCTGGAACCTTGCAGGTGCCTTTTGGCCTGGAGGCTAAGGGTTTGGTTTGTTGGGGGGCCTCTCTCCTTTCGGAGAAGGGCTTGCGATAGACCGCATCCTTGTGCACGGTTTTTTGTGTGTAGACTTGCACTTTTTACTTGCACCTGGGTGATTTGAGAGCTCGTACCTCGGCTTTCAATATAAAAAAATTAAAATAAAAAAAATCAGGCCAGAAAGCTAATAGCGAGACCTTGGTATAATTTGCTTAGAAAAAAGGGGTGCATACTAAATGTAAAACTGAACTATTCATATCTTACACTCACCATTTGGAGTGTTTCTTTTTCTGGCGGAGACACACATAAGACCTACTTCTCGGTGTTTATCTTAGTACGGCTTTGATATTATTTATCCGAGAGTGTCGTTTAGATTGCTATAACGGTTTGGGTCCATCATTGGCGTATGTTTTTGTGGTGTGCCACGGGGGTGCGATGTGAGGTGTATGGGGCATATGGTATTAACCCCTAAATGTTCGTTCGTGGTTTTACAGAGAGCCACCTGAATGGTAGCACCGCTAGTCCTGTTTAGGCAGGGCAAATTAGAGTCCAAGGCCAGGTCAGGGTTAACGGTAGCTTTAGTGAGGTATACAGATGGTACAGTCTTTACAGCTAGGCCAGGATCCCAGAGAGGTGACCAGTAACACGGAGGGGATCTCAGCTTGCTGGGACTTGCAGTGACTTTGACAGACTTTAGCACAGCCACGCTGACTATAATAGACTTGACTTGACTGAAGATAGTGACAGCAGACAGAGATGACTTGACTTACTGACTTGTGGCTGTAATTTAGGATTGAGGCCTCCAGATGTGCTGGACACTGGCTCTGAGACGTCTGGACTGGACTTGACCTCAGGATCTAAGAAAGTGATTGTAGTACCTACCCCTCTTATAAAGGGGGCGGAGCAAGGAGCACATAGGTCAAGTTGCAGGTCACCTGGTTACCTGGTGCTCTCTGGGTAACAAACATGTGAATTGAACATGTGACCACATTATGATGTGGCTAACTCAAAGGTCCTCAAAGGTCCTTTATACAAAGGTCCTTTATTTTTATGCCAATTAAAGGGGTGCTCCACTGCTAGGGGATCCCGCCGCTGGGGCTTCCCACGATCTCCCGCAGCACCCAGCATTCTAAAAAAAAATGCTGGGTTCGATCGGCAGTGGTCGTGGTGTCACAGCCATGCCTCTTGTGTCTGGCTTCTAGTTAAAGAGGTTGTCTTTATAAAGAAACTCCTTTTGGTATCTTACAATTTCAATGTACTGCTTGATAATTATACACTTTTGCAGTTTTTTTCAATTAAAATACTTAGTAGAAAAAAGGTTTAGTCTTTGAAGCTGATGTATTCTGCAGTATCGGTGCAGGTCCACCCTACATTTTGCTACGAGGGGTCCGTGTCACCGCCTTGTGCCAGGGCCGGACTGGGTGTGAAAACCAGCCCTGAAAAAAATAACATACCAGCACCATAGTGTTGCGTCATTATACCAGCACGTCGTCATTTTCTTGTTCATAAAAGGTTAAATCATGCATTTTGAAGCATATTTGAAGAGTGCCTTATTTATAGATAAGACATATACACTGCTCTCCCCCCCAAGGCATCCCCGTCATACAATGCTGATTCCCCCCCCCATCCCCTCTAATACACTGCTGATGTCCCCCCATAATACAATGCTGATTCCCCCTGGTCCCCTCCCCCTATTACAATTATATCCGTCCCCCCTGGCCCCCTCCTCTTAATACACTGCTGATCCCCTCCCCATAATACAATGCTAAATGCTGATACCTCCCTGGCCCCTAATACAATTCTGATACCCCCAAATCGAATGCAATACACAATATGTCCCCCAATCCCCCTTACTATTACCTGTACTACAACAGTGCAGGGCAGCTCAGCGATGGCGATGAATTCCGCTGTCATGCTGTGCAGCCAGCAGCCAGTCACTCGATCCGCCGCCGCCGTATATCTATATATATATATATAGATGTCATGTCGTCATATGATGCTCACATCCGGTGTCTGCAGTAACACAAATCATTGTGCTCGCTCGGACCAGAGTCATGGCGGCCGCTGGAGGGGGAAAAAATGCAGCCACATCTCAAAGCGGCCCCAGGGCCGGCGGCCCACAGGGAAATTTCCCGGTATCCCGGTAGGCCAGTCCGGCCCTGCCTCGTGCTCAGTTTAGGACGTGTACAGTAAGATTCAATTATCACTAGGCTGCACATCTTCTGATTCATCTTAACAGGCTAATCGAAAAAAGTCATCTTGGCGGCGTATTTCATGGTCACAGTGTGTGAGCAGACCTGTAAGACATTGTTGAAATTGTGGATAGAATAAGACAGGGATAATTATGTTTCTATTAGATCTGAGAGGCAACACGCTGGCTCCTCTGTGACTTGTTCCTCTATGTAAGTGAGCGGTCAGATAATTGTACCGTACATAGGGGCCCGCACTGTACGCCCAGACGGCTTCTTCAGTACTTCAGGCTTTATTATGGAGGCATTCTTTCCTAGAAGCATTGCTCCTAGAACAATGGTGTCGTACGGCATGCCTTTTCTTTGTATCCTTTAGTGTTTCTTGTCAACAACTTTACCTCCAGTCTGGGTGACCACCTAGTTGTTGCGGGTAAAGAAGTGGTCAGAGAAAGTTCTATTACAGCTTTATCCCCTTATGCCTGAATCTATTGTTTAATCAATTTACTTTCCAGGGCCTCAAATGTTGGACACCCCAAGTGCACAATTGATAATAAACCGCAGACCTGACCCCTTAAAGGGGTACTCCTGCCCCAGCGTTCTAAGCATCTGGTTAAGAAGGCTTGGAGCAACAGTCACGACGTTGCGGCCACACACCCTCCAACGATGTCTATGGGAGGGGGCGTGACTGTAGTCAGGCCCACTCCCATAGACATCAATGGAGGGGGCATGGCTGTGAGGGCATGAGCGGGCGTGGCCGTGACATCGCGGCCACTGCCACATGCGTTCTGAATTGGATGTTCAGAAGGGTGGGGCATGGGAGTACCCCTTTAAATGGAACCTGTCAGTTTTCTGATGCCCGATCCACCGGCAGCATCAAATACCACATGTTCCCCCTGTACCACGATATATAATTTACTCTAAAATGCTGTGACCTTTCAGAGGAATTAATTATAAAGCCCCTTTCCTGACAAGTCATCAGGACAGACTCTAGACCTGCTGGACCTGACTGATCAATCTCCCGTAGAGATCTATCAATCAGAACTGGTGGGTCAGGGAGAAGCCACCCTACCCGATGGCTCAGAGCCCCATTCTCTTTCTGCATAATACTGTAAGGCCCAGGGGCGTTGCTAGGTCACCAAAAGACCCAGGGCTGGAGCCTATAGCCCAGCCATGCCCCCCTAACCACGCCCTCAGACACACCCTAACCACGCCCTCAGACACACCCCTAAGATAATGCATGAAGCATTATTAGGGACATTACTCCTCCATTCTGGTGATCGGTGGGTGTCCCAGGTGGCAGACCTAACCTACGGTAATTATCCATTGTCATATGGTAGGGGATCATTTAACATTTTGAGAATACCGCTAAGAGCAATGGTAGATGTGATGTGATCATAAATCATACGTTTTGGCGTTGGGAATGTTTTTAAATTTACTCCGTTCACCGTGTGGGATGATAAACATTATATTAAGGATCGGACATTTACGCATGTGGCAATACCAGATATATAGTTTTTTTTTATTTTATTATATTGTAAAAAAAATTTATGGGAAAAGGGGGTTATTTTTATTGGGGAGGGTAATATATTAAAAAAAAATAATTATAATTTCTACCTAGCTGGTAGGGGGAACATCATGCATTTTCTTTTCTTTTTTAACCCCTTGGGAACATGTGCCATAAATATACACTGCAGTGAAAAAAGTCTGTCTGCCACGAGGAGATTCTGTTCTCCCGCTCTCCGCACCTAGCCGAGCCTGAAAGGCTGAAATCTTCTGAGACTGCAGCTATGGGGGGAGAGTGGGAAAACAGCAGGGCTGACAGGCGCCAGGAGCATCATGTCACTTGCCAGAAGCTACTGCTGTCTTAAAGCAGCAGTGACAATAAAGAAAAACAGTGGTAGCCAGAGAGGCTATGGGCCTGAGACCTGGGTCTGCAGCCCCATTTTCTGGACCATTGTAACCTATAAACAAACTCACCATACAATGCTACAAACCCGGACTGGGAAACTTGTCAATGGCTGGAAGAACTGACCAATCAGAATGGGCATTCACTGGTAAAACCCCTGTATTACTGAAGTGTATGCACTGACTGGTGTCTGGTAGCGCCCCCTACAGTACAGGGAGGTATTACATGTTCTGTACTCTTTACCTGTATTACTGAAGTGTATGCACTGACTGGTGTCTGGTAGCGCCCCCTACAGTACAGGGAGGTATTACATGTTCTGTACTCTTTACCTGTACCAGGGTTAGCTGCTCCTTTGGACACCAGGTGAGGGCGGCTCCATTACTTTTTTAGGACACTGTGTACTGTACAGGACCCTGAAGAAGCTCCTGTCCTCTACATAGACAGTGATTTACAGCTCCCAGCAGATCTTTATTACTTTTATATATAAGGATTTGCTTTATCTATATTAGTTATCTACACATTTTCTTTAATCCTCACTTTTTCCTATTTTTGGATGACATTTTGGGGCTTTAGAACCAATTACCATTTTTCCAAAGAGTTATGTTTTCAACATACAATGGTCGTCCTGGAACCAATTAATACTATAACTTGAGGGACCACTGTACAGATACATTAATAAAGACAGATTTTCCATGACCCCCTTGGTTTATGAACAATTCAGACCAGACTCCCCCAAATATCCAGGCATCAGACTAGACCCCCTAAAACTCTACATACCAAACACCCTAAAAGAGAACCCCTGAAATAAATACAGACCCTAGACCAGACCCCATAAGAATTCTAGACCATACACCCCTGTTTGTTTATCCCATCTAGGCTCCCCAGACCAGACCCCCAAATTAACCCTTTAAAGACATGACAAGGAGACTAGGATTTGACATTTTAGGACATTGCCAGTCGTCCCGCCTCCTCCCTCGGGCCAGTCTCCATCAGGCGTCAGCCGTTACTCCCTCCTTTGTCATCCTAAAGTCTCTCATCCGAAACTCCATCATCCCTCAGAGGAAAAACTTTTCCTGCCGTGTAGCAGAGCCGAGTCAGTGTTGGCTTTCTGCTATACAGGTTCTGCTGTACATGCTATTTAATGTCTGCTCTGCTATGCAGACTCTGTAGCACATGTAGTGTCTGTAGTACATGTGCAGGTTTCACATTTCCGACTCTCCTATTCATGCTGTGCAGTGTCGGCTCTGCTATGTGGCAGGAAGTTGTGTCTGAGGCATGACAGCGTTTTGTACGAAGGAGTTTCGGATAAGGGAGGATGGAGTTGTGGCTGAAGGATGACGGCGTTTGGTCCAAAAGAGGAGGCGGGACGCTGTTTCACCTGACGGAGGACGGAGTTACGGCTGACGACTGACGATGTACTAAAATGGACACCGTAGACAAGGTTTCTTCTTTTTCCTGGAGAGATAGCGACTATTGTTCTGCCCAGTACATGGGGTAGGGGAGGGAAAGGTTCATGGCCGTAGGACTCAAAAACACCAAGTAAGCTTATTTCTGTGCCATGCACCTCCTTCTCAGACCCCCCACTTGGTATAAGATGTGTATATCAGTTTTACATTAAGATGTATTACAAAGACCTGACATCTCTCGTGCTATAAGAGTCGATTTCCCCCTACAAGGCATAAAAACAATACTAATATTATACTGTATAGTTCTTCTCTATGTTTAAGACCCTAGAGCTAGGAAACGTAAGCTCAGCCCGGAGCCGCAGAGATCGATATTCAATGTTTTTGCCAATTGCGGAGTCTGTTACATTGTCCCGAGAGCCCCCTACGTGTTAGATAAGTGAAACATAACGCTACAGGCGGCGCTAACCACTTCTGCGCCAATCCTGCCTAACCTGAAAGTGGCTGAGCAGAAAGTCTCATGGTGATAGCTGATTTCTCACCTTTGCTCTCCCTGCTCACGCGCTGGGTGTTGATGGGGGATTCTGGTGCCGGTCTGGGATGTTTTCTCCTCTTACGTTGTCAGGTTGCAGCACCAGTGTTTATAATGCTAGTAAACTGTACACAGTGGTGCAGAGGAGAAGAGGCTATTGGGCTTGGCATTGCGTCCACAATTCTAGTGCAATTAATTGGGGTGTATAGATCAGCTAGGGTGCCCCCAGTTGCGAAACTACAACTCCCAGCATGCGCGAACAGCCGTGTGTCATTACACAAGGCTGAATGGGGATGTGTCTCTACTCTACTGGACAGTTCCTGACATGGACAGCGGTGTCAGCAGAGAGCACTGTGGTCAGACAGAAAAGAAATTAAAAAAGAAAATAACTTCCTCTGTAGTATACAGCAGCTGATAAGTACTGGAAGGGTTAAGATTTTTACATAGAAGTAATTTACAAATTTGTTTAACTTTCTGGCACCAGTTGATAAAAATAATAATAATAATAATAATGTTTTTTCCCCAGAGTACCCCTTTAAGTTTTGTTCTCCAACTTGTGACTCTCCAGACATTGAAAAACTACAACTCCCATCATGCCCTGACAGCCTCAGAATAGGGTTCCCAAACCTGTGGCCCTGGAGATGTTGCAAAACTACAATTCTCACCATCATCTGAAAGCTGAAGCATGTTGCGGCAAGATGGGAGTTGCAGTTGTGTAGCAGCTAGACCAGTGTTTTCCAACCAGGGTTCCACCAGCTGTTGCTAAACTACAACTCCCTGCATGTTGGGAGTTGCAGTTGTGCAACAGCTGGGGACATCCTGGTTGGGAAACTGCGTTGTAAAGTGGTGATATTTTCTAACCTAGTATGGTGTCACCTGATGTTCAGAGTATATAGCAATGTACATGTTCACCTGATGCAGTTGGACACAAGTGCTCAGTCACTCTGTCCACAGTCATATCTCTGCATTATGATCCTCTTATAGAAATATCTTTCTGCTCTGATGTCAGAAAAGGAGCAGCTGCAGCAACATGACAGTATAGCTAAGAATGACAGTATAGCTAAATTCTAAATTATCAGCTGCCAGAAGGGGAAGGAGACTGATTTGGCTGTGCAAAGTTACCAGCAGCACTAAAGAGTCATTATTTTTTTTTTTCTTGTGAATTCTGATTGAAAAGTAAACTAGTGTGTGCGCAGATACTTTATCTTTCATTTTGTTCAATCTAAACTTTTACGTTTTTGTGACATATATAGGTTACCGAGCTCCCCGTATATATCCAGAAGTGATTGGCCTCCTGTTATGGGTGATAAATGGCGCTGCTCTTGTCCACTAATGGCCCTGATTCAGACGCCGATCTCACGTGTGAATAATATTTACTTCACCTCTCCAGCTTGTCTTTTTAATACCTTTTCAATCACAGATGGCATTGATTTACGTGGCGCCGTGTCCCCGGAGAGGTGTTTGTGTAGTGCTGGGGATTAGTTGTTTTTTGATTGTTGGCACAATGCAGGGGAACGTAATGGCAGCTCATTGTACCCGCACAATAAATCAGGAGATGATCAGATACCGTGATACCGAGATACAGCCCATTTAATTATAAGTCTTTAGCATGAGCCATTGCTTCCTCCTCATGCTGGGTTTACAGATTGATGACTTTGTTATATGGGGGGGGGGGGGGTGTAAAAAACCTCTGTGTAGGGGCTTTGTGAAAGGGGGCTCTGTATATTAGGGCTCTAAATATTTGGAGCTCTGTGTATGGGCAGCGCCGGGTCTGCCTATAGGCAAAACAGGCAGCCGCCTAGAGCGCACACTTTAGGGGGGCGCTGCTCTGCCAGCTCCAAGAAACGTAGCCAGCCAGCATCCCAACCACCCGCTCATAGCCAGCAGCCCCCCCCCCCCCCCACACACCCTGGTATCAAAATAATTGCATTTTTCAAGCCTTTCAGAGGAGCGCTGTACCTCCTCCTCTCTGAGGCACACAGGCGCGATCACCCAGGTCATCCCGAGAGCATGCACACCAAATTCATTCCCCAGCTCCCCCCACCCCTTGCCATAATATGTTAATATGTAACATTCTACAGTCTGCAAGTGCAGCGCAGCTCCTCCCTGAGGTCCAACCAACATCCTGACTTTGTCTCTGCTAGTCCCCCCCCCCGCCCAGTGTGGAGATTGCATTAGGAGGAGGTTTGTTACAGTGTGTCCCCGCAGTAGTGAGGGGATTACAGGGGGGGGGGGGGGGTTGTAACAGTGTGTCACCCCAGTAAGATGATTACATTAGGGGGAGGTTGTTTACAGTGTGTCACCCTAGTAGTAAGGTGGGGCATGTCAAAGGGTGGACACAATGGGCGGGGTCAAGGGGGCGCCAAAATTAGCTTTTGCCTAGGGTGGCAAAAATCCTTGCACCAGCTCTGTGTATGGGGGCTCTATATATTGGGGCTCTTTGTATATTTCATATCTATCTATCTCATATCTATCTATCTATCTCATATCTATCTATCTCATATCTATCTATCTATCTCATATCTATCTATCTATCTCATATCTATCTATCTATCTCATATCTATCTATCTCATATCTATCTATCTATCTCATATCTCTATCTATCTCATATCTATCTATCTATCTCATATCTATCTCATATCTATCTATCTATCTCATATCTATCTATCTATCTATCTCATATCTATCTATCTCATATCTATCTATCTATCTATCTCATATCTATCTATCTATCTCACATCTATCTATCTATCTATCTATCTATCCATATCTATTTATCTCATTTCTATCTACTGTATCTATCTATCTATCTAAAGAAAATCAAGCAGAACAGCAACGCCCATATAGATGCAATGGTAACCTTTGATGCACGCAGGTATTTGAATCCAGGTGAGAAATTCCAACTTCAGACAGCAAAAAAAATAGATTCCCGCAGCACACAATTAAAGTGAAAAAACTTCTGTGTTTATTCCATAAAAAAGTGTCTCACAGCAAGCGACGTTTCAACCAGCTCTCCTGGTCTTTCTCAAGCATGACGAGAAGAGCTGGTTGAAACGTCGCTTGCTGTGAGAGACTTTTTTATGGAATAAACACAGAAGTTTTTTCACTTTAATTGTGTGCTGCGGGAATCAATTTTTTTTTATATCTATCTATTGATCTATCTCATATCTATCTATCTCATATCTATCTATCTATCTATCTATCTATCTATCTCTCATATCTACCTATCTATCTCATATCTACCTATCTATCTCATATCTACCTATCTATCTCATATCTATCTATCTCATATCTATCTATCTATCTCATATCTACCTATCTATCTCATATCTATCTATCTCATATCTATCTATCTATCTCATATCTATCTATATATCTCATATCTATCTATCTATCTAGCAACAGGAGAATACAGCAGCACACTGCCAGCACAAAGATATAGATGAAACATGAGTATATAGATAAAACATGAGTATATAGATAGAACATGAAAAGCTATACAGCTGTGATGCAATAAATGAAAATATGAAACTATGAAATTATGAAGTACTTAGCTTGCAAATTTGGCGGCCAAATAGCGTGGACCGTCCCACCACGGTAAGGTGACCTCATTCTGGGACGGACTCTACACTATGAATATGCCTCTGTGTGAACAGTACAACAGGCATTGCAGGATTTGAAACATCCAAGGCACCTTATATACACCTGGTAGAGGTGGGTGGGGTGCAGGAGCCAACATGGAGGTAGCCACTCCCCCGTATGTGTAATACAACCAAAGAATAAGTTGGCCAGCACTATTGATTCCAAACTATTGTAAAGACCTGGCTTACAGGTGCAGGCTGCTGGGCTAAATATACAGCAACAGGAGAATACCGCAGCACACTGCTAGCACAAAGATATTTAGCCCAGCAGCCTGCACCTGTAAGGCTGGGTCCACACTACGTTTTGTCCCATACGGGAGCGCATACGGCAGGGGGGAGCTAAAAGCTCGCGCTCCCGTATGTGACCGTATGCGCTCCCGTATGTCATTCATTTCAATGAGCCGACCGGAGTGAAACGTTCGGTCCGGTCGGCTCATTTTTGCGCCGTATGCGCTTTTACAACCGGACCTAAAACTGTGGTCAACCACGGTTTTAGGTCCGGTTGTAAAAGCGCATACGGCGCAAAAATGAGCCGACCGGACCGAACGTTTCACTCCGGTCGGCTCATTGAAATGAATGACATACGGGAGCGCATACGGTCACATACGGGAGCGCGAGCTTTTAGCTCCCCCCTGCCGTATGCGCTCCCGTATGGGACAAAACGTAGTGTGAACCCAGCCTAAGCCAGGTCTTTACAATAGTTTGGAATCAATAGTGCTGGCCAACTTATTCTTTGGTTGTTATCTATCTATCTATCTATAAGAAGTAGTAGAAGAGCAGCATATCCAATTCATCAGCAAAAAAGTATTAAAGTGCTAGGTGGCCGCGGTTCTGGAACCCTGGTCAGGGGATCTTGCTTCAGACAGAAATAATATCTCTCCACAGCACTATTAGTGGCAAAAAAAATGTGATTTATTCCATAAAAGGTGTCATTACAAGCAGCAGCGACGTTTCGGTCAGCTCAGCCTGACCTTTCTCAAGCAGTGTATATTCAGTGCAAACCACCCATATATAAGGCTACCAATTACAGATGCCAAAAGTGCATCATTATCAATAAAATACATAAATCCAACATTAAAAGTATACAAAAAAACCTTAAAGTGCTATAATGTCATAGTGTAAATAAATACAAGGTTGATATCAAAAGTGCATACAGGATCATAATAAAAATCATATACAACCGTAAGATAGATATATAATGACATCTGATTGCATCACATGTGTAATGTTATTAAAAACAATTAATGGGAAGGTGGCGGGGAGCACACACTCACCGGATGCCGTAGTTTAAAAACGCCATTACAGTATTAGCATCATGAAGTAATCGCAGCGCATGCGCGCCGAGGAAGTGGATAGATATATTGTATATATCAGTGGTCTCCAACCTGCGGACCTCCAGATGTTGCAAAACTACAACTCCCAGCATGCCCGGACAGCCAACGGCTGTCCGGGCATGCTGGGAGTTGTAGTTTTGCAGCATCTGGAGGTCTGCAAGTTAAAGACCACTGGTATATATATTCTTTAGTCCCAGTTTATTATTATTTTCATTATGACATTCATTTTAATTTTTTTTATTTTATTATTTATTATATTTTATTTTATTTTGCTTTTTTCTGTCATTTCTAGAGATGAGCGAACTTACAGTAAATTCGATTCGTCACGAACTTCTCGGCTCGGCAGTTGATGACTTTTCCTGCGTAAATTAGTTCAGCTTTCAGGTGCTCCGGTGAGCTGGAAAAGGTGGATACAGTCCTAGTAAAGAGTCTCCTAGGACTGTATCCACCTTTTCCAGCCCACGGGAGCACCTGAAAGCTGAACTAATTTATGCAGGAAAAGCCATCAACTGCCGAGCCGAGAAGTTTGTGACGAATCGAATTTACTGTAAGTTCGCTCATCTCTAGTCATTTCAGTCGTGGTGTGGTCCCCTATTTCCTGATATGCCTGAACATGGATGTTTTTCTGGACCGAGAGGGTCTTATGGTGGTGTGTGTCCACTTGTGCTGTGGGCACACCGTTCCCTTCTACATGATGTGTGCTCGCGTGCACACTGTGCGGTACTTGGCCCTGGTTTTCCGGGATTGGGTGATGTGCGTGGTGCACGTGGCTTTATTATCTGGAGTGTCTGGTTGTGGATGCAGGACTGGGACTCACCTGTTATTTTGATTGCATTCGAAGAGATGCTTGTTTATTTTTTTACTTTTATACTTTGTTTTACTAATACCTTACTAAAGATGGCGTCAGTATGTTTCCCTGGCTGTGCACGTGTGCCGCGGGCGGATGCACACACATGGTTGCTGTGCCGCTTATGTTCTATTGACTAGACTATCTATCGCCTCACTTTTGCCACTAATGATGCTGTGAAGAGATATTTTTTCTATCTATCTAATTATCTATCTCCTATCTATCTATCTATCTCATATCTATTTCTTATCTATCTATCTTATATGTATCTATCTCATATCTATCTCATATATATCTATCTATCTCCTATCTATCTATCTCCTATCTATCTATTTCATATCTATCTATCTCATATCTATCTATCTATCTATCTATCTAGTATCTATCTATCTATCTCATATCTATCTCATATCTATCTATCTCATTTCTATCAATCTATCTATCTTATATCTATCTATGTCATATCTATCTATCTCATATCTATCTATCTCATTTCTATCTCTCATATCTATCTATCTCATATCTATCTATCTATCGATCTATCTATCATATCTATCTATTGATCTCTCATATCTATCTATCTCATATCTATCTATCTAATATCTATCTATCTAATGATCTATCTATTGATCTATCATATCTATCTATCTATCCCATATCTATCTATCTCATATCTATCTCATAATCTATCTATCTCATATCTATCTATCTATCTATCCCATATCTATCTATCTCATATCTATCTCATAATCTATCTATCTCATATCTATCTATCGATCTATCTATCTATCCAAACAAGAGGATAACAGCAGCGCACTGCTAGCCCTAAGCTATATGTGAAATATGACATGTTTTACTTTGCAATACTGCTATTGTGAAAAATAGAGGTTCTTAGCTTACCATTTGGTTAAATAGCGTGTACCATCCCACCACGATAAGGGGACCTCATTGGGACAGACCCTACACTATGAATATATCTCTCCTAGGATAGCACTGAGCCTTAATTTCTGGCCATGTAAGGTCTAGCACATCCCTCACCTAGTGAAATGGGTGGGGTGCCCGAACCAACATGGAGGCAGCCGCTCCCCCCACATGTGTAACATAAAAAGCATAAATTGGTCAGCGCATACTAATACACAACTGTTATAAGAAATAAGTATACAGACGCGCACTGCTGCGGCTGAACTGCAAAAACAAACAAGAGGCCTAGTAGAGGCATATTCATAGTGTAGGGTCCGTCCCAATGAGGTCACCTTATCGTGGTGGGATGGTACACACTATTTGGCCAAATGGTAAGCTAAGAAGCTCTATTTTTCACCATAGCAGTGTAGCAAAGTAAAACGTCATATTTCACATATAGCTTAGCGCTAGCAGTGTGCTGCTGTTATCCTCTTGTTTGTATTTGTAGTTCAGCCGCAGCAGCGTGCACCTGTATACTTATTTCATACAATAGTTGTTTATTAGGATGTGCTGACCAATTTTTTGCTTTATATTTATCTATCTATCATATACATATTTATAGGGTATTACTCACACTTCTATGCAGAATGACTTCCATACAAGATGTGATGGGTCAGTCCGGATGACTCACGTTGCAGTACGGCAGTGTTTTACATGATTTTACATATTTATTCTCCACCACACTGGCTCATGTATTATGTATGCGTGTTAATAGGTTTGTAAGATGTTTTGTTTGCTTTTAGTTGTATTTGGATTTCTCTTGTAGTGTACAGTAGAGACAGCATGTACCAGAGGGTGGGGGAGAGGGCATTGGCCAAATCTAGATTGATGCCATGCCACAGCACACTTGTGCTTTATACTTCCATATTATACAACTGCGGCCTCCAACCCTTTGGCCCCTCCGGCTGTTGTAACACTACAGCTACCAGCATGCCCTGAAAACTGATGACTAATCTGGGCATGCTGGGTAGTTTTGCAACAGCTGGAGAGCCACATTCTAGTGCAGTATTTTCCAAACAGTGTACCTCCAGCTGTTGCAAAACTAAAACTCCCAGCATGCCCGGACAGCCTTTGACACACACACTCGCAAACACTAGAACAGTGTTTTTCCAAACAGTGTGCCTCCAGCTGTTGCAAAACTACAACTCCCAGCATGTCCGGACAGCCTTCGGCACACATTTGCAAACACTAGAGCAGTGGTTTCCAAACATTGTGCCTCCAGCTTTGCAAAACTACAACTCCCAGCATGTCCGGACAGCCTTTGGAACACACTATCAAAAACACTAGAACATTGTTTTCCAAACAGTGTGTCTCCAGCTGTTGCAAAACTACAACTCCCAGTATGTCCGGACAGCCTTTGACACACACTTTTAAACACTAGAGCAGTGTTTTCCAAACATTGTGCCTGCAGCTGTTGCAAAACTACAACTCCCAGCATGTCCGGACAGCCTTTGGCAGACACTTTTAAACACTAGAGCAGTGTTTTCCAAACATTGTGCCTGCAGCTTTTGAAAAACTACAACTCCCAGCATGTCCGGACAGCCTTTGACACACACTTTTAAACACTAGAGCAGTGTTTTCCAAACATTGTGCCTGCAGCTGTTGCAAAACTACAACTCCCAGCATGCCCAGACAGCCAAAGGCTGTCTGGGCATGCTGGTAGTTGTAGTTTTGCAACAGCTGAAGGCACACTGATCGGAAAACACTGTCCTAGTGTTCGCAGATGTGTGTTTTATATGCTGAATTCTGCTCGCCCTTTGCGAGCGGCGACCATCTTTGTACTGCACTGCGGAATATGTTGGCATTGTACAAGCAATGATGGGTGTCAGTGATACACTTAGTAACCTTGTCAGGAGAGCACGCGTTTCCCCTTTACCGTATTAAAAATAATCTGTAAATTGGGTCATGTTGATTATAGCCCTGGAGTTTTTTTTTTTTTTAGCTACAAGAGAGAACTGTCGCTAAGACCTTCGTGGCCTGAACGGCGGCAAGCTCCGAGGAACGATATTCCGAGGCCAGTGCTTGACATGTTCAACGTCAGGTTCACGGCCTACATTTCCTTACAGGCTCATCGGTTGCAGCTTGAAAGAAAGAAAACATTTACATTTTTTTTTTTAAAATGCCATTGTTCTGTAGGTCGGCTCGTGGTCCTCCATCAGATCTCTATGGTTGTCATTAGAGATGAGCTAACTTACAGTGAATTCGATTCGTCACGAACTTCTCGGCTCGGCAGTTGATGACTTATCCTGCATAAATTAGTTCAGCTTTCAGGTGCTATGGTGGGCTGGAAAAGATGGATACAGTCCCAGGAAAGAGTCTCCTAGGACTGTATCCACCTTTTCCAGCCCACGGGAGCACCGGAAAGCTGAACTAATTTATGCAGGAAAAGTCATCAACTGCCGAGCCGAGAAGTTCGTGACGAATCGAATTTACTGTAAGTTCGCTCATCTCTAGTTGTCATCATGGGAACAGTTGTCACGCCCCCCTCCCATAGGCTTGCATTGAGGGGGTGGAGCGTGACGTCAATGTGCTCCGTCCCCGTGATCGCCAGTAATAAGACCCGGAGCGAGCACGCTCCGGGGGCTGATTCTAACGGGGTGCGGCGTGGAAGATCACGAGGGTCCCCAGCTTTTGGATAGCGGATAAGATGCCTTAGCGCCGGAGTACCCCTTTAAGCTGTCTTAGACCAGGATCAGACTGCGGAATCTCCAGACAGAATTTCCGCTGAAAGATCTGTCAGAAATACTTTGCCATCTTTGGGGACGGCAATGAGGTCCGCGTGGTCCTAGCGCCGTCCGGAGATTTCCCAGTCTGAACTTAGCCTTATATTCAGCTGGGAGTTGTAGCCCTATAACTGATGTGTCACATGACAGCGTGGTGTAGCTAACCCAATGTTCCCTGTGACCCAACCTTTATGTCAAATAGTGCAAAGTGCAGGAATGAGACCTCAACACACCAGGATTCCATGAAACCATTGATAACAATGTTACTAAAATGTAATATAATAGAGTTGCTTTAGCCAGATGAATGGATATTTCGTCACTGTCCCTTTCTTGCTTTTTGCAGCTTTACTGAGTTAAGCAATCGTTGTGGTGCTTTTTAGCATGTGTACGCGTAATGACTAATGTAGTTTTTGAAGTAGTTTTTGATGCAGTCCAAATACTGGCAGGGTTGGCTTACTGTGGTGCATTGTGTAGACTTCTTTTTTACTGATATGTCTCCATACCCATTGGGACCGGGCAGGAAATCTTTCATTACATGACAACCAAGCAGCACTAACTTCAACTGGAATCCATTGAATAGAATGGTGTATTGCAGAGAGTCCCTTGTTCAGGGATTATAAAGGGGTCAGCTGCAGTTCACAGCAATGGTTTCAGGTACACGGCAGTGTCGACTCTGTTTCTGCGCATGGTACTAGAACTGCTAACTACACTATGCAGGTACACTCACTAAGGCCAGACTAGCACTCACTAACAAGGTTTGAGTCCATCCCTATCCTGGACAGGGGGCTGGACAAGCGACTTTCTCAACAACCTTCGGTTGGGAAGCTCATGTGACCAAGGCATCATTCATCTGTATAGTTACATAGTTACATAGTTAGTACGGTCGAAAAAAGACATATGTCCATCAAGTTCAACCAGGGAATTAAGGGGTAGGGGTGTGGAGCGATATTGGGGAAGGGATGGGATTTTATCAAATTAAAATTTTAACCCTTTACCCTTAGTGTATGTGATCAATTTTCAACATTTTTCATACAGTCTATTTAAAGGTTTCTTCCTTGTCAACCTCATCCCCCCCCCCTAAGAAAATTAATATTTTGGGGCATTTCTCACATCTAATCTTTAAAGGGGTACGTAAGGGAGTATGTGTGTATGTGTATATATATATATATATATATATATATATATATATATATATATATATATATGTATATGTATATGTAAGGCTCCAAAGCCACTACACTAATTGGATATGTTGTTCCCTGTAAACCATCCTGCTTGATATGTATGGCTCTGTGGCCCCTGTTGTCTTCTCTGGCTGCTTGATATTCTTCCCTCCCCTTGCCTACATCTCCCACCAATCATTGCAGCTCTGCTCTGCAAGCCAGCTCCTTCTCCGAGAGCAGACCCCACCCTTTTTGCTCTGAGCAGCACAGAGAAGTTCAGTGTGTGATTGGCTGAGACCACACACACCTTCCAGTTCTAAAGAGAGCATGACTCCTCTGTGCAGGCAAAAACCACATAGTTTGTCTCTCAGAGGGTGGGGGCTGCTTTCAGAGAGGGATTTGGACAGTGGATGGCTGAATGAGGGAATTCCCTCACTCCATGCAGGTAGGTGACAACCAAGGAGAGGAAACTGCTCTGTACAGCTAATGAATGATGTTTAGACAATTTAATATGTTGGTGAGAAGAAAAGAATGGACTATTGGTTTAGTTTCCCAGAGTACCCCTTTAAATAGTAAATTGTCCTTAAAAAAAAAAAAGGATCCCTTTTAGGTTCCAGTAAAAATGTATGGACGAAGTTCTTCAGAAACTCTTGTATGATGACTACCTCCCATCCTGACGTTCTAAAAACTAATCCTTGGAGGCTGCTGGTTATCTCTCCGCTGAGACTCAAAGTCGACCGAGAAGTGAAAATTCAATACCTCCTAAGCCTTTATCTGGAAACTTGGTTCCAAGCACTTTATCAGCCTGCAAACATCTGTCAGGAGAACAATGACCACCTAAAAGTTCTCCTTCCAGATGTGAGTAAATTTACTTACGGAGAAAACTCAGCACATTTATGGAGGCTATACATTTTTTTTTTTTAACATTTTCTGGTAAATTTAGCATGTAAAAAAAAATAAAAAAAAATAAAAGCTCAGGATGTGCAGTATAAATACATTTACACATTAGTTATGCAGAAATCGGTCATATTTGGTCAGTGCATGAGCTCAAATTTTAATGATAAAACTACTAGCAACTGGTGTTGTCGCTGTCCCTTAGGAATATAAGTTTTTTTTAAAATATATATTTATTATTATTACCATATATACTCGAGTATAAGCCGAGTTTTTCAGCACGGTTTTTCGTGCTGAAAATGCCCCCCCCCCCCCCCTCGGCTTATACTCGAGTGAACTATCCGCCTGTCAATCCCTTCGTCAGTGGTCTTCAATCTGCGGACCTCCAGATGTTGCAAAACTACAACTCCCAGCATGCCCGGACAGCCGTTGGCTGTCCGGGCATGCTGGGAGTTGTAGTTTTGCAACATCTGGAGGTCCGCAGATTGAAGACCACTGCATAGGAGGTAATACTCACGTGTCCCCGCCGCTCCGGACCAGTCACCGCTGCCCTGGATGTCGCTTCATCGCTGTCGCCGTGTCCCCGTCGCTCCGGAACGTCTCTGCTGCCGGCCGGGTATCCTCGCTCTCCGTCGCCGCCATCACGTCGTTACGCACGACGACGCACGTACACGACGTGATGACGAGGAAGGAGAGCGCCGGCCATACAGGGGATCCCTGAACGGAGAAGACACCGAGGAGGCAGGTAAGGTCCCTCCCGGTGTCCTGTAAGCACTAACCCGGCTATTCAGTTGGGCTGTTCGGGACCGCCGCGGTGAAATCGCTGAAAATGCCCCCCCTCGGCTTATACTCGAGTGAACTATCCGCCTGTCAATCCCTTCGTCAGTGGTCTTCAACCTGCGGACCTCCAGATGTTGCAAAACTACAGCCATCGGCTGTCCGGGCATGATGGGAGTTGTAGTTTTGAAACATCTGGAGGTCCGCAGGTTGAAGACCACTACGTGGGCCTTTGTCATCATCTGGGGGGGGGGGGATGATGACAGGGTGATGATGAAGGGGTGGGGAGATGATGACGGGGGTGAAAATTACAGGGTGATGATGAGGGGGGTGTTAATGACTGGTCTGGATGATGACATGGGGGGATGATGTATTCCCCCCCCCCCCTAGGCTTATAGCTGAGTCAATAACTTTTCCTGGGTTTTTGGGGTGAAATTAGGGGCCTCGGCTTATATTCGGGTCGGCTTATACTCGAGTATATACAGTATTTCTATTATTTAAACATTTAGATCAGTGTTTCCTAACCAGTGCGCCTCCAGCTGTTTCAAAACTACAACTTCCAGCATGCTTGGAGTTGTAGTTTTGGAACAGCTGGAGGCGAACTGGTTGGGAAACTCTGAAATAGATGTTTTTTATATAGAATAATTAGAAACCATCTTTTTTTTATTAATAATTTTTTTTTTTTTGCATTGCAATCAAGCCATTGGCCTATGTTTATTATTATTTAGTTTACAAAGGATTTTGGGGGAAATTGCAGAAGCTGAAATGTTGCATCTTAAATTATGGTAAAATGCGCGAAATGCGTCTGTGTACTTGCAACTTATATTTGCGGTGCAGGTGTACGGCCGCTCGTAGGGTGTAAAAAAAAGAAATCCAAATAAAGATATACTGATGTACCAGAGTTATGTGTAATTCTCTTTGACCATTCTCTTACACCATTATTAAAGGGGTACTCCGGAGTATAAAACTGGTGGCAGAAAGTTATACAAATCTGTAAATTACTTCTATATAAAATCTTAATCCTTCCAGTACTTATCAGCTGCTGTATGCTCCACAGGAAGTTGTGTAGTTCATTTCTGTCTGACCTCAGTGCTCTCTGCTGACACCTCTGTCCATGTCAGGAACTGTCCAGAGTAGAAGCAAATCCCCATCTCTCTTGGTAACTAGTGTTGGGCGTGAATATTCGCAATGTGAATATTTATCACGAATTTCGCATATTTGTGAATATAGCGCTAAATATTCGCAATTACGAATATTCACTTTTTTTTTCACAGTACATATCACAGTGATCATCCCTTCCTGCTTCCAGCTTGTGGGGTAAACAAGGCTCCAATACTAGTTACTGTGTCAGACTGGCAGGTGCCCGAAAATTCGCATTCAGCGAATATTCGCATATGCGAATATTTGCGCATATTGATCCCTCCCTTCTTTTAGCGAATTTTATGGCGCATAGTAAAAAAAAATCAGCGAATTTTGCGAATATATGACGAATATTCGTCCATATATTCGCAAAATATCGAGAATTCGAATATGGTCTATGCAGCTCAACACTATTGATAACAGAGATACAGTGGCCCCCCTAAACATAGAGCATGTTCACCCGTATCCACAAGGGCCACCCAATTCCCATGGACATCTGCTCCGTTTTGCTGACCCCTGCCCTGGTTTATTGAGTCAGCTTGTTGTAACCTGTGGAGATCCTACATATCTTAAAGGGGTTATCCAGGAATAGAAAAAAGAGGTAATTTCTTTCAAAAAACACTCCCTGTCTGTCTCCAGGTTGGGTCTTGTTCTGCAGCTCAGTTCCATTGAAGTGAATGGAGCCAAGTTGTAATACCACACCCAACCTGGGGACAGACAGGGAGTGGTTTTTGAAAGAAATTACCTCCTGTTTTTCTATTCCTTCATAACCCCTTTAAAATGTAAAACATACACAGAATACTACTCACCGTCTCTATTATAGGATAGTTTCGGGCTCTTAGATGTTATATGAGTGGCTTCTGTTACGTCATATCTATTTGGTTCTATTGGACGCCTCATTTGAAGTCTGATGTTTCATGTCGCTTCCTTACAGATGTAGTATGGCTGAATTGGTCATTTCACTGCACCATGAAAACACAGTCATTGAGGAAACCACAGATAACACATTGTGACAAAGTCTAACCTGCTATATCTATATATTTATATATCTATATTTGTTCCTATCCTTAATACATGCCTGTGCAATCGTGCATTACAGAATTATCCTCTAACCTGTTAAAGGGGTACTCCGCTGCCCCAGCATTTGGAACATTGTGTCTTGGAAGCTTGGAGCGTGTGGCGGCGGTCGTGACATCTCAGCCACGCCCCTTGTGATGTCACGTCACGCCCCCTCAATGCAAGTCTATGGGAGGGGGCGTGACTGTCGTCACGCCCCCTCCCATAGACTTGCATTGAGGGGGCGTGGTGTGACATCACAAGGGGCATGGCCGTGCCGTCACGACCCCTGTGTTGTAAACGAACGCTGGGTGCTGCACAGAGATCACGGGGGTCCCAGCTGCGCGATCAGACATCTTATCCCCTATCCTTTTGGATAGGGGAGAAGATGTCAAGAGGTGGAGTACCCCTTTAAGGACTATGCACCATAAATGTATAGTATGTAGTCCTCCGTTTTAAAGGGGACCTGTCAGCAGAAAAACATGGGTGCAAGTAAGCCCATGGCTAGATAGGGTTAGTCATGAGTCCAGCCCATTGGCCTCCTTGCATCCACCTATCCTGTATGACTAGATAAAAAAGACATGGGCTGGATTTAGACTTACCTGGACTCTTGCTGTGCAGGGAAACACCCCCTTGAGGCTAATTTGCATAATAACAAAGAGGCTTATATTATCTCGGCCCCGAACAGAACTGTGGAGATAGGGTCAGTCATGAGGATTCAAGGCTTATGTTTTTATATTTTTTATTTTATTTCCACACTTCTTCCCAGGGCATAGATATAAGCCTCTTTGTTATTATGCAAATTAGCCTCAAGTGCCCGGTAGGTGTTCCTCTGCACAGCAAGTGTCCTGGTAGCGCGCATAGGTAATAACTTTTTTTTTTTTTTTAAATCAATATATGACCCATTAAAAAGCCTGCTGTATACTTTCTCCCTTTTGGTAGACCAACAAATAAGAGCTGTTAAAGGGGTACTCCAGAGGAAAAAAAATGTTTTTCACATCAGATGGTGCCAGAAAGTTATACAGATTCGTAGATTGCTTCAATTTAATAATCTTAATCCTTCCAGTACTTATCAGCAGCTGTATGCTCCACAGGAAGTTGTGTAGTTCTTTCCAGTCTCTCTGCTGACACCTCTGTCCATGTCAGGAACTGCCCAGAGCATTAGCAATCCCTTCACATGGACAGAGGTGGCAGCAGAGAGCACTGTGGTCAGACTGGAAAGAACTACACAATTTCTGTAAAGTACTGGAAGGATTAAGATTTTTAGATAAAAGTAATTTACAAATCTGTATAACTTTCTGGCACTATTTGATCTGAAAACATATTTATTCCTCCGAAGTACCCCTTTAATTCATCACATGCGCAAAATCACTGAACGTGGCCATTGAGTAGCGTAACAGTGGTTGTTAAGCGGTTAATATAACATGTAGTGGGATCCGCTGTGATACTATTTTAGGCGTGGTGGAAGACGAATGACAATTCCTCGCTTGACGTATATACCTACTAATAGGGATTTTTATTAGGTTACAGTCAGCGACTATCAAGATGCAAGAGAACAAAGACTCTAACTGCCGGCAGGAGCCCCCCTACCAGGCGGCATGTGCGGTTAGGAGGTTACGGTGTAACTCTTGGACGCTCTGTTCTCGCTACTGACAGACATTACAATATTGTATTTACTTATTAAAACCCATTGCCTAGTGACAGAGCGTTGCTAAGTAACTGCCGAACGGTACGTAGCACGGCGCCATCTTTTGCTAAATCCATCTTCTTGCTTTTTCCTCCTTTAGGCATCGAGTTTGGTATATATCTCTCGTGTTCTGGATATTTAGGGGCGGTATGTAGGAGCCTGTCCTCTGCAGGGAAGTCTGGTCCCTGTGCTGCGGACGTCTATGCCCTGTTATTTATATACCAGTGTCTCCTCCAGCGCTGCACACACAAGGTGCTCCGTCACATCTATCCCTGTCTTCCTTAGAGCTTACAATTTAATTTCCCTATCTAATGTTCTCTAGCGCCAATTTTATAGTCTGTTAAAGGGGTGCTCCGCCCCTAGACATCTTATCCCTGATCACTCAGGTCCCGCCTGCTGCACCCGTTGTTCGTTTAGAGCGTCTGGTGCAACTCTGGAGGCTCGTGACGTCACTCCCCCTCAATGCAAGTCTATGGGAGGGGGCGTGACGTCAGTCACGCCCCCTCCCATAGACTTGCATTGGGGGGGGGCGTGTCCGTGATGTCACGAGTGGGGCGTGACTGTGACATCACAAGCCTCCGCCCCACATCGCCAGTCATCCAGCACGGAGCAAAGTTTGCTCCGTGCAACAGATTTCTGGGGTGCCGCAGCCGAGATCACGGTGGTCCCCAGCAGCGATCAGACATCTTATCCCCTATCCTTTTGATAGGGGATAAGATGTCTAGGGGCGGAGTTACCCTATAAAAGGGAACGTATCACCTAGATTTTTATTTTTACCCAGATACTGAAACATGTTTTCTGTTTTTTTTCGTTTCTATTATCTGTATGTTATATACCGTATGTTAATATAATTACATATTAAAATGTTAATATATTAGAATTTTTTTTTTTAATAAGATTATAGGGGCAGCCATCGTGCCTGGGCTGTTTTTAACAGCATTTAGTGATATGCTTTACAGCATTTATGGATATAGGCAACCATAGACAGGAGCTGTCCCATTCACATGAACTGGAAATGTTACTGGGTGTTCACCGTGACTTTTGCAAAGATGATTATAGAGCAGTGGTTTCCAAACTGTAGATAGGGGTAGAGAAGCTGCCACCAAAGGTGTCTGAGAAGAGATTTCTCCCTATTTAGAACACATACACACTTGGCCAAGCCGAGCATGCATGTGTATGTATAAAAACTGTTTCAGTTTTCGCAGCATCCTGGACTATTTAGTGTATTCTACAGGATTGGAGAGTCCAGGCTGCCTGACAACCACTTGACTTTTTAACTGGGTGACCACCATTTCAGTACACGCTGTTATAGGAAGTGCTTTGCCGTATAATAGTCTAGCTTTCTATAGAAAGAGAAGATGAAAGTCACAACACTCCACCCAGATATAGGAAAAGGCCTATAAGTTAGGATCTATCTCATATATGACAACAGTCCCGATTTTGCAGATCATTTTCACAATTTTGACCTCATAACAGATGGCATTAATGCAAATTCCACCAAAATAGGCTTCCAGTCATTGTAGTAGGCCTCCAGTCATTGTAGTAGGCCTCCAGTCATTGTAGTAGGCCTCCAGTCATTGAAGTAGGCCTCCAGTCATAGTAGTGGGCCTCCAGTCATTGTAGTAGGCCTCCAGTCATTGTAGTAGGTCTCCAGTCATTGTAGTAGGTCTCCAGTTATTGTAGTAGGCCTCCAGTTATTGTAGTAGGCCTCCAGTCATAGTAGTAGGCCTCCAGTCATTGTAGAAGGTCTCCAGTCATTGTAGTAGGTCTCCAGTCATTGTAGTAGGTCTCCAGTCATTGTAGTAGGTCTCCAGTCATTGTAGTAGGTCTCCAGTCATTGTAGTAGGCCTCCAGTCATTGTAGTAGGTCTCCAGTTATTGTAGTAGGTCTCCAGTCATTGTAGTAGGCCTCCAGTCATTGTAGTAGGCCTCCAGTCATTGTAGTAGGTCTCCAGTTATTGTAGTAGGTCTCCAGTCATTGTAGTAGGCCTCCAGTCATTGTAGTAGGTCTCCAGTCATTGTAGTAGGTTCCCAGTCATTGTAGTAGGTTCCCAGTCATTGTAGTAGGTCTCCAGTCATTGTAGTAGGTCTCCAGTCATTGTAGTAGGTCTCCAGTCATTGTAGTAGGTCTCCAGTCATTGTAGTAGGTCTCCAGTCATTGTAGTAGGCCTCCAGTCATTGTAGTAGGTCTCCAGTCATTGTAGTAGGTCTCCAGTCATTGTAGTAGGTCTCCAGTCATTGTAGTAGGCCTCCAGTTATTGTAGTAGGCCTCAAGTCATTGTAGTAGGCCTCCAGTCATTGTAGTAGGTCTCCAGTCATTGTAGTTGGTCTCCAGTCATTGTAGTAGGCCCCCAGTCATTGTAGTAAGCCTCCAGTCATTGTAGTAGGCCTCCAGTCATTGTAGTTGGTCTCCAGTCATTGTAGTTGGTCTCCAGTCATTGTAGTTGGTCTCCAGTCATTGTAGTAGGTCTTCAGTCATTGTAGTAGGCCTCCAGTCATTGTAGTAGGCCTCCAGTCATTGTAGTAGGCCTCCAGTCATGGTAGTAGGCCTCCAGTCATGGTAGTAGGCCTCCAGTCATTGTAGTAGGCCTCCAGTCATTGTAGTAGGCCTCCAGTCATTGTAGTAGGCCTCCACAGTTATTGTAGTAGGTCTCCAGTCATTGTAGTAGGTTACAGTTATTGCAGTAGGCCTCCAGTCATTGTAGTAGGCCTCCAGTCAATGTAGTAGGCCTCCAGTCATAGTAGTGGGCCTCCAGTCATTGTAGTAGGCCTCCAGTCATTGTAATAGGCTTCCAGTCATTGTAATAGGCTTCCAGTCATTGTAGTAGGCCTCCAGTCATTGTAGTAGGCCTCCACTCATTGTAGTAGGCCTCCAGTCATTGTAGTAGGCCTCCAGTCATAGTAGTGGGCCTCCAGTCATTGTAGTAGGCCTCCAGTCATTGTAGTAGGTCTCCAGTCATTGTAGTAGGTCTCCAGTCATTGTAGTAGGTCTCCAGTCATTGTAGTAGGTCTCCAGTTATTGTAGTAGGCCTCCAGTTATTGTAGTAGGCCTCCAGTCATAGTAGTAGGCCTCCAGTCATTGTAGAAGGTCTCCAGTCATTGTAGTAGGTCTCCAGTCATTGTAGTAGGTCTCCAGTCATTGTAGTAGGCCTCCAGTCATTGTAGTAGGTCTCCAGTTATTGTAGTAGGTCTCCAGTCATTGTAGTAGGCCTCCAGTCATTGTAGTAGGTCTCCAGTTATTGTAGTAGGTCTCCAGTCATTGTAGTAGGCCTCCAGTCATTGTAGTAGGTCTCCAGTCATTGTAGTAGGTTCCCAGTCATTGTAGTAGGTCTCCAGTCATTGTAGTAGGTCTCCAGTCATTGTAGTAGGTCTCCAGTCATTGTAGTAGGTCTCCAGTCATTGTAGTAGGTCTCCAGTCATTGTAGTAGGCCTCCAGTCATTGTAGTTGGTCTCCAGTCATTGTAGTAGGTCTCCAGTCATTGTAGTAGGTCTCCAGTCATTGTAGTAGGCCTCCAGTTATTGTAGTAGGCCTCAAGTCATTGTAATAGGCCTCCAGTCATTGTAGTTGGTCTCCAGTCATTGTAGTTGGTCTCCAGTCATTGTAGTAGGCCCCCAGTCATTGTAGTAAGCCTCCAGTCATTGTAGTAGGCCTCCAGTCATTGTAGTAGGCCTCCAGTCATTGTAGTTGGTCTCCAGTCATTGTAGTTGGTCTCCAGTCATTGTAGTAGGTCTTCAGTCATTGTAGTAGGCCTCCAGTCATTGTAGTAGGCCTCCAGTCATTGTAGTAGGCCTCCAGTCATTGTAGTAGGCCTCCAGTCATGGTAGTAGGCCTCCAGTCATGGTAGTAGGCCTCCAGTCATGGTAGTAGGCCTCCAGTCATGGTAGTAGGCCTCCAGTCATTGTAGTAGGCCTCCAGTCATTGTAGTAGGCCTCCAGTCATTGTAGTAGGCCTCCAGTCATTGTAGTAGGCCTCCAGTTATTGTAGTAGGTCTCCAGTCATTGTAGTAGGTTACAGTTATTGCAGTAGGCCTCCAGTCATTTTACTAGGCCTCCAGTTATTGTAGTGGGAAGTAGTGGGCCTCCAGTCATTGAAGTGGAAAGGTGTGAGATTCTGTTTACACTGCTATTGTGGTTTTTGTTAAAACATAAACTATGACTGCAATGCCAGACCCATCAAATAATGGACACAAACCGCACCTGACTGGTCCCAATGGGTTTCTTTAATCTCCATAGGGCTGCTCATCATTTTTTTTTTAATGGAAATATAGCGATGTTATTTCTTTTGTCATTTTTAAATTTGATGGAACTACTGATAGGGGGGTCTGAACCTTGTACTGTAGTGTGAATAGAGCTTTACCAGGCATCTAAAATACCCAAAATCAGTTGCCAGTAGATCAGTGAAGTTGATCGGGACCACCACGGCAAAATAACAGGAGGAAGGGTTGGGGGTCCCTACCTGCCTTCTTTTCGTCCGATTGGCGCTCCATCTCTGCAGGCAGCCTGTAGTAATGGATCGCTGATAACAGTGACCAATGCTGTTCTATGGCACAGCCTTTTTCAGTATATGCAATCGAAATATTGCATGTAATAGTTTCCTATGGGGACTAAATTGTAAACAAAATGTAAAAAAAAGCAAATTTAAAAATTGGCCCAGTCCGTAGAGGGTTAAAAGATTTCTCCCTTCGTTTTTCCGAGATGTTGCATCTGTTTTGTATGTATTATAGGGTGCCATGTGCACTAAGTGTCTGTATAAAGGATCATTTTGATGACATCAGCGCACGCTATGTTTATGTCACAGTATACGGTGGTAGCACGGCCCGGCTCTGCTTTCGTGTACGTAATGCGTTCATATTGTAGTCTGTGTCGTAAGCTCCTCGTAAGCTCCTTTATATGATAATCCACTGGTATGGATGTTGCTTTAATGAACTTTCCCTCTTAATCTTGACTACTCTTGGGGTTTGGAGATAAGATGGTATTGGATTGCCGGCTAGGATCTGAATTATGAAATAATCTGACAAACGGGGTCAGTTCGCATCCTACAAGCGAATCACGTGGGGCCCCAGGGTGGACTGAAGCAATCGTGGATGGGGCAGGCGCTGCGTACTGGTGTCAGAATAATAGTGACTCTCCTAGAAACCATTGTTTCTACAATAAAGAAGACAGAATATTAGGCCACGTTTAGATGTGGTTAAAGTGGCACTGTTCACAGTCACACCCTGCTATGCAGAAAAAACCCTCTTAGGCTGCATTCACATTACGTTTTGTGCTTACCGGATCCGGCTGGGGGATGGGAAAACTGAGCGCTCCTGTACCCCAGCCGGACCGGCGCCCAAACCCATTCACTTTATTGAGCAAACAGCCCGGGGTCAAACTGTGACTCCGGTCGGCTCATTTTTGTCCTGTATCCGGTTTTGTGACTGGACCTAAAACCGCGGCATACCACGGTTTTAGGTCCGGTCAAAAAACCGGATACGGGGTAAAAATGAGCCTACCGAAATCACTTTATGACTCCAGTCAGTTCATTGAAATGAATGAGATACGGGCCGGGTCCGGCTGGGATACGGGATCCGGATACGGTTCCCGTAAGCGCAAAACGTAATGTGAATGCACCTTTATTCACTTTTTTTAAATTTTTTAGCTGAATTGGTGCAGATATTCTCCCCTGATTCCATTCTTAACAATGAAAAGGGTGGTGTTTCCCAACCAGTATGCCGAAAGCTGTTGCAAAACTACAACTCCCAGCATGCCCAAACAGCCTTGGAAATCAGACAATGATTGGATTCAGCGATGACATGTATTGATTAGTTAACAATATTCTCGGTCAGACTGTGGCCACGAATACTGGAAAGATAATGCCGGGAGTTTAGTCTGACTAACGCTAAGGTTCCTTTGTGGTATCGTTGCGCCACCTATACGTGTACTTTGAATTACTTGCAGCATAGGCTATTGTTAGGAAATAATATAGAGGTGTTTTTGCGTGTGCTTTTTGTTAACCTGTTTTAGCTGATGTGGCAGGCACAAGATTGTCTCCATTTTGGTTTACAATTCCTCCACTAAAGTGGTTTTGTAATGCGCAGCCTCCATTTCCCATGAATCCTTCTTTGGGTGGGGTGTTTGATCATCACAGCTGTTCATCAAATTTGGCTACTGGTGCTGGAGTTAACCCAGTTGAACCCATTAGACTAGTGGATTGGGGCTAGTTCACAGTTTTTTTATGCATTTTCTTATTCAAAGTGCATTTTTTTAGAGAAATATTGCTATAAGGCAAAAGTGATTTGACCCCTAATCATATTGGGGTGTGTTATGAAGATTTAGGCTGTGTTTGCTCATTGCATTTTTACACTTCATTTTTCTGGGGTTATCCAAAATTGTGGTAAAAAAATGACAGTTTTTTTTTTTTACCGTAACTTGCACATTTGCAGTAAAATGTCCCAATTTTTTGCCACAAAGTTGGAAAAATCACAACAACAACAGCTAAAACATAGAAAGAAAAAAAAAAGGCAATGTGTAAACACAGCCTATGGTGAGGTGTATAACTACTATATATTCTGATCCCATAGAGATAGCAGCAGTATACAGACAGAGCTGGAGAGGAAGTGTATACCTACTATATATCCTGATCCCATAGAGATGGCAGCAGCAGTATACAGATAGAGCTAGAGGGGAGGTGTATAACTATTATATATCCTGATTCCATAGAGATAGCAGCAGCAGTATACAGATAGAGCTGGAGGGGAAGTGTATAACTACTATATATCCTGATCCCATAGAAATGGCAGCAGCAGTATACAGATAAAGCTAGAGGGGAGGTGTATAACTATTATATATCCTGATTCCATAGAGATAGCAGCAGTATACAGATAGAGCTGGAGGGGAAGTGTATAACTACTATATATCCTGATCCCATAGAGATGGCTGGAGCAGTATACAGATAGAGCTAGAGGAGAGGTGTATAACTATTATATATCCTGATTCCATAGAGATAGCAGCAGTATACAGATAGAGCTGGAGGGGAAGTGTATACCTACTATATATCCTGATCCCATAAAATACAAAAAGAACAGTGGCACACCAAGTGTACAAAAGAAAAGGTGGTTTATTAAAAAAAAAAAAACATGTAAGGCGACGTATCGGCTTGCTCATCCAGCCATTTTCAAGCCAAGGCTTGAAAATGGCTGGGTGAGCCAGCCGAAACATCGCCTTACACGTTTTTTTTAAAATAAACCATCTTTTCTTTTGTACACTTGGTGTGCCACTGTTCTTTTTGTATTTTATAGCTAAGGGGGTCCCTAACCTGGACCTGACACAGTAGGTACCTGTACACTTTTTCATTTGTAGTGCAGCTTTCCTTTATTTTCTATCCAGATCCCATAGAGATGGCAGCAGCAGTATACAGATAGAGCTAGAGGGGAGGTGTATAACTACAATATATCCTGATCCCATAGAGCTAGAAGCAGTATATAGATAGAGCTGGAAGGGAGGTGTTTAACTGCTTAATATATCCTCATCCCATAGACAGAGCAGCAGTATACAGGTAGAGCTGGAGGGGAGATGTATAACTACTATCTTTCCTGTTCCCATAGAGATAGCAGCAGCAGTATACAGATAGAGCTGTGGGGGGAGGTTTATAGCTATTATCTTCCCTGATCCCATAACAATACCAGAAGCAGTATACAGGTAGAGCAGGGAGGGGATTGGAAGGAAAATGAGATTCAATTAATGAAATTGGACTGACATTCTGTTCTGACACAATAAGCACTGGAAGGCTTGGAAAGTCAGACTTGTAGAGATGAGCCAACTTACAGTAAATTTGATTCGTCACAAACTTCTCGGCTCGGCAGTTGATGACTTTTCCTGCATAAATTAGTTCAGCTTTCCGGTGCTCCCGTGGGCTGGAAAAGGTGGATACATTCCTAGGAAAGAGTCTCCTAGGACTGTATCCACCTTTTCCAGCCCACCGGAGCACCTGAAAGCTGAACTCATTTATGCAGGAAAAGTCATCAACTGCCGAGCCGAGAAGTTCGTGACGAATCGAATTTACTGTAAGTTTGCTCATCTCTAATCACGAGACCAAGTTACAGTAATAAAACAAGTGGCGCTGTATGACTAGTCAAAGTGAGTGTGCATATTATGCGGAAAAAACTAAACAGAGTGCATCTTTAATGAGTGCGGGATAGACACCGCTGTTTCTAGTTACACTCACTGTGCCCTTCTCCTTTTCCATCTCACCTTGGTATATACCCAGCGTAACTATTTTATGAGAGTAGGTTTTTTTTGTTTTTTTTTCAAGCAGATATACAGTACACGTCACAAAATGTTAGCGCTATTACCTTTTTATATGTAAAGATGAATGTTCACATTTTGCAATGAATGCTGGTTTTTGGCGCAGTCTATTTGTATGTTTGCTAGAAGAAAGCAGCTTTGCACTGGGCTCCATTGTACACAGGTCATTTGAGTCCTGCAGTGTATATACTGGCCTTATTGGGATGTATTCAGAGTACCAGATGAAGCTGTATACGGATGATCAGAAGGTCTATACAGTGGTCCCTCAAGTTACAATATTAATCGGTTCCAGGACGACCATTGTATGTTGAAACCATTGTATATTGAGACCAGAACTCTATGGAAACCTGGTAATTGGTTCTGAAGCCACTAAAATGTCATCCAAAAATAGGAAAAAGTGAGGATTAAAGAAAAATAAGTAGATAACTAATATAGATAAAGCAAATCCTTACATATAAAAGTAAGAAAGATCTGCTGGGAGCTGTAATCACTGTCTATGTCAGTGTTTCCCAACCAGGGTGCCTCCAGCTGTTGCAAAACTACAACTCCCAGCATGCCCAGACAGCCTTCGGCTGTCCGGGCATGCTGGGAGTTGTAGTTTTGCAACAGCTGGAGGCACCCTGGTTGGGAAACGCTGGTCTATGTAGAGGACAGGAGTTTCTTCAGGGTCCTGTACAGTACACAGTGTCCTAAAAATGTAAAATGTAGCCGCCCTCACCTGGTGTCCAAAGGAGCAGCTAACCCTGGTACAGGTAAAGTGTACAGAACATGTAATTCCTCCCTGTACTGTAGGGGGCGCTACCAGACACCAGTCAGTGCATACACTTCAGTAATACAGGTAAAGTGTACAGAACATGTAATTCCTCCCTGTACTGTAGGGGGCGCTACCAGACACCAGTCAGTGCATACACTTCTGTAATACAGGTAAAGAGTAGTACAGAACATGTAATACCTCCCTGTACTGTAGGGGGCGCTACCAGACATCAGACAGTGCATACACTTCAGTAATACAGGTAAAGAGTACAGAACATGTAATACCTCCCTGTACTGTAGGGGGCGCTACCAGACACCAGTCAGCACTACCAGTAAGATGCCCATTCTGATTGGTCGGTTCTTCCAGCCATTGACACGTGTCACAGATCTGGACTGTCCGTACATTGTATGTTGAGTCTGGTTTCAAGTTACAATGGTCCAGAAAAGACCATTGTATGTTGAAACTATTGTATGTTGAGGCCATTGTAAGTTGAGGGATCACTGTATTGTATACAGGTTACACATTATATACAGTGACCCCCCCGACTTATGATGGCCCCAACATATGATCATTTCAACATATGATGGCCTCTCAGAGCCCATCGTATGTTGAAGGCAGCATCGACATATGATGCTGCTGTGTGTTGGGGCCATCGTACAAACAGCTATCTGACAGCGCTGACAACTTCAGTAACTGACAGATAGTTGTTTAATGTCCCCGTGTGCCCCGTTCTGCCTCCTGTTACTCACATGCTGTCCTGCTGTGAGCTCCGTGTAAGCCCCGCCCCCCAGTGCAGCCATAGCCAATAGCCTGCAGCATCTTGCTGCAGGCATCCAATGAGCTGCTGGCTGCCCTCCCCTTCCTTTCCTATAGAGCTGTAGTCGGCAGGATGGTAATGGAGGACATTCTGTCCCCCCTGAAGGTATTTAAAGAACTGTACAGTACTGTATGCGATGTCACACATCACATACAATACATATACACACAATACACCCCATACATCAATGTTTCCTTATCAGTGTGCCTCCAGCTGTTGCAAAACTATAACTCCCAGCATGCCCAGACAGTCAATGGCTGTACATGCATGCTGGGGGTTGTAGTTGTGCAACAGCTGGAGGCACCCTGGTTTGTTAAACACTCCCCATACACTCCACATACAATGGTCATCCCAGAACCAATTAGCAGTTTCCCATAGAGATATGGATTCAACATACAATGGTTCCGAGGCCCCAGAACCAATTACTATTTTTACATAGACATATGTACTCGACATATGATGGTTTCAACATATGATGGTTCTCCTGGAACCAATTAATATCATATGTTGAGGGACCACTGTACTTTATTGAATATCAGTTTCTAGAATTTAGCATGATGGAGAGAATTGACGCTATGTATTATAATATGTATTCTTTTGGGATGTAACACGTACAGTATTGGCGCAGTCTGGTCTGACTGAATTCTGGGATATTTCATTATTAGTTTTCTACAACTGTTGTCTAGACCCTCTAGGACTGTACATTGTAATATATGTTAAATATGCTTCAAATACATGACTTTTTGGATAAAGGATGAACCCTCACTTACCTGCTTCAACGCCAACAACAATAAACACACACACAACGCTTTATGGATGTCAAAACGGATGAATGGCCACAGCTTTATTTAAATCACAGGACTAAAACAATCACAGGAGTCAGGTGAAGTGCCGGGCATTGGGATTTATGAATACTATGGGATCCCCTGCTTTCTGACATACAGCTCCCGGCCAGATAGCATTAAATAGACAGCACTTTCTGGCTTGCCATTCTAGCAGAGCCAATTCTTTTTAAAGGGGTATTCCAGGAAAAAACTTTATATATATATATATATATATATATATATATATATTATTTTTTTTTTATATCAACTGGCTCCAGAAAGTTAAACAGATTTGTAAATTACTTCTATTACAAATCTTAACCCCTTAAGGACCCGGGCTTTTTCCGTTTTTTCATTTTCAATTTTTCCTCCTTAACTTTAAAAATCATAACTCTTAAAAATTTTCACCTAAAATTATATATAATGGCTTAATTTTTGCGTCACTAATTCTACTTTGTAATGACATTAGTCATTTTACCCAAAAATCTACGGTGAAACGGGAAAAAAAATCAATGTGCGACAAAATTGATGAAAAAACACTATTTTGTAAGTTTTGGGGGCTTCTATTTTTACGCAAAAATGATACCTTATCTTTATTCTGTAGGTCCATTCGGTTAAAATGATACCCTACTTGTATAGGTTTGAATTTGTATCACTTCCGAAAAAAATCATGAATACATGCAGGAAAATTTATACGTTTAAAATGGTCATCTTTTGACCCCTATAACTTTTTTATTTTTCTGTGTTCAGGGCGCTTTGAGGACTAATTTTTTGCGCCGTCATCTGAAGTTTTTAGCGGTACCATTTTTGTTCTGATCAGACTTTTTGATCACTTTTTATTCACTTTTTTGTGGTATAAAAAGTGATCAAAAATGCACTATTTTGGACTTTGGAATTTTTTTGCGCGTACGCCATTGAACGAGCGGTTTAAAAAAACGGTATATTTTTATAAATCGGACATTTCCGCACGCGGCGATACCACATATGTTTATTTTTATTATTATTTACATAATGTTTTTTTTATTTTTGGAAATGCCGGGTGATTTAAACTTTTTTTAGGGGAAGGGATAATTGAAAGGGTTAATGATTTTTTTACACTTTTCTTATGCAACATTATAGCTCCCATAAGGGGCTATAACATTGCATTTACTGATCTTTTACACTGATTGATCCATCTCCATAGGAATGGATCAATCAGTGTTTTCGGCGATTGAAGCATTCATTCGGCGATCGGACAGCACAGGAGAAGGTAAGAAGACCTCCTCCTGTGCTACAGCTGTTCGGGATGCTGCGATTATACCGCGGCGATCCCGAACAGCTCCCTGAGCTAGCCGGGCACTTTTACTTTCGTTTTTAGCCGCGCGGCTAAAGGGTTAATAGCGCGCGGCACAGCGATCAGTGCCGCGCGCTATTAGAGGCGGGTCCCGGCTTCACTATGACGCCGGGCCCGCCGCGGTATGATGCAGGGTCACCGTGTGACCCCACGTTATATCGCAGGACCGGGACCCATGACGTATGCATACGTCATGGGTCCTTAAGAGGTTAAAGGAGTACTCCGGAGCTAACCTTTTATGGGGGAATTGGAGCATGAGGCAAAGTTATAGAACATTCTAATATACTCATGTTTTCCATATGGTCTTCTCTTCGCTTTTCTCTCCGTCCGGAAGCTGGGTCTTCTGATGACGCTAGACCTGTATTTCTTCTTGATCCGACACCATCCGCTCCCATGAGTCACTGCGGGCTGTGCCGGCCTCCCCGCCCGGAGTCTGCTACTCCCCCAAAGTTAATTTATTCTGCGCATGCGCAGTACTACGCAAATAGTGTAGGGCTAACGCTAGGCTCCTATCGCTGCCTACGTTAGCCCTACGCTATTTGCGTAGTGCTGCGGCATTCTTGTGACACCGCTAGTGCAGTGTTTCCCAACAAGGGTGCTTCCAGCTGTTGCGAAACTATAACTCCCAGCATGCCCGGACAGCCTTCGACTGTCCGGGCATGCTGGGAGTTGTAGTTTTGCAACAGCTGGAGGCACCCTGGTTGGGAAACACTGCGCTAGTGGGCACGTGGATCAGTGGGCTAGTGGGCACATGGATGGGTGGATCAGTGGGCTAGTGGGCACATGGAGAGGGCTGATGAGCTGGGAGGGGGATAATGGAAGGAGATAACCACAAGGGAAGGAGCTGTGGGCGTCACTTTATTATAATTTATTATAATTTCCTGGGGGGGGGGGAGAGGAGGGGGAGAGAGCAGCAGCTAACAGGAAGCTGGCGCAGGGAGTCATGGGAAATGTAGTCTTTATGACATGGCTGCTTACTGCTACAGGTGACAATTACAAGAGAATGGCTGGGCCAAAATTTGACAAATGAGGTATCGTTGGAAAGGTCTTTGAAAGAGCTATCAGATGAGGTAAACTTTTTTTTTTTTTAAGTACCAGCGCTCCGGAGTACTTCTTTAATCCTTTCAATAATTATCAGCTGCTGAAGTTGAGTTGTTGTTTTCTGTCTGGCAACAGTGCTCTCTGCTGACATCTCTGCTTGTCTCGGGAACTGCACAGAGTAGAAGAGGTTTACTATGGGGACTTGCTTTTAAACTGGGCGGTTCCTGAGACAGGTGTCATGGGGAAATATGTGATAAACAATACATACAATATTATACGGCAATAGATAAACAGCTAGAAGAAATTAGTAGAATAAAGATTAAAACAGGAAGGCCAATGTTTCCTCCTGGTCTTGTTCTAAAAGCTAGATAGGAATAAAGAGCTAAAACAGGAAATTACATCTATTCCTATACCCTACCCTCCTCATACACTCCTTCATCTTAAAGCCAAACCAACTGAACTTGAATCTATACCACAATATAAGTAAGTCTGCAGGGCCTATAGACCTTTGTATAGGGCTCTGGGGGGAGTCTTGATTGATATAATACATAGTTTTGTAGTTGGTGTTCATTTAAAGGGGTACTCCGCTGCTCAGCGTTTGGTACAAACTATTCCGAATGCTGGAGCCGACGCCGGGAGCTTGTGATGTCATAGCCCCGCCCCCTCATGACATCAGGCTCCGTCCCCTCAATGCAAGTCTATGGGAGGGGCGGGGCGTGATGACATCATGAGGGGGTGGGGCTATGAAGTCACGAGCTCCCGGCTCCAGCGTTCAGAACAGTTTGCTCCAAACGATGAGCAGCGGAGTAACCCTTTAGGGAAGTGTAGCATCAAAAAAGAACACATTGTCTAAATTAAGCTTTTAGGTTTAACATATTATTTCATGTAACTATCTGTATTTCAAAAATCCTGACAATTTCCCTTTTGGTCACTTTATAATAAGCTGTTACTACTGAAGAGATCACTTCTCCACAGTCCTCCCCTCCATCATTACAGGCAAAATCTAAGTTACATGATCTGGTCTGGGGTCTGTACATTGAATTCTTCTGGTCTGGGATCTGTATACCTTGTTGTTTTCATTTAGAGTCTGTATATCTGGTCTAGGTTCTGTACACAGGGGTGGTCTGACCTTAGTTCTGTACACAGGGGAGGTCTGGCCTTAGTTCTGTACACAGGGGAGTTCTGGCCTTAGTTCTGTACACAGGGGAGGTCTGGCCTTAGTTCTGTACACAGGGGAGGTCTGGCCTTAGTTCTGTACACAGGGGAGGAATGGCCTTAGTTCTGTACAGAGGGGAGGTCTGGCCTTAGTTCTGTACACAGGGAGGTCTGGCCTTAGTTCTGTACACAGGGAGGTCTGGCCTTAGTTCTGTACACAGGGGAGGTCTGGCCTTAGTTCTGTACACAGGGGTGATCTGGCCTTAGCTCTGTACACAGGGGAGGTCTGGCCTTAGTTCTGTACACAGGGGAGGTCTGGCCTTAGTTCTGTACACAGGGGTGGTCTGGCCTTAGTTCTGTACACAGGGAGGTCTGGCCTTAGTTCTGTACACAGGGGTGGTCTGGCCTTAGTTCTGTACACAGGGGTGGTCTGGCCTTAGTTCTGTACACAGGGGAGGTCTGGCCTTAGTTCTGTACACAGGGGAGGTCTGGCCTTAGTTCTGTACACAGGGAGGTCTGGCCTTAGTTCTGTACACAGGGGAGGCCTGGCCTTAGTTCTGTACACAGGGGTGGTCTGGCCTTAGTTCTGTACACAGGGGAGGTCTGGCCTTAGTTCTGTACACAGGGAGGTCTGGCCTTAGTTCTGTACACAGGGGAGGTCTGGCCTTAGTTCTGTACACAGGGGTGGTCTGGCCTTAGTTCTGTACACAGAGGAGGCCTGGCCTTAGTTCGGTACACAGGGGAGGTCTGGCCTTAGTTCTGTACACAGGGGAGGTCTGGCCTTAGTTCTGTACACAGGGGTGGTCTGGCCTTAGTTCTGTACACAGGGGAGGTCTGGCCTTAGTTCTGTACACAGGGGTGGTCTGGCCTTAGTTCTGTACACAGGGGAGGTCTGGCCTTAGTTCTGTACACAGGGAGGTCTGGCCTTAGTTCTGTACACAGGGGAGGTCTGGCCTTAGTTCTGTACACAGGGGAGGTCTGGCCTTAGTTCTGTACACAGGGGAGGTCTGGCCTTAGTTCTGTACACAGGGGAGGTCTGGCCTTAGTTCTGTACACAGGGGAGGTCTGGCCTTAGTTCTGTACACAGGGGAGGTCTGGCCTTAGTTCTGTACACAGGGGAGGTCTGGCCTTAGTTCTGTACACAGGGGAGGTCTGGCCTTAGTTCTGTACACAGGGGAGGTCTGGCCTTAGTTCTGTACACAGGGGTGGTCTGGCCTTAGTTCTGTACACAGGGGAGGTCTGGACTTAGTTCTGTACACAGGGGAGGTCTGGCCTTAGTTCTGTACACAGGGAGGTCTGGCCATAGTTCTGTACACAGGGAGGTCTGGCCTTAGTTCTGTACACAGGGGAGGTATTGCCTTAGTTCTGTACACAGGGGAGGTCTGGCCTTAGTTCTGTACACAGTTTTTGGTCTAGGGTCTGTCTACCGAGATGGCCTTGATTTAATTTTGTATTGGGGGTCTGGTCTGGGGTCTGTGCATGAAAGTGTTCTGGTCTGTGGTTTGTTTACACAGTTGTTCTGATCTGGAGTCTGTATATGTGGGGTTCTGGTTTAGGTTCTGTACACAGGATGTTTTAATTTGGGGTCTGTATATAGGGTAGATCTGATCTCAGTTTTGTGCACAGGAGTTTCTAGTCTGTGGTCTGTCTGCCAGGATGATCTCGACTGAATTTTGTATTGGGGGTCTGGTCTGGGGTCTGTACATGGAGGTGTTCTGGTCTGTAGTTTGTATGGTCTGTATATGTGCGGGTCTCGTCTAGGTTCAGTACACTGGAGGTTCTAGTCTGATGTCTGTTTAGGGGGAAAGGGGGTCTGTCTACAGGGATAGTCTTGACTGAGTTTTGTATTGGCTGTCTCATCTGGGGTCTGTACATAGAGGTGTTCTGGTTGGGAGTCTAAATACAAAGTTGATCTGATCTGGAATCTGTATATGTGAGAGTCTGGTCTAGGTTCTTTAGATAGTAGGTTCTTGTCTGGGGTCTGTCTACCGGAGTTGTCTCAACTGAATTTTGTATTGGGGGTCTGGTCTGAGGTCCGTATACAAAGTTGTTCTGATCTGGAGTCTGTATATGCAGGGGTCTTGTTTAGGTTTTGTACACAGGAATTTCTGGTCTGGGGTCTGTCTACCAGGGTGCTCTTGACTGAATTTTGTATTGGAGATCTGGTCTGGGGTCTGTACATGGAGATGTTCTGGTCTGGAGTCTGCAGACAGTGTTGTTCTGTATACCAAATGGTTGTGTGTACACAGTAGGTTTTGGATGGGGTCTATATACAGGGGATGTCTGACCTGGGGACTTGAGTCTTTATGTTTATTTAGGCATCTGGTGTTTGGCCTGTATTCACTTTTGGGGCGTACTTAAAGGGGTTATCCAGGAAAAAACTTTTTTTTATATATCAACTGGCTTCAGAAAGTTAAACAGATTTGTAAATTACTTCTATTATAAAATCTTCATCCTTTCAGTACTTATGAGCTTCTGAAGTTGAGTTGTTCTTTTCTGTCTAAGTGCTCTCTGTCTCTGATGACACGTGTCTCGGGAACCGCCCAGTTTAGAAGCAAATCCCCAAAGCAAACCTCTTCTTCTCTGTGCAGTTCCCGAGAAAAGCAGAGATGTCAGCAGAGAGCACTGTTGCCAGACAGAAAACAACAACTCAACTTCAGCAGCTGATAATTATTGAAAGGATTAAGATTTTTTAATAGAAGTAATTTACAAATCGGTTTAACTTTCTGAAGCCAGTTGATATAAAAGAAAAAGTTTTTTCCTGGAATACCCCTTTAAGGGGCTTACAGTATTTGTGATTCAGGTGTCCTTGGTTGGGACGTGCCCTGTGTAAATAGGCTCTTTGTAATCTCAGTGATGTCCCTTCCCATAAGTACACAGTCAAAAGAGATAAACCCCAAAATTCACAAGAGGCTCCCTCAATACCAACATGAAGGCATGGGCCCCGATGAATACAAGATACATGTTGACCTCTCCTTTAGAATCAGACCCCCTCCTCCTCCCTCCCGGGGGGGTTGAAAAACATTAACTAATAAATATTGCAAAAAAACTTTATACACGTACAGCAAACAGGAATGGATGCCAAACCCTGGGCCTAAGCCATGTGATCAGGTTATAATCATATAATTCTGGCCTATTCTGTATAAATCCTGCCTCCATACCATCATATGGAAATTCATACACTAATGGTTTATGCTAAACAACACTGGATGTCTGCAGATGTAAAATATTCATCAGGGTCCGGCGTCACGCTGTGATTCACCGCGAGCGCAACCGTGAATGAAGCGCCTGACCCAATACGCGGAGCACTAACTTCGTGTTGGAGAGGGACTGTGTATGCCGGAAAAAGCATGTGACCCGGCCATTTATAAAAAAATAAATAAAAATAGGCCAGCGATCCTCTTAAAGGGGTACTCCGCTGCTCAGCATTTGGAACAAACTGTTCCGAATGTCACACCCTGCCCCCTCAATGCAAGTCTATGGGAGGGGACGTGACGGCCGTCACGTCCCCTCCCTTAGACTTGCATTGAGGGGGCGTAGCGTAAGAGGGGGCAAGGCTATGACGTCACAAGCTCCCGGCGCCGGCTCCAGCATTCGGAACAGTTTGTTCCGAACGTTGAGCAGCGGAGTACCCCTTTAAGCATTGGCAAGTCGTTGTAACTTACAGCAATGGTAGCCTAGTAACAAACCTTGCACCTTGTCACAAGCGAGGACGTGAAACGCGAGGAGACAGCTGCTGCAGTCTAAAATTCATGGGGTGCGCAGTCTACAGCCAAGTGTGTGCTGGGAGCGCTGCCTTATAATAAATCAGGGCTCAGTACTACTTCACGTGTTAACCTCTTGTTTGCACAAATACTTAAAGGGGTACTCCAGTGAAAAACTTGTTTTTTTTTTTATCAACTAGTGCCTGAAAGTTAAAGGAGTAGTCCAGTGGTGACTCAGTGGTGAACAACTTATCCCCTATCTTAAGGATAGGGGATAAGTTTGAGATCGTGGGGGGTCCGACCGCTGGGGCCCCCTGCGATCTCTCTGTACAGGGCCCCAGCTCTCCGGCCAGATAGCGGGTGTCGACCCCCGCACGAAGCGGCGGCCGACACGCCCCCCTCAATACAACTCTATGGCAGAGCCGAAGCGCTGCCTTCGGCAATCTCTGGCTCTGCCATAGAGATGTATTGAGGGGGCGTGTCTGTACAGAGAGATCGCAGGGGGCCCCAGCGGTCGGACCCCCCGCGATCTCAAACTTATCCCCTATCCTTAGGATAGGGGATAAGTTTTTCACCACTGGACTACCCCTTTAAACAGATTTGTAAATAACTTCTATAAAAAAAATCTTAATCCTTCCAGTACTTATTAGCTACTGAATACTACAGAGGAAATTCTTTTCTTTTTGGAACACAGAGCTCTCTGCGGACATCATGACCACAGTGCTCTCTGCTGACACCTCTGTCCATTTTAGGAACTGTCCAGAGCAGCATATGTTTCCTATTGGGATTTTCTCCTACTCTGGACAGTTCTTAAAATGGACAGATGTCAGCAGAGAGCACTGTGGTCATGATGCCAGCAGAGAGCACTGTGTTCCAAAAAGAAAAGAATTTCCTCTGTAGTATTCAGCAGCTAATAAGTATTGGAAGGATTAAGATTTTTCAATAGAAGTAATTTACAAATCTGTTTAACTTTCTGGCACCAGTTGATAGAAAAAAAAAACTTTTCCACCGGAGTACCCCTTTAAAACGCATCAGATTGCAAAACAAGTTTTCTGTACATGTCATTGTTTAATGTGGACAACCTGTCAATGTATATCGCAACGTGTTCTTATTGACTTTAATGGACCGAACATAGTGTAACGACCTGAAATGTTCTCAAAAGTTGTGTTCTGTCGAGCTTTTGGATCCTGCACCGACCGAATGTTTATGTTTAGGGAATGAACCACACATAAGTCACTTTTAGACTTATACCTGGGATGTTTACACAAAATGTGGCATGAATTACCCTTATGGATTTTCCGCTCGGAATTCATCTCAATGGGAGACTGCTGCTCAGTGCACACAAAGGAAGGTTTACAAAAGTCCATTAGCCAATGCCACTTTGAATTGCAGGGGTTAAAGGGGTACTCCAGTGGAAAACACTTTTTTTTTTTTTAAATCAACTGGTGCCAGAAAGTTATACAGATTTGTAATTTACTTCTATTTAAAAATCTTAATCCTTCCAGTACTTATCAGCTGCTGGATGCTCCAGAGGAAGGTCTTATCTTTTTGAATTTACTTTCTGTCTGACCCCATTGCTCTCTGCTTGAACTGTCCAGAGTAGGAACAAATCCCCATAGGAAACCTCTCCTGCTCTGGACAGTTCCTGATATGGACAGAGGTGTCAGCAGAGAGCACTGTGGTCAGACAAAAAAAAAGAAATTCAAAAAGATAAGAACTTCCTCTGGAGCATACAACAGTTGATAAGTACTGGAAGGATTAAGATTTTTAAATAGAAGTCATTTACAAATCATCTGTTTAACTTTCCGGCACCCCTTTAATTTCTGTGGCAAAATTACGGTAACCCCAATTCTGGGCTGATTGAATTTAGTGAGGAAATTACTCACTGAATTTACGTAGTGTGCATGGGCCCTTATGCTCTAACAAGGTGCATACCTAGAGATGGTGCAAGAGATGGAGCCACTGCACAGCCAATACCCCCTTTTATGCACAAAGCAATGAAGGTACCCCATAGCAAAATAATAAAATTAATTATTTTTTTAAGCTAATATCTAAATGGCCCTCTATTATGGTTTTGCCCCTCAAGACAGGAAGGGCTCAAGTTTGTTTACCCCTCCACACCCTTTTCATGACCCTTGGGACAATTGTTTATGCCAATGTGGCTAACAATGCAGCGGAGTTCTGCACATAGTCTTGCACCCAGTAGTAAAGGGTATAGGACTAACCAGGTCTCGATGGTTCGGTATTAGTCTTTTTGCTGATGACACAAAGATATGTAACAGGGTTGATGTTCCTGGAGGGATCCGCCAAATGGAAAAGGATTAAGGCAAACTAGAAGAATGGTCAGAACTCTGGACACTGAAATTTAATGTGGATAAGTGCAAGATAATGCACCTGGGGCGTAAAAACCCCCAGGCAGAATATAGATTGTGACACAGTCCTGACCTCAGTATCTGAGGAGAGGGATTTAGGAGTAATTATTTCAGAAGACTTAAAGGTAGGAAGACAATGTAATAGAGCAGCAGGAAACGACTAGCAGAATGCTTGGATGTATAGGAAGAGGTATAAGCAGTAAAAAGAGAGTAGTGCTCATGGATGTATAGGGAGAGGTATAAGCAGTAGAGAGAGACGTGCTCGTGGGTGTATAGGGTGAGGTATAAGCAGTAGAGAGAGAAGTGCTCATGGATGTATAGGGAGAGGTATAAGCAGTAGAAAGAGAGAAGTGCTCATGGATGTACAGGGAGAGGTATAAGCAGTAGAAAGAGAGAAGTGCTCATGCCGCTGTACAGAACACTGGTGAGATGCAGCTTCCAGTTCCTGATGAAATGGGATAAGCATAAGGCTATCCTTCATATAAGATAGGGCCAGGGACTATTGATAGGATTCAGATTATTGGGCAGACTAGATAGGCCAAATGGTTCATATCTACCGACACATTCTATGTTTCTATTCTATGTTTCTGTGACCCCCTCTCTCCAAGGGGCCTCATAGCAGTGGCATGATCGGTCTGCGTGGATTGTACACTCTCTCATCCTTATCAGTTTTAATTACCTACCATTTTCTTGGCACATAATGGATGTGCACCCCTACTGAGAGCCAAAAGTGCTCCTGTAGGTTGGACGGCAACCATGCTGGGAAAAAGGGGTGCAAAAATATTATTACTAAATACTAAAAGAGGCACCTGAGAAATTGCAGATTGCTGTAAATCCATCTTCAGGAAACTACTGTGTTCTGCTGATGTTCTCGGGGGAGGTTTCTAACAGACCGAGGTTTCCTCCTGAAGTTGCCTGTAGTATTATATGGTGCCCATGGGATAATGCTAAGTAACTCTTAAAGGGGTACTCGGCCCCTAGACATCTTATCCCCCATCCAAAGGATAGGGGATAAGATGTTTGATCGCGTGGGTCCTGGCACTGGAGACCCCTGCGATCTTGGCTGCAGCACCCCAGACATCCGGAACTTCGCTCCGTGCTGGATGACTGGCGATGCGGGACCGAGGCTTGTGACATCACGGTCACGCCCCCTCTCGTGGCATCAGGGCCACGCCCCACTCATGATGGCACTGCCACGCCCCCTCAATGCAAGTCTGGGAGGGGGCGTGACGGCAGTCACGCCCCCTTCCATAGACTTGCATTGAGGGGGCGTGGCCTAGATGGCACGAGTGGGACGTGACCGTGACATCACGAGCCTCTGGCGCTGCACCCGAGGCTCTAAACGAACGCCGGGTGCAGCAGGGAGATCGCGAGGGTCCCCAGAGGCGGGCCCCCCGCGATCAGACATCTTATCCCCTATCCTTTGTATAGGGGATAAGATGTCTAGGGGCCCGAGTACCCCTTTAAAGGCAATATATTTGTTCCTCACTGTCACCTTTTGAGGTAGCATCCTTTCAAATCAATGTTGGACCTGTAAAGAGTCTTGAAACATGACTGGGGATTATATGCCAAGTCAGAATTTCTCCTGAAAGGAAAAGTTATCCATCTGTACAAATGTGTTTCATAGTGTTTGCTGAAAGGTCAGAGGTCTTTGGTCGAACATAGATTTGAAAGGATAATCTAATAGGCGGTAGTGAGGAGTAAGCTTGTTTCCCATGGTGCATGTCTTTTTAGACTCCATACGCATATTTGACAGTCTCATGCACATGGAAATATCATTCAAGGACAGGTAGAGTCCGCACACGTGTCGCTCTCTATTAGGGCCCATACATAGGGATCCTGAATGAGACTATCCTTTACATTACAGTAATAAGCTTCTCTTTGTGTCTGAACATATCCATGCAAAAATATTTATGCAAAACATAATACCGCGCTCTTATGCTGAACATAAGCCCCGCATTTACTGCTTCACACTGGAATTCATTTTCAGCCTTTTCTGTCTCTAAATCTCCTGTTTTATTGGCAGGAACCTTGTTACTGCTCTTTCCGTTTGCAAATTTATATTCCCAAGTTCTTTGAATAAATGTGACAGGGCCCCGAATTTTGTCTCAGCAGAAATAAGGGACAAATGAGGAATGACAAACAAGGACTCGAAGGGAAACGTGCGCCCGGGGTCGTGTGCGTACAGCTACAGATTGTCATTGTGTGTTTTGCTTCTGGTCATATGAGCCGCACACAGTGTCTGAAGGTTTCATCAAATTCACTTCCAAAATAACATCATTCAATGGCGTATACTGTATATCATAGGAGACAGACCCTGTGGCTTCTACCAAGCGTGTGTATAGGGATCGGCTCATGTTAATGGGGCAAAAGCTTTGGTTTGAGAGTCCTCAGTACAAGTTTAGGGGCCTCAGTTCTACACCTTAGTTCAAGTTCGTTGCAGGGGTCTTTTTTCCAGGTTGGAGCGCCCTTAGCTTTGAGCCTCAGCTACATTTAGAGGGACCTCAGTTGAAGGTCCCTTAGCTCAAGTTAAAAGGGCCACAGAGCCATTTGGTGGGTTTATAACTCAAGTTCAGGTGGGGGGGCCTCAGCTTAAGTTGGAGGGGCCTCAGCTCAGGTTGGAGGGGCCTCGGCTCAGGTTGGAGGGGCCTCGGCTCAGGTGGGGGGGCCTCAGCTCAGGTGGGAGGGGGGCCTCAGCCCAGGTGGGAGAGGCCTCAGGTGGGAGGCGCCTCAGCTCAGGTGGGAGGGGCCTCAGCTCAGGTGGGAGGGGCCTCAGCTCAGGTGGGAGGGGCCTCAGCTCAGGTGGGAGGGGTCTCATGTGGGAGGGGCATCAGCTCAGGTGGGAGGGGTCTCAGGTAGGAGGGGCCTCAGCTCAGGTGGGAGTGGCCTCATATTTTGTTGGGGTCTCAGGTGGGAGGGGCCTCAGCTCAGGTGGGAGGGGCCTCAGCTCAGGTGGGAGGGGCCTCAGCTCAGGTTGGAGGGGCCTCAGATTTTGTTGGAGGGGCCTCAGCTCAGGTTGGAGGGGGACTCAGATTTTGTTGGAGGAGTCTTATTTCTGAAGAAAAGTCCATAGTGGGGTCTTAGCTCTCTTTGGCAGAAACTCAGCTCAGGTTGTAGGGGCCTCAGCTTAGGTTTGAGGAGGCTTGGCTCTGGTTGGCAGGGCCTTAGAAGAGGTTCAAGGTGCCACAGTTCAGGTTGGAAGGACCTCAGTTTAGATTAGAGGGACCTCAGCTTAGGTGACTGGATTGTGCATCTCTAATGGCTGGTGAAAACCTTGGGAGCATTTAGTGGTCCCCTTGCCTTTAGCACCACAGTATTAGCCATTAAGAACGGGTATGTGGTCCTAAGGATCTACGCTATAAGTACTGGGGAAGGGGGTTTACCATTTTCATTGTCGCTGTTGGTCCTTCTTCTTACTGACGGGAGAAGCCGATTCCCACTAATATCCATTAATAAAGGTTTATCACTGGCTCAACCATACCTCTTATTTGCTGGATATGATATTCTTCAATGCAGTGCGGATTATAGCTAGTATCCATCTATCTTATATATATATATATATATTATGTATCTTAAATCTATCAATTTATCTGTCTATCTCATATCTATATATATATATATATCTAGCAACAGGAGAATACAGCAGAACACTGCTAGCACAAAGATATAGATGAAACATGAGTATATAGATAGAACATGAAAAGCTATACAGCTGTAATGCAATAAATGAAGATATGAAACTATGAAATTATGAGGTACTTAGCTTGCAAATTTGGCGACAAATAGCGTGGACCGTCCCACCACGGTAAGGTGACCTCATTCTGGGACGGACTCTACACTATGAATATGCCTCTGTGTGAACAGTACAGCACGCATGCAAGGTCTGAAACATCCAAGGCACCTTATATACACCTGGTAGAGGTGGGTGGGGTGCAGGAGCCAATATGGAGGTAGCCACTCCCCCGTATGTGTAATACAACCAAAGAATAACCTCTATTAGGTGTATATAAGATGCCTTGGATGTTTCAGACCTTGCATGCCTGTTGTACTGTTCACACAGAGGCATATTCATAGTGTAGGGTCCGTCCCAGAATGAGGTCACCTTACCGTGGTGGGACGGTCCACGCTATTTGGTGCCAAATTTGCAAGCTAAGTACCTCATAATTTCATAGTTTCATATCTTCATTTATTGCATTACAGCTGTATAGCTTTTCATGTTCTATCTATATACTCATGTTTCATCTATATCTTTGTGCTAGCAGTGTTCTGCTGTATTCTCCTGTTGCTGTATATTTAGCCCAGCAGCCTGCACCTGCAAGCCAGGTCTTTACAATAGTTTGGATCAATAGTGCTGGCCAATTTATTCTTTGGTTGTTATCTATCTATCTATCTCATATTTATCTCTCTCTCTCATATCTATCTATCTATCTCATATCTATCTATCTATCTCATATCTATCTATCTCATATCTATCTATATATCCATCTATCTCATATTTATCTATCTATCTCATATCTATCTACCACGGACAGCCAAAGGCGGGTAACACATATAAAGCCCACTTTACATGGATCTGTGTCAGGGTTGTGTTATATACAAATGAGACGTCATCTTTATGGCAAGTGTTCGTAGTGCGTATCTAAGTTGAGGTACCTACATGGCTGGGGTGGGGGTGGGCTCCGCTGTGTATTTTTAGCGCCGTAGACGCCCCCTTCTCTAGCAGCTGTGCCTCTACGACTGTGATTAGTTTGTTCTCTGAGCGTTTTCTGTGAAAGTGATTCTCTTTTATAATAATTTAATTGTAATTTCTGCAGCTGAAGACCCTTTCCCAGATCACCGGGGGGATCGCGACGGTTTTCCGTAAAAACATTTTTTGTTTTCCAGACAATTTGTCATTTTTTTTTAAAAGTGTTTCCGCAAAATGACTGTTTAGTATTTACGAATGGGAAACTCCTCACCAGCGATTTAAGAATTCCTGACATCCATTAACCCTGAGTGCGCCAAATGTGCAGTTCATTAACGCAGTACAGCGCTAATCAATGTCACCCCGGGTTAGCCATGTGACCTCCAACTTCACCATGGTTTCCCTTTTTTTTTTTACACATCCATGATAGCGAAACATAATTACACATGAAGCAAAGAAAAGCAAAAAACGTGCCGTATATTACGTGTGTTCAGGATTTGTTTTCTCTCTATCTACCGTGAAAACTCCTGTAGACGACCACCCTACGGAACACAATAAATAATCAACTGAGAATCTATCACAGAAAATCTGGTCGTCTTCTCAAATAGGGGAACTTCTGGTTTTGCTGCATCTATCTGTCGATCAATCCTCTATCAATTATATTTTGTATCATTATCTATCTTGCTCTTAGCTGTTTATCTATCTCATATCTATCTGTCTCATATCTATCTATCTCATCCATCTCATATCTATCTATCTGTCTCATATCTCTCTATCTCATATCTATCTATCTCATATCTATCTATCTCATATCTACTTCATATCTATCTATCTCATATCTATCTATCTATCTATCTATCTCATATCTATCTATCTATCTCATATCTATCTATCTATCTATCTATCTATCTCATATCTATCTATCTCATATCTACTTCATATCTATCTATCTCATATCTATCTATCTATCTATCTATCTGTCTCATATCTATCTCATATCTATCTATCTATCTCATATCTATCGATCTCATATCTATCTATCTATCTATCTCATATCTATCTATATCATATCTATTTAATATCTATCTATATCATATCTATCTATCTCATATCTATCTATCTCATATCTATCTATGTGAGAAGCTTGGAGAACCGCAGCCTGCGGTATAAAAGGTGTACTCTGCGCTCTTCCTCGGTCAGTCAGACAGAATCCCTCTCGCGTCACAAAAGGGGTAGAAACGATAGTGTAGTCCAATGTGAACTTCTTTATTCCATAGAGCATTAGAAGATAAAACAACAGGTACCAATGGATGACACGATTCAAGGGGCGTGACCCCCTCTTCGTCAGATCAAGTCTGTAAAGGTGTGTCAGCTGTAGAAAAACCCATTTTGAATTATTCTTATAGAGACCTCTTTAGTTAATAAAGGACCCCTCTATTAAGAATGTCTCATAACCTGGAGGACAGCCCACTTTTTTTTTTTTTTTATTTAAAGTACTTTATTAGCAATGCAGCACACATTAAATGAATACAATTACCATACATAACATGACAGTAAACATACAGCACTGGTCTCCCTGCACTACACATCATACCAAAGGCTACGCTAACATTCCTGCACACATTATAAAACCAAAGAATTACAGACAGTCATAGGGGATGGGTTGGGGAAGAAGGGGATTACAGACAAAAGATCATAGGCCCGAAGTTTTGGACAGCCCATTGATTTGAATGCTTTGTTATGTGTATTTTCTTCTATGGTGGGGGCTGGAAAATTGAACACTTGCCGCCAGGTTTTCGCCACAAATTACATCTGAACCCTAACGGGCTCTTACAACAATAGCTGCCCATCATTGTGCATGGGTCGGGGTAGGGAGGACTCGCAGGCTTTCTCTATGAGTGGGAAGGGTTAGATGGACTCACAGGCTTTTTTTCTTTAAGCGGAAAGGTTTAGGCTGGGTTCACACTGCGGAATCTTTGGGCATAATTTCTGCCGGAGATCGAGCCGCGGCACTAGGACCACGTGGACTGCATTACCGTCCCCATAGATGGCAATGCATTTCTGAGCAGAGCTCTCAAAAGATCCACCCAGAAATGCATTGCCGTCTGTGGGGACGGCAATGCAGTCCGCGTGGTCCTAGTGCCGCCGGCTCAATCGCCGGTAGAAATTCTGCCCGGAGATTCTGCAGTGTGAAAAGGTCTACGCACACGGCAGAATTTTCGCTTGTGGAACTCCACCTCAAATTAAAGCCCATAGACTTCTATGGGATTCCGCACTCCTATTCTACCTTCTGAAATTCCGCTTGCGGAATTTCTGCACAGATTCCGCACCAATTCCGCAAGCAGAAATTCAGAAGTGTGAATTGGAGTGTGGAATCCTATAGAAGTCTATTGGCTTTACTTTGATGTGGAAATTCCCGCAAGCGGAAATTCTGCTGTGTGAATAGACCCTCAGATGGACTCACAGGCTTTTTCGATGAGTAGGGAGGGTTAGATGGACTCACAGGCTTTTTCGATGAGTAGGAAGGGTTAGATGGACTCACAGGCTCTCTCTATGAGTGGGAAGAGTTAGAAGGACTCACAAGCGTTCTCTTTGCGTGGGAAAGGTTAGATGGACTCATAGACCTTCTATGATAATGGCAGGATTTAAATAGCATTTTACATGAAAATACTGAGTAAAACTGAGTGTTTCATATCCTGCCCCCAAATAGAAGATCCACTTTGATGCCCAGTGAATAGTCTTCATGACAACCATTCCCTTTAAAGGGGTACTCCTGCACTTAGACATCTTATCTTAGGGGATAAGATGCCTGATCGCGGGGGACCCCCGTGATCTTGCACACCGCACCTGTTAAAATCAGTCCCCGAGCATGTTCGCTTCGGGTCTGATTACTGCTGATCACGGGGTCGGAGCATTGTGACGTCACGGCTCCGCCCCCATGTGACGTCATGCTCCGCCCCTCAATGCAAGCCTATGGGAGGGGGCGTGACAGCTGTCACGCCTCCTCCCATAGACTTGCGTTGAGGGGGCGGGGCATCACATCACACGGGGGCGGGGCGTGACGTCACGATCTTCCATTCCCGTGGTCGGGAGCCAGAACCTCCAGCATTGCTGGAAGCAGATACAGGTGGGTGCTGCATGCTATATTGCGGGGGTTCCCAGCGGCGGGACCCCCGTGATCAGACATCTTATCCCCTATCCTTTGGATAGTGGATAAGATGTCTACTGGTGGAGTACCCCTTTAAGTTAACCTAGCATTGGACAGCATTGTATAAACCACTACAGGGCAAGACTTTAGAAATCACTCTGGGGACAAGGTCTTTTCTTGTTGGTTCCCTGACAGTAAACGTCAGTATTGACCTGGAAGACGATTACAGATTTCTTACTGAAAGCTTTAGCTTACATCTTGCCGTAGACCTTAGCGATCATCCAATAGGGTTTTCTACTTTTATTTCCTCCTTGTGGGATTATTAAATAGACGTAATCCTCTAACCCAGCTGTAAAGCAGTTTCCTACCCTCGTGCACCATGCAAGAAGTCTATGGATTTGAGATCTGGACAGCTGGCATAGAGACCCGCGGAAAGCTTTCTATTTATTGAGGTGGCCTGCTCTCCGCACACATTTCCATCCACCATTGGAAATCAATCAGATAACACCGGACTGTCAAGTAATATTTGTCCTTATAATTGCAGGCTGTTTGCCGTGTAATTAATTCCCGCATAGTAGCGAAGCGCAAACAGTAGTTTCAGAGACCCAGTTATGGAGGCCTAAATTAAACGCCAATCAAATGTTTAGAATTGCAATGCATGGGCGTCCATGAAGGTTGGGGGTAGGGCTTCAACATTTATTCGATTTGATCGATAATATTCGATAAAGGGATTCGTTGTCGACGAATCCCGTTATCGAATAATCAGTCAATTCTTTGCAAAGGGAATGTGCAGGCGCAATCAATCATGAGCTTCGGGCAGTCAGGCTGCGGGTCCCGCAAATCCAGCACCGCCATAGCCTCTGTTAACAGTACCTGACCCCAGAATCCCAGTCCCACCCTCTGAGATCACCAATCAGGGGCACTATAGACTTCTCCACCCCCTGCCACCGCCTGTTTGCGCCAAAGAATAGGGGATAAGATGCCTGATCGCGGGAGTCCCGCAGCTGGGGACGCCCGGGATCATGCACGCGGCACCCCGTTTGTAATCAGTCCCCGGAGACTGATTACGGTCGACCGCAGGGCCGGCGGCGTGTGACGTCACGCCTCTGCCCCCGTGTGACGTCACGCTCCGCCCCTCAAAGCAAGCCTACAGGAGGGGGCATGATACCTAGCCCAGGATCCAGTGGTATACCTTTGGGGGGTATTGAGGATAAACCACGCCCTGACGTAATGAATACAAGGGGTTAATGCCATATGCCCCTTGGGTAATTCCATCTGCCCTGCATCACACCCCATACCACAATTGTATGTACCCTATGAGATGGACATTAGGGCCAATATGAACATAGCCCACTCTTCCCCAAGCTCCACAGCACAATACACAATATAGTTTAGGGGACTATAGGAGATCTCTCTATGGACACAGTACATTTAGGCACACAATAGACTGCACCTGCGGTTTTGTGTAACGGATTGGTAGGAATGTGGTACTTTGTAGAAGGAGGGGTGCACAAGAGGTGGGAGAAGAATGGAGAAAACCAATATAAAAAGACAGTGTGAGAAGTTCATGGTAATGATGAGTTACTATGGCAACAAAGTACCCCCCCCATCCCTATTTTACTTCAGTCCATTATCAACCTTTTTGATGTTCTGTGCGTTCCGAGTAAAAGATCAGACAGACGTTCCTTGAGACACCAAATTGTTCTTCCGACACATGATAAGACAGAACACCGGCTGACATAATGATATTTTATGGCCGTCATTAGGAGAAGTGGACCTGTGGGCGAGACCCCTGAAGTGGGAGGTGATGGGCGGGCATCTGCTGGAAGATACAGGTTTCGCTCCAGCCCAGAATTAATATGTCAGCCCCTTCAGTGTGACGGCATTGTTCTCGGTTATCCAACGTACAAACTAAGCGTTTGCTGGTAGCAATTACCGTCCCCAGCTGTGAATCCGTCTCTATGTTCTCCGGCTCGGAAGCCGCGCTCTCCCACCGTCTCCTGATCTCCCAGTCTAATTCCACTCGAGCCCGGTGTAACCCTTCTACCGTTGGCTCTACGCTGGATTTACGTGTGTACTAATGTAATCACAATGTAAACAGCTCATTGTCATTTCTTATAATACCCTAATCTCTATATACACCTATCAGCCCTTATTCTCCCGCTCCCTGGACACAGTGACATCTGCAGGCATGCAGCTTAGATACCACTCTCTGAATGCCGTAATCCCAGGGTCTGTATTATTCACAGTTAACCCTCTGAGTACTCCTCCTTCTTAACTATGCATGTGTACTATGCACTATGTCTTGTGTCCGACTCTGTCCTAGAATATTGAAATTCAAGCAAAAATGACCCAGTTTTTACCAGTGATGTAACACTTGGGGGGGGGGGGGGGAGTGGGATTGAGAGGCTGCCGTACAATAAATGGCATGTGACGGTTGGGGGTCTTCACAGATCTGGCACCCAGGAGCTTCTAGCTACAGTTCTGGGTTGATCTGATATAAGGGCAGCTGTTAGGAAATGCTAACATGATGGATGGTAATGTAACCATGAGAAGCCCTACCCCATGAACATAATGTTTTTGCTCCACGCATTGCTGAAAACGCAATACAAATATAGTTACATAGTTCTTAAAGGGGTACTCCACTGGAAACATTTTATCCCCTATCGCTGGGGACCCACGCGATCTCCACTGTGGCCCCCTGTCATTCAGTGCATGGAGCTAACTCCGCTCAGTGCCCGATGACTGGCAATGCCAGCCGCTGTGCCCCCTCCATTCAGGTCTATGGGAGGAGGAGTGACTGCTATGTACTAGCTTCCGTGTTCTGGATGCTGTCATTGCTGCCCCGGAGATTGAGGGGGTCCCCAGTGCCAGGCCCCCGCGATCTAACATCTTCTCCCCTATTCTTTGGATAGGAGATAAGATGTTTTCAAAGATGTTTTAAGGTTGAAAATAGATCATCGAGTCCATAAAGTTTAACCTATAACCTTATTTTTGCTCTACTGTGTTGATCCAGAAGAAGGCATGAAGGTATGAGGCTGATCCCAATTGCCCCATATCAGGGGAAAAAATTCCTTCCTGACTCCAAATATAGCATCAGAATAAATTTCGGAACAACGTTCTGTCCCTATAGATCTAGTATCCATAACCTGTAATGTTATTACTTTCCAGAAATGTATCCAGACCCCTCCTGATCTCCTTTATTGAGTTTACTATGACCATGTCCTCTGGTAGAGAGTTCCATACTCTCACTGCTTTTACAGTAAAGAACATCCTGCCAGAGCCTGTATATAGCCTGACGTATCCATAGACTTTTATTAAGCGAACATATGCAAAAAGTGCATCAAATAGTGTACACGTTGTTTGCTGTACATTTGTATACAATTGTCGAAATATGCACTATTACGTAATTTTTTTCATACACATGCATGACATACTTTGAGGTCCATAAAACATATGCAAATCGCAAGAAATGAGAATAAATATATGGTGAGTACAACATTATTAACAAAAATGTAAAAAAAAAAAAGTACATAAATACATATAAACAAATGCTTATTAATTAACGTATACGTATAAAAAACGGTTTTACATGAGAAAAAAATGGTGTATGTGTTACGCCGAGCGCTCCGGGTCCCCGCTCCTCCCCGAAGCGCTCACGGCGTTTACCTGCTCGCAGCGCCCCGGTCAGACCCGCTGACCGGGAGCACTGCGATAGTGTCCCTAGCACGGATGCGATCCGCGATGCGGGACGCACCCGCTCGCGGTTCGCATCCCAGCCCGCTTACCAGACTCGTTCCCCGTCTGTACGGTCCCGGCGCACGCGGCCCCGCTCCCTAGGGTCCCCTCTGATTGGAGCCTGGTCCAAATTAGTGTAATCACCTGTGCACCTCTCTATATAACCTCACTTCCCCTTCCCTTCCTTGACGGATCTTGTTGCCATTGTGCCAGTGAAAGCGTTTCCTTATATGTCCCAAGCCAGTGTTCCAGACCTCCTGCCGTTGCCCCTGAATATGATCCTTGCTGCCTGCCCTGACCTTCTGCTACGTCCGACCTTGCTCTTGCCTAATCCCTTGTACCGCGCCTATCTCAGCAGTCAGTCGGGGTTGAGTCGCTATCGGGTGGAACGACCTGTGGGTTACCTGCCGCATCAAGTCCATCCCGCTTTGCGGCGGGCTCTGGTGAATACCAGTAACCCCTTAGACTCCGTTCCCCTGGTACGGCCCACGTCATCACCCCACTGACACAGAGGATCCACCACCAGTATCCTCACAGTACCCGGATCCTGACAGTATGTTTGTTGTATAAAGTGATTTTAGAATAATTGTTGAAGTTTTGGTAAATTGGGCAAAAAAATAATTTATGTAAGTTTTGTATTAACCTGCTGTATAAGCAATTAGAAAAATACTTATAGTACCTCTCATGATCTTGTAAAATTTTATAATCCCCCCAGTTCACTTCCCCCATCGTGAAAACCGCCCCCTGCCTTTATTTTTTATTATTTTTTTAGTTTTCTACCTTGATATCGCTCTAGATTTTCAGCTCAGTCTCAGTCAGATTCACAGACTGGGAAGGGGCGTTCCCCAGCAGGCGTGACATCATCTGAAGCCATGCAGGGGAGAACTTCCTCCCTCACTCTGCAACACACAGCCCAGAGCAATTCAGTGTGAGATGAGCTATGATTGGCTAAGGCTGTACACCCCCTCCCTCAGCACTCCAGACTGCATTACCTGATTTTAGACTTCTGCCAGGGCAGCAGGAGTCCAAAGTCTGTGCAAGAGATGTGGGCAATGTGCTCTGGACAAGTAGGGAGACACCTAGTGGCAGCTTTTTTTAAAACACAAATAAATCATAGAAAATTTATATTAAACACAAATAAATCATAGAAAATGTATATTAAATCATAGAACAAAATATATTATTTACCATAAGGAGTGCAATAGCAAAAATGACACATTTAAAGGAAAACTCCAACCATACCTAACTTAAACCCCTATCCACAGGATAGGGAATAAGTAGCTGATCATGGGGGGTCCGACCACGGTCGGACCCCCCACGATCAGCTACTTATTCCCTATCCTGCGTATAGGGAATAAGTTAGTTTTGGCTGGAGTTCTCCTTTAATTACACCTTATTGTGCGATTATAATATACTGTGAAACCTCTTTCAGAAGACCACTAAGAATCAGACCTAAAGGTGGTCTTTTGGAGAGGTATCACGTTTCCTCTTTGGTGTGCCTTAGTATGCATCTACTGTAGAGATAGCAGAGCCCCCATATCTGTAGGAGAAACATATTTTGTCCTCTAAATATCACCGAAAAAGAAATCCTTAAAGGGGTATTCCAGGAATTATATATATATATATATATCTATATCTCAACTGGCTCCTGAAAGTTAAAGGGGTAAACTTATTATTTTATTTTTTTTATCAACTGGTGCCAGAAAGTTAAACAGATTTATAAATTACTTCTATTAAAAAATCTTAATCCTTCCAGTGCTTATTAGCGGCCGTATACTGCAGAGGAAATTATTTTCTTTTTGGATTTCTGGTGTCAGCAGAGAGCACTGTTGTCAGAAAGAAAAGAACAACTCAACTTAAAGGGTACCTCTCATCAAAAAAACTTTTGATATATTATATATTAATATATGCAGAATAACTTTACAATTGCATGTTATAAAAAAATATGCTTCTTTCTATTTAATTTTCCACTTTGAAGAAATGACCACTAGGGGTCTCCCTACCAGTCCTGGCAGCAAGCATTTCAGACTCATGCTGGAGTCCTAAACATTACGAGCTGCCAGTCTGCTTTGTTCACAAAGGAGAACACTCAGAGCTGCCAGCCTGCTTTGTTCACAGCCTGTTTGGCTGTGAACAAAGCAGGCTGGCAGCTCTGAGTGTTTAGGACTCCAGCATGAGTCAGAAATGCTTGCTGACAGGACTGATCGGGAAAAATACAATAGAAAGAAGCATATTTTTCATTAACATGCTATTGGAAAGTTATTCAACATTCATTAATCTAAAATATATCAAAAGTTTATTTAATGAGAGGTGCCCTTTGAGCAACTGATAACTACTGTAAGGATTAAGATTTTTTAATAGAAGGAATTTACAAATCTGTTTAACTTTCTGAAGCCAGTTGATCTAAAAAAAAAAATCCTGCTTCTTAGCACATGTACGTGTAATGTTTAAGGGTCTATTCACACAGCAGAAATTCTGCCTCAAATTAAAGACTTCTATGGGATTCCGTACTCCCATTCACACTTCTGAATTTCCGCTTGCGGAATGCTGCAAGCGGAAATTCAGAAGTGTGAATGGGAGTGCGGAATCCCATAGAAGTCTATGGGCTTTAATTTGAGGCATTCCGCAAGCGAAAATTCAGAAGTGTGAAAGGGAGTGTGGAATCCCATAGAGGTCCATGGGCTCTAATTTGAGGCGGAATTCTACAAGCGGAAATCCTGCCATGTGAATAGACCCTAAGGCTAGGTTCAGACTACGGAATCTCCTGGCAGAAAATTTCCGCCCGGAGATTCTGAATTCCACCTGACCGCGCGGACAATGCAGTCTCCTATAGACTGCTATGTGTTCCGCTAGGATTTCCGCCTGAAGAAAGAGCAACCCCTTTCTTCAGGCGGAAATTTTCTAGCGGATTTTTCAGCCGGATTTTCTGCTTCACAAATTCCGAATTGTGAATTTGTGAACGGAAAACCATTCACTACACTATGCATTATAGTAAGTGGAATTTCTGCCAGAAATTTCAAAGTGAAAATTCCGGCGGAAATTCCGTAGTTTGAACCTAGCCTAAGGCAGATCTAATAAATTATTTGTCCTAAGTTACTGAAACTACTGATAAGGATCTTCACAGGCTGACTCACTGTGGTGCAATGTGTAGACATTTTTTACTCGCACAACTGTGGTCCTGCAACACGATACCCGGAAGGACGTATCCCGGAAAATCTTCCTGACGTAGCACTAACCATAGTCCAACAAAGATTAGCGTCTTGCAGAGAGACCCTTGTTCAGCCTTCTCCTCTCTGGTATAGACAAGTTTCCCTCTAGGAGATGAAGAAAGTTGTAGAACTAGACTACTCACTTGATTGTAGACAAAACTGTACCTAGGTCTAAGATGTGGGCATGTAGGTATCCCCAAATGTCCTAACAAATACACAGGTGGCACTGGCTAGGGCTAGACTGGTTCTTATAGGTTTAGGTGTACCCCTTCTCATAGGATAGAGACGATGAAGTAGGGACTTCTCCTGCAACCATTGGTGGGAGGATCATGTGACCAAAGCATCATTCTTCTGTGTTCAGTAACTGCAAGAATATTAACCCTTTACACTTTCTAAGACCTCAGTGTATACAATAACCATAATGTAATGCATATAAATACATTTGCATTAGTCTATCAGAAATTCTGGATTATTGGATTAAGGGGATTTTCGTATTTCATGTCAGAGCTTTCATCCCAGGTCTGCAGGTTTTGTTTTGTTTTTGTTTGTTTTTTAACCCATTCTTCACACTATCCACTTAGCAGAAGGTTTTTTTTCACTTATATGGCCTACAAGTGTTGCATGGTGTAAATGATGCAATATCCCATCTGTTCACAGCGTTTGGTAACATGCCGGCTGTGGAATAACATTTCTTAGCTGCCAGTGATACAATTATACCCCGCTAGGTGAGAAGGTTTAATATACTGTATGACGGCTGTGCAGAGTCTATCTCTGACCTCGGGAGAACTGACAAGTACCCTCACTAATGAAATAACCCGACTCATTGATAAAGAGCCGTTCTATAGATATGGGGGCAGTCAGGTTATCATCATTGAGCCATTATCTGGTGAACTGGTTTGGTCTCCCCGGGAAAGGTCTGGACATTGGTGCCTTAGGGAAATACAAAACCAGTTCGCACCCTCTTACTCGGTTGTGAAAGGTGTTAGTTCTGCAAATAACAGTAATTTGACGCTTTAGTCTTGGTCCATGGTTCACGATATGTAATGACCAGGCTACTTGTGAAATCATTGGAAAGTTGTTCCATTATATTGGTGGCTTATAAGGTGTTCCATGTTGTAGTGCATGCCGTTTGCTTTCATATTGGTGACATGAGGTGCTCTCCCCGACCTAACAAACTTACATCACATAGTTTTTCATTTTTTGGGATCTTCAATTGTGTGCTTTCTATTCCATATAACCCATTTGAATGCAGCTGGTTCAGGGTTCTAACCCATCATCAGTACAGGGTAGGGTTGCCACCTGGCCGGTATTTTACCGGCACAGCCGGTATTTTGGCCACTCTGCCAGTATTTTTATATTACAATTACCGGCCAACTTGTTAGCACCATATGCTATACCAGTGTTTCCCAACCAGAGCGCCTCCAGCTGTTGCAGAATTACAACTTCCAGCATGTTGGACTATATAGTAGTATATAGTATAGGTCAGTGTTTCCCAACCAGGGGTGCCTCCAGCTGTTGCAGAATTACAACTCCCAGCATGTTGGACTATATAGTAGTATATAGTATAGGTCAGTGTTTCCCAACCAGGGGTGCCTCCAGCTGTTTCAAAACTACAACTCCCAGCATGTTGGACTATATAGTAGTATATAGTATAGGTCAGTGATTACCAACCAGGGGTGCCTCCAGCATGCCCGGACAGCCAACGGCTATATAGTCCAACATGCTGGGAGCTGTAGTTTTCGTTTGGGGCAGCTGCTGACCCACAAGCAGTATCAGGGCATGCTGGGAGTTTTAGTAAGTAACTAACTGCAACTCCCGTAATTGCTAAAAAAAAAAAAAAAAAAAAGTCACATCAAAACAAAAATGGTACTGTTAAAAACTACAGATCGGGGAGCAGAAAATTAGCCCTCATACAGGCCTGTATAAGGAAAAATAAAAAAGTTTTAGGGGTCAAAATAGGACAAAATTTCCCCCGCAAATGGGTATCCTGTGACGTTACGCATCTATAATTGATTATGCAAATTAGCATGGCCAGTATTATTTTTCTGCAAGAAAGGTGGCAACCCTAGTACAGGGTAGAGTACTGGTTTGCTCTGAATGGGAGGGAGGGGTACTGATTCATAATCTAATCTAGTAACAACCATAAAAATTTAGTTTTGTTGGAAAAGATTCATGATAAATTGTACATTCTTGATTAAAATCTCCACTCTTAGGAGTCCAGTGGGAGGTGCTAATACGTGATTGGAGATTTTAATCAAGAATGTACAATTTTTACAGAATCTTTTCTAACAAAACTATGTATTTATGGTTATCAAAGATTTAGTATTATTTGCATGTTCTTAAATTAAATCTCGGGTTTGAGGAGTCCAGCGGGCGGTGCTAATTAGTGATTGACAAGCATCAGTATATAGTTTTGTTGAAAAAGATTCAGGATAAATTATACGTTTTTGATTAAAATCTCTGTGGGAGGTGCTAATAATCTCTGTATGCACACTGACCGAAAGCTGGAGATGGACCACCCACTGGACTCCTAAGAATAGAAAGATCAAAAATTGAGTCAGTTAGCAATGGTAATAAGTTATTGACAATATTTAGTTTTGATGGAAAAAATTCTGTATAAATTGTACATTCTTGATTGAAATCTCCACTCTTAGAAAGAAATCCAGTGGGGGGGGTGTTAATCAATGATTTCCAGCAAAATTATTTATGTAATGGTTATTTATCATTTATTAGCACCTCCCACTGGACCCCATAAGAGCAGAGATTTTAATCAAGAATGTACAATTTATACAGAATCTTTTCTAATAAAACTATAAATTTATGGTTGTGAACAATTCAGTATAAATTGAACATTCTTCAAAATCTCTGCTCTTAGGTGTCCAGTGGGTGGTGCTAATAGGTGATTGGAGATTTTAATCAAGAATGTACAAATTATACAGATTTTTTAGTGGATGTCCTAAAATTCAGTATAATTTGCATACACTTGATTTAAATCAAGGCTCTTAGGAGCCCAGTGGGCGTTGCTAATTTGTAATTGACAACCATTGGCATATAGTTTTATTGGAAAAGACTCAGTATAAATTGTGTATTCTTGATTTAAAGCTCCACTTTTAGGAGTCCTGTGGGCGGTATTTATAAGTTACTGGAGATTTTAATAAAGAATGTACAATTTATACATCATTTTTTAGGGGTAGTCTAAAATTCAGTATAGTTTGGAAAAACGTGATTTAAATCAGGGCTCTTAGGAGTCCAGTGGGCGGTGCTAATTTGTAATTGACAACCATTAGCATATAGTTTTGTTGGAATAGGTTCAGAATAAATTGTGCATTCTTGATTTAAAAACACTGTTCTAAGGAGTCCATCAGGCGGTGTTAAAAGTGATTGACAACCAATTTTGTTTTCACATTCACGCAGGGAAGGCTGATAAGGACCACCCACTGGACTCCTAAGAATCAACATTTTCAATCAAGAATTTTCAAGTTATATTCAATCTTTTTCCGACATAAAATATGTATCGATCTGCTCAGGGTCTTCTGTTCTGTAACTTTCTGGCCAAAGTTCAGACTACATGTTTATTGTCACAGGTTCTGTATAAAGTTTTCCAACTTTTTAATGCGAAGATTGGCGTCCGTATTGTTTCCCGCACTCGGCTCGAGGCGCTCTAGTCCGGCACGCTCCAATGACTTTTGGTAAATTTGATTAGTAGGATATTAATTTTAGGATTTCTGATAGAAGAACAATGAGCCTTTGTACAGAGCGAAAACCTGAATGATGTTCCTCCATGCAGACCGCCGTGTAATAAAGGACATGTGATCTGCTCCTGTCATACTCCACTGAGCTCTAAGAACAGGTATTACTAGAATATGGTAGAACTAATAAGTAGGGTTTTTTTTTTCTATTAAATTTAGAAGAAAAGCGAGAGATTTGTGTTGAAAAGTAAAGTCAGCTCAGATGCTTAAAATGGGGACCAGTTTTTCATAGGGTGGATATTTGATATAGTGCAGGCGTTCGTGGTCCTTACAACCTTTATAGCAACCGGCGTGCCTCCAGCTGTTGTAAAACTACAACTCCCAGCATGCCTGGACAGCGAAAGGCTAAGGTGGTGTTGAGAGGAAATTTACATAATCAGATTACAGCTCAGTGTTGGAGATCACAGTATTGAGACAACCTGTACCCAGCAAACCCACACCTGTTCATGGGTTGTGTATGGACTGGTTGTGTGCGGTATTACAGCTCTGCTACTATTGAAGTAAATAAAGATGAGCTTTGGGACAGCTTGCCCAGTGGGAGTTTGGGGACATCTTGTCCGGTGTAAGTTGGGGAATCAAAAAACTATTGCCATACAGGTTTTGACCCTCCTGGGACAAAATTCCCAAACTAGGGAACCCTATCCAAATAAAATCATTACTTTATTAGTTCATGTTTAAAAGTATGTAAAATGGTGAGCTTTGCTTTGGGAATTTTGTCCCAGGAGGGTGAAAACTTGAATGGGAATGGTTTTTTGATTTAAAACCCTGGGAATCCTTATTGAGAGTGTTGGATTTATGTAAATTGGGGAGTAGCTTGCCTGGTTTAAGTTCGGGGACAGCTGCCTGGTGTAAGTTCGGGGACAGCTGCCTGGTGTAAGTTCGGGGACAGCTGCCTGGTGTAAGTTCGGGGACAACTGCCTGCTGTAAGTTCGGCGACAGCTGCCTGGAGTAAGTTCGGGGACAGCTGCCTGGAGTAAGTTCGGAGACAGCTGCCTGGTGTAAGTTCGGGGACAGCTGCCTGGTGTAAGTTCGGGGACAGCTGCCTGGTGTAAGTTCGGGGACAGCTGCCTGGTGTAAGTTCGGGGACAGCTGCCTGGAGTAAGTTCGGGGACAGCTGCCTGGTGTAAGTTCGGGGACAGCTGCCTGGTGTAAGTTCGGGGAAAGCTGCCTGGTGTAAGTTCGGGGAAAGCTGCCTGGTGTAAGTTCGGGGACAGCTGCCTGGTGTAAGTTCGGGGACAGCTGCCTGGTGTAAGTTCGGGGACAGCTGCCTGGTGTAAGTTAGGGGAAAGCTGCCTGGTGTAAGTTCGGGGAAAGCTGCCTGGTGTAAGTTCGGGGACAGCTGCCTGGTGTAAGTTCGGGGACAGCTGCCTGGTGTAAGTTTGGGGACAGCTGCCTGGTGTAAGTTCGGGGACAGCTGCCTGGTGTAAGTTAGGGGAAAGCTGCCTGGTGTAAGTTCGGGGACAGCTGTCTGGTGTAAGTTCGGGGACAGCTGCCTGGTGTATGTTCGGGGACAGCTGCCTGGTGTAAGTTTGGGGACAGCTGCCTGGTGTAAGTTCGGGGACAGCTGCCTGGTGTAAGTTTGGGGACAGCTGCCTGGTGTAAGTTCGGGGACAGCTGTCTGGTGTAAGTTCGGGGACAGCTGTCTGGTGTAAGTTCGGGGACAGCTGTCTGGTGTATGTTCGGGGACAGTTGCCTGGTGTAAGTTCGGGGACAGCTGCCTGGTGTAAGTTCGGGGACAGCTGCCTGGTGTAAGTTCGGGGACAGCTGCCTGGTGTAAGTTTGGGGACAGCTGCCTGGTGTAAGTTTGGGGACAGCTGTCTGGTGTAAGTTTGGGGACAGCTGCCTGGTGTATGTTCGGGGACAGCTGTCTGGTGTAAGTTTGGGGACAGCTGTCTGGTGTATGTTCGGGGACAGCTGCCTGGTGTAAGTTTGGGGACAGCTGCCTGGTGTAAGTTCGGGGACAGCTGCCTGGTGTAAGTTCGGGGACAGCTGCCTGGTGTAAGTTTGGGGACAGCTGCCTGGTGTAAGTTTGGGGACAGCTGCCTGGTGTATGTTCGGGGACAGTTGCCTGGTGTATGTTCGGGGACAGCTGCCTGGTGTAAGTTTGGGAGCAGCTTGCTTAGGGACAGCTTGCCCGGTGTGAGTTTAGGGACAGCTTGACCAGTAAGTGCACCAGCAATCTTTATGCCTATGGCTGCAGGGTATGGTGGACAAATTCCACTCAAAAAAGAAAGAGACAGTACGCCAACATGAGACCAACTACTGTAGTCAGTTATCCTGACCCAAGCCTGCCAGTAAGGAGGCGGCAAATGTTGCATAAGTCAATACCTAATATCTTCTCATTTAGTCAAGTGGAGAGATTACGGTCACTCCCCTCCACCTCCTAAGTTACCTTTCATTTACTGTACACACCAATAAACCTGCAAGATGCCAAGACAGCATTGGAGACTATCCTTCTCCTGCGTCTTCTATTTATCTCCATTCTAATCGCTTTGTCTCTTGTTGTCTGTCTTTATTTCCTGTATACAATCTACGACTGAATGTAAATTAGATGAGAAATGAAAAACGTCCCATTATCTCCATGTAATCAGGTCTAATTGTCCCGTAATCAGGTCAAGCATATGCTTATAAACCAATTACCATTGTGTTCTGCCATCTCCTTCGGTTTACCCCACTGTTACAATGGCGGTGCAATCACTGGCTCCTCCAGCCACTGGTCGGGGGGCCGAATCCCCCCATACCGAGATGCTCTGTGTAAGGTGGTAACTTGATTCCTTGATTAAATTTACCCTCATTGCGGCTGATTAGTTGGCTGGATCATGCAGGGAAAATATGACTTTTCTGCCTCTTCTAAGTTCATCCCTATTGTGTGCGCTGCTAGCAGTACCTGCTGATGGAGGATTATCTGTCGTCAGAGATGTGCATTATTCCATTAGTGCCTATGTGCATTATCTGTGAGGGTCCAACAAGAGGAAAATAGATCATTCCACCCTTGGTTTGATGGTTTGGACCCCAGATCATTTTTATAGTTTTTGTTTGTTGAAGTTTTTAACTGAATTACATTCCTTTAGAAAAAATTTTGACACATCATAAAGACAGGTCAAAAGTTAGGATAGGTCATGGTCTCAGTGCTGAGACCCCCACCAGTCTCTAGGTATAGCCTAGCCATTATAGTCTATGGAGCTAGTCTGAGACAAAGAGAGTGCTGAGACACGGAATGAAGTGTACTACATAACTATAACCTGACTTTAGCGATTGTTGAGTGTGTCTGTACTGAGACCCCAATCAATCAAAACCTTTGACATTTCTATGACATATCAAAAAAAAATTCCACCACAGTAGCGCTTAAAGGGTATCTTGGTTACTTCTTATACCCCTTTGGCCTTCTCATTACCAAATAGGCCAGCAGCAATTGTATAGATCCTCCTTGAGAACAATTTATGAACACTTGATTTGGAATGACCAACTTCTCTTGCTATGGCTGATATGGTCCCCCCTTTGGCCTTCAGCTGGACAACCTGCTGCCGGAGGGTTTCAGTCACTTTGGACCATTTTTGCAAACTCAGTGAAAACTGGAAAGTTAGGCTGCCAGTTAAATAGGGTTTGTCAGATCATTAAAGGGGTACTCCGCTGCTCAGCATTTGGAACTAACTGTTCCGAACGCTGGAGCCAGCGGCGGAAGTTCATGACGTCATAGTCCCACCCACTCATGACAGTCATGCCCCCTCCCATAGACTTGCATTGAGGGTGCGGGACGTGGCGTCATGAGGGGGCGGGCTATTACATCACAAGCTCCCGGCACCGGCTCCAGCATTCAGAACTGTTTGTTCCAAACGCTGAGCAGCGGAGTACCCCTTTAAATGGGCTCTGTCATTAACTTTTTTTTTTTTATATGTTGTAGTACATATGTACTACAACATATCTCTAATACATTTTCATGATTTTTTATTTTTTTTATTAAAATGCTTTAATTAACATTTGAAAACCGGCCACTAGGGGGTCTCCCTTCCTAGTGGCCGGCTGCAGGCTGGCATGATGTCACGCCTGATTTCGGACTGATGTCGGCCGGGCATCGGTCCTAATTCATTCAGCCTGCGCTCGCTCCCTGCCTGATTGGCTCCCTGGCCGGCCGGCCACTCCTCCTGCACATGACGCCGCCGCTGCTGCTGCCCCTGCAGCAGGGGTTGGGGGGGATCGGGGATTGGGGGAGATCGGGGTTCGGCATTTTAACATGGGGGGAGGGGGGATCGGGAAACAGACGGAGGGAACGGGGTAGCGTCACGCCCATGGCCCTAACTGTTTTCTGCACAGGGTGCCTCCAGCTGTTTCAACACTACAACTCCCAGCTTGCCCTGACAGCCAATAGATGTCAGGGCAAACTGGGAGTTGTAGTGGTGAAACAGCTGGAGGCACCCTGTATAGATGAACTAAGGGCGGAAGTCGTCCTCCCCAGCAGGCATCAGTGACGTGGTGCCTGCTAGGGAAGTCTGCCTGGTAGTGAGCACACTACCAGGCAGACAAAAAGTCATTTTTAACATAGTGAAAAAAAAAAAATTTAAAGCAGGGAGGGGGTTCGGGATAGATGGGTAATAGGCAGGGATATAAATAAAAAATATATTAAAAAAAAGGATGGTTGGAGCTACCCTTTCAGGAAATAAGCACCAGTTGCCAGATTAACACCAATAACTTGCAGGTATCTGAAAGTGTTCTCTAATTTTAATCAGTGTTCTTTTCCAATTATCTCATGTTCATTTTTATTCTGTGCTTTAGAATAAATACAATTTAAGAAATAAGCTTAAAATACTTCTATTTAACTCATGTTAGAATATCTTCACATAGGACTACACAATGACCTTGACATTTAGGAAATTGTGTGTTGTTCTCATATTTTGATCTCCTGTGTACATGTACGTTCAGGTCAGTGAAGCATGCATATGTTATCAATAGAGACAGGGAAAACTGTAATGAGACTATCACTAAAACAAATAAGTAAGGTTTTGCATAAAACAATACAAAAACAACCTGAAATACAAATTTTATAACAAATATATAAAACACGTATGAAGGACCATGGTAGCCACAATTGCCAAGTGACATGCACTTGCACAAAATATCCTTTGGGTCATAATGAATTGACCCCTACTGCCAAAACCTATATTAATTGTCAACCTAAGTAGTTGTGGGGCACACAAAACAACCTACAATGGGATTAGCACAAATACTGGCCCTCAGCCTAGATGGTTACCGTACCTTTCTTATCATACCCTTCTCTTCATGCATGTATGCTTCTAGTTGTATAATACCTGCCTCTGACCATGCCCCATTACTAAAATAAGGTAAAAAAATATACTTTTCAAGGGCTGTATCCTACAAGTATACCTCTATTGGGGAAAGAACGGTCCCCTGTCGAACCCAGATGCAGTAGATAAAGCACCAAGATACAAATTCAGTGTCCACACAAGCACACTAACACAAATGATAGAAGTAAAGATGGTATATACAATTTCTTATAACCAAAAATTAGTAATTAAAACATCCCAACATGTTTCGGCAATTAATGCTTCCTCAGGGGACCCAAAATGTCGATAATTAATGCAACCAAGATGCTGAAATAGCAGTGCAGAAGATTTTTGGTGGTTCAGGTAACGCCATCCATTACTTAATGCAATGTGGTGGTAGTGACCACTGTAATGCACTTTTTTTTTTATTTGTAAACTTGTTTTTTTATATAGTCTAATATATAATAAAATATAAATAATTCTGTAAAATTATGTTAAATTACGTTGCCATTTCCAACCCTAAACACCCCTGCGACCCCCCACATTAGCACTTGTGTAACTTGGGCAGGACTATGACTCCTGGGCACATTTAACCGCTTAATCTGAAATTTTGGGCTTAAAATATGTGGTTATCAGTTGTTTTGCTAATTTATGATAACTATTCTCTACTCTAGGTTTTTGTAGAATTTTACACTTCACATGCTCCTTACGTCTCTAAATAATCAGCGCCAACCAATCTACCTATATGACAAGCAATTTTATTCCTCTCTATATCCAGAAATCTTATTTGACGCCAGCCGTCTACTTAGCGGAAACAAAGAAAATTATTTTTTTTTTTTTCAAGAGCCGCTCATTTTAAAACAATTTGAGGCAGTGAAGTGAAACCACTTCATCATCACCCCGTAGCCTCCAATGAGATTCAGAAACCGTGTACAGGAAAGAATAGATTCTTCACCGAAATACATTAGTCAGTGTTGACTAGGTTTTCTAATCTTCTTGGGTGGGTACATCTTTATACCCTGCAACAAAAATTGTCTTTATTTCACCAGGGTAAATATGTTGTGGCTTAGGGAACATTCACATTGCAGTCGTGCTTTGACCTATTGAAGGTCTGTTTGGTGCCAAACAAAATTGCTGAATGATCCCTTTATACAATGGACACAATCGAGTCCTGACAGATCCTATTGACTTCAATGGGGTCCATCGGTGTGTGTTATATTAGGGAAGTCAAAGGGGTATTCCAGGATTCTTTTTTTATTTGACTATGCTACGGCGGCTGTACAGTTAGTGAACGGTCTGTACTTGTGTGTGCGATGGTGGTCTTGCAATTCTTATGTGATCTTTGCTCTGATGGTTATTTCTAACAGCATACAAAGGGTGCTGCAAAGAGTTGGGTGGCTGATGTGTTTGAGGGAGAAAAGGGACCTCACACTTACAAACATGGTATCCTGGGACTTGTTGTTGGAGGGAGGGAACTCCAACAGGAAGTAGCATTTTACAAAAGGAACAGCATTCTAGTGGACTCATAGCCATTTAGCCCCAAGACAAGCACGGATCCTTCCTAAGCATGTCCCTTACTGCCTGGTAGGTAAGTACTAAAGTCACCTTATGGTGGATAATCTCTTTAAGAGGAGAAAAAAGTATCGGACATTCAGTATTTTTTTCTGCGCTCACCCCCCGTCCTTTTGTGAATATAGCCTTAGTTTACTTCACTTTCAGGATAATTATTATTATTTTTTTTTTTAAATGACTAAATCAGACACACAATGCATACATTGTAGCACATAGTCTAAAATTCAGGGTCAGGGCTCATTCATACGGACATTGCGATCCAGTTAAAGGGGCACTCCGGTGAAAAACTTTTCTTTTTTTAAATCAACTGATGCCAGAAAGTTAAACAGATTTGTAAATGACTTCTATTAAAAAGTCTTAATCCTTCCTGTACTTATTAGCTGCTGAATACTACAGTGGAAATTGTTTTCCGTTTGAAACACAGAGCTCTCTGCTGACATCATGAGCACAGTGCTCTCTGCTGACATCTCTGTCCATTTTAAGAACTGTCCAGAGTAGGAGAAAATCCCCATAGCAAACATATGCTGTTCTGGACAGTTCCTAAAATGGACAGAGATGTCACCAGAGAGCACTGTGTTTCAAAAAGAAAAGAATTTCCGCTGTAGTATTCAGCAGCTAATAAGTACAGGATTTTTTTATAGAAGAAGTTTACAAATCTGTTTAACTTTCTGGCACCAGTTGATTTAAAAAAATAAAAAAAAGTTTTTCACCAGAGTACCCCTTTAAGGGTGCTCTGTCAGTCAGTCCGTTGGAAGGGCGGGAATTTAGCGGTGAAAAAAATTCCTGTAAAATGACTGACCCCATTCAAGTCAATGGGATCTGTCAGGACCTATCAGTGTCAGTTGTGCTCCGACCCGTTCAGGGTCCGTTAGGCGCAAAAATGGCAGTGTAAACGTAGCCTTTGACCATGTTCACACACTGACAAATTTTCCCTTTTTTTCAATGGCAAATAGTTATAATAATATATAAATATATAATAAAAATAGTAAAGATAATAATAAGCATAATAATATAATATATAATTGGAAAAACACAAACACAATTCTATCCTAGTATTCACACATCTATACATGTATGTCCTTTTGGTTTGCTCTGCCTCCGTTTTTCGTCCGCACCGCTCAGTTAGTTAAGAAGCCATCTTTGTGCCTTTTAAGTCTTTATTAGAAGAGTGCTTTTCTTATTAAGTCGAATTCTCCTAGATGGTTCATAAACTATTCAGTAGCCTCAATAATTCATGGTGCTCAAAAGCCATTTCATCATCGGCAAGTTACCTGCACCTCGATGAGCAGCGTTATTTGAAAAAAAAAAAAAGGAAATTCTGTTTTTCTTCTATATTTTATAAACAAAATTTAGGAAACACGAATGTATAAATGGCACCGGACGTCATTCTTCTGTGTAAGTGTATGAAGTTTCTTGCTGCATCAGTTGTCTATGACAGTGGTCCTCAAACTGTGGCCCTCCCGCTGTTGCAAAAATCCAACTCCTAGCATGCCCGGACAGCCAACGGCTGTATTTTGCAACAGCGGTTGGCTGTCTGGGCATGCTGGGAGTTGTAGTTTTGCAACAGCATTTGGCTGTCTAGGTATGCTGGGAATTGCATTTTTTAAATGTAATTTTCATACATTATTTTGGGGATTGCCATCTCGTCTGAGCATTTAGAGATATGCTTTACAGCAAGCCCAATGAACATAGGCAACAGTAGACTGAAGCTGCCCAAATTGGAAATGAATTGGAAACGTTACTGGGCATCCTCTGTGACCTTTTCAGAAATCATTCTACAGGAAGGGGAGGCTGATCTGTGAGCAAGAGCTATTGTGTATGCCTCTGTTATCTATACACTGGATAACAGTGCCATCGGGAATATTGCAGCATAGCTGCATCAATGCATTTTATTACTGTAACTAGGTCATGTGATCCCTAGCCTAACCAAGGGAAATTCAAAGTTCTTAAAAAAGCACTCTTATAGTGCAGCACAGGCTAATATTGGAGAATAATGTAGAGGTTCTTGTGTATGCCATGTGCTCACCTGTTATAGATGATGTGGCAGGCATGGTGTTTTTCAGCCATACTGATTGCAATTCTATCACTCAAAATTATTTCTGAATGCTGCCACATTAATGAATGTGGCTTTGGCTTTGGCTGTGGTGTTGAGGTCAGTTCATATTAAATGCAATTTTCCTGTTTTTATATATTGAAAGTGTATTGTTTTGAAAAACATTGCCATTAGGCGAAATTGATTTGACCTGCAATCCCAATTGAGGTGATTTATGAAAATGTGAAGTTTTTTTTGTGCCAGTTTGGGTAATGCAGTGTGTGAACACAGCCCTAAGGTATAACTACTATATATCCTGATCCCATATAGATAACAGCGGCAGTATACAGATAGAGCTGAAGGGGAGGTGTTAATCTACTATAGATCCTGATCCCATAGAGAAAGCAGGACCAGTATACAGATAGAGCTGGAGGGGAGGTGTATAACTACTATATATCCAGATCTCATAGAGATATCAGCAGTATACAGATAGAGCTGGGAGAGGAGGTATATAACTACTATATATCCTGATCCCATAGAGATAGCAGCAGCAGTATACAGATAGAGCTGGAGGGGAGGTATATAACTACTATATATCTTGATCTCATAGAGATAGCCGCAGTATACAAATAGAGCTGGAGGGGAGGTGTATAACTACTATATATCCAGATCTCTTAGAGATAGCAGCAGTATACAGATAGAGCTGGGAGAGGCGGTATATAACTACTATATATCCTGATCCCATAGATATAGCAGCAGTATATAGATAGAGCTGAAGGGGAGATGTATAACTACTATATATCCTGATCCCATAAAGATAGCAGCAGCAGTATACAGATAGAGCTGGAGGAAAGGTGTATAACTACTACATATCCTGATCTCATAGAGTTAGCATAAGTATACAGATTGAGCGGGAGGCAGGGGCGGATCCAGAGTCTAGTCTCTGGAGGGGCACTATCATAGTATTGTGGGGTAGTTGACACGCCCCCTTTCATAGTCTTGCATTGACGTCATGAGGGGTGTGGCCGTGACGTCACGACCCCCGCAGCCCACACCCAGCATTCGGAACAAAATGTTCCGAACGTTGGGGCAGTGGAGTACCCCTTTAAGTACGCAGCATAATTCCCCCACATTAGGTTGGCAGTATAGTTCCCCATCATTAGTTTGGCAGTATAGTTCCCCAGCATTAGGTTGTCAGTATAGTTCTCCCGCATTAGGTTGGCAGTATAGTTCCCCCGCATTAGGTTGGCAGTATAGTTCCCCCGCACATTAGGTTGGCAGTATAGTTCCCCAGCATTAGGTTGGCAGTATAGTTCCCCAGCATTAGGTTGTCAGTATAGTTCCCCAGCATTAGGTTGTCAGTATAGTTCCCCAGCATTAGGTTGTCAGTATAGTTCCCCAGCATTAGGTTGGCAGTATAGTTCCCCCCACATTAGGTTGGCAGTATAGTTCCCCCCACATTAGGTTGGCAGTATAGTTCCCCCACATTAGGGTTGGCAGTATAGTTCCCCAGCATTAGGTTGTCAGTATAGTTCCCCAGCATTAGGTTGTCAGTATAGTTCCCCCGCATAAGTTGGTAGTATAGTTCCCCCACATTAGGTTGGCAGTATAGTTCCCCCCACATTAGGTTGGCAGTATAGTTCCCCCCACATTAGGTTGGCAGTATAGTTCCCCCCACATTAGGTTGGCAGTATAGTTCCCCCCACATTAAGTTGGCAGTATAGTTCCCCCCACATTAGGTTGGCAGTATAGTTCCCCCCACATTAGGTTGGCAGTATAGTTCTCCCCACATTAGGTTGGCAGTATAGTTCCCCCCACATTAGGTTGGCAGTATAGTTCCGCCCACATTAGGTTGGCAGTATAGTTCCCCCGCATTAGGTTGGCAGTAAAGTTCCCCAGTATTAGGTTGGCAGTATAGTTCCCCCACATCAGGTTGGCAGTATAGTTCCCCCCACATTAGGTTGGCAGTATAGTTCCCCCACATTAGGGTTGGCAGTATAGTTCCCCCACATTAGGTTGGCAGTATAGTTCCCCCGCATTAGGTTGGTAGTATAGTTCCCCCGCATTAGGTTGGCAGTATAGTTCCCCCACATTAGATTGGCAGCATAGTTCCCCTGCATTAGGTTGGTAGTATAGTTCCCCCAGCATTAGGTTGGCAGCATAGTTCCCCTGCATTAGGTTGGCAGTATAGTTCCCCCGCATTAGGTTTGTAGTATAGTTCCCCGCATTAGGTTGGCAGTATAGTTCCCCCACATTAGATTGGCAGCATAGTTCCCCTGCATTAGGTTGGCAGTATACTTCCCCCCCCACAATGGTTAGGCAGAGGCCCCCACAGACATACAACCTTCAGCCATATACAGTGTATGGCTGGAGGCTGTATGTCTGTGTACTGCCAAACTTCATTGCTCTGACCACAGTTCCTCCAGTCAGGGGTCATGATCTACTGTTATGGCCTATAGGCATAGCAGTAGGTCCCGACACCGGCTGGCGGCTCCTGCGTTTTTAAAGTTAACGCAGGGCCACAGAGAGGTAACTGGGACATCCTTGTGTCCCGAAAAGATCTTCCGGGACAAAGTGATATCCTAAATCCTATGGGGGAAATTAATCCCAGGGGGTCAGCTCCCCGTTTTGATTTCAATAACACCCAGAGAACTACTGGTGGTCCTTTATGAATACAGGTCAGCAGTGGAATCCTCATGTTTTCCGGTTGTTTGGCGAGTTGTAGCGCCTATCTGACTAGCTTAAGGTTCTCTTCTGTACTTTTGGAACAAGATGTATGTACCATGTTTTGTCTAAATAAAATTTTGGGCAGGATGAGGTCTGGAGCCGCCCCAACTTCCCGCAGAAACGTTTCTACAGACTGCTTAGAAGAGTCGCTTTGGGTTTCTGAGCGCTGTGATTTTTGGAAGGCGGTAAATCTGGGAAGCATCTTGAGTCCTTGCAGGGGTTTTTCTAAAAATACACATTTAATGCGTTTCTATATTTATATTTAATTGCTTCCCATTTGTCTTTAACTACTCATCATGAGAACGGTTGATGACCTGGCGCTCGGATGATGTAAAACCCTCCATGGCCTGATATAGATTTTTATTTTTTTTTGTTTGTTTCTGTGAAGTTATTGCTGTGGTTATACGGCTTTTCAAGAAATCATGTTATAGGTCACAGCTTCTGAATCACCTCTTGTCATCGTGTCCTCTCCAGGCAGAAGGATTTACGTCTTTTCTTAACCTTACAGACGCTTTCCATACGTTCGTGTGGATGTCATAGAGGTGGTCCCCTGTGCTCAACCCGCTGGCTAACAACCAGCAGCTGTAGCTCTTCCGCACGTGTTCATATCTATATCGGGGCGCAAAAAAAGTAGTCACACCTAGGCACTCCAACAAAATACACATGGCAGGTAATATAGCACAACTTGACAAGAACTGGAAAAAAAAAAGCAGCAAAAATTGAAATGTGTTTACACAGCCTAAGAGTAGGTGAATAACTACAGTACTATATCTTCTGATCCCTAGAGATAGCAGCAGCAGTATACAGATAGAGCTAGAGGGGAGATGTATAACTACTATATATCCTGATCCCATAAGCAGTATACAGATAGAGCTGGGAGGGGATGTGTATAACTACAGTACTATATCTTCTGATCCCTAGAGATAGCAGCAGCAGTATACAGATAGAGCTAGAGGGGAGGTGTATAACTACTATATATCCTGATCCCATAACGATAACAGAAGCAGTATACAGATAGAGCTGGGAGGGGATGTGTATAACTACTATATATCCTGATCCCATAACGATAACAGCAGCAGTATACAGATAGGGGATGTGTATAACTACTATATTTTCTGATCCTATAATGATGGCAGCAGCAGTATACAGATAGAGCTGGAGGGGAGGTGAATAACTACTATATATCCTGATCCCATAAGCAGTATACAGATAGAGCTGGGAGGGGATGTGTATAACTACTATATATCCTAATCCCATAACAATAACAGCAGCAGCAGTATACAGATAGTGGATGTGTATAACTACTATATTTTCTGATCCTATAATGATGGCAGCAGCAGTATACAGATAGAGCTGGTGGGGAGGTGAATAACTACTATATATCCTGATCCCATAAGCAGTATACAGATAGAGCTGGGAGGGGATGTGTATAACTACTATATATCCTGATCCCATAATGATAACAGCAGCAGTATACAGATAGGGGATGTGTATAACTACTATATATTCTGATCCCATAGAGATAGCAGCAGCAGTATACAGATAGAGCTGGGATGGGATGTGTATAACTACTATATATTCTGATCCCATAGAGATAGCAGCAGCAGTGTACAGATAGAGCTGGAGGGGAGGTGTATAACTATTATATATCCTGATCCAATACAGATAGCATCAGTAGTATACAGATAGAGCTGAAAGAATGGGGGTATAACTACTATATATACAAGCTGTCATGTGACACATCAGAGAGACGTGGCATCCTGCCATCTTTTATTAGACGTGCCTGTGTGCGGCACATCTGCTATATTACCTGGGCAGACTCTTCAAGGGCCACAGTGTCTAGTCTGATTAAGCTGCCATTGGTACGTTGCTGACAACACCAGGCCCCCTCTCTGGCACGATGACCGGTCAGTTCCCTGTCAAGCGGCTACTCCCAAATATATTTTTGCTGGCTGCCAGGTGGGCCCAGGGCAAGTGCCTACTTTGCTCATTGGATAAGACGCCCTGGTGGTCCGACCCCAGCTGCTGTAACATTTACTACCAATCCTGTAGAGAACAGGTTATCAGCATCTAAATATAAACAAGAATGTTTCCATTCATTTACAGCAAGCAGAATGTTTGAACATTGAAATAGACAAATTGAAATATATATTACATGATGAATTTTAAGATTTAATTCATATAACCATGGGGGGGGGGGGGGGAGAATTGTAGCCTCATACCACCCCTTTTGTAGATGTCGCCATCTTTAGCCTAATCTCACAATGACACAAACAAGACAAATAAACCTAATACAACTTTTGTAATAGGAGAGAATAGAAGGGCTGGTCCAGGTCTGCTGCCCCTATTGATTTGTATGGGAATTACAACGAGACTATATTAAATCATTTCGGAAATTCCATTGACCAGAAATCCATTCAGAATGTGTAGAATTTCTACAGAGATATGAAATGAAATCTCCTTTCCAAACAGTGTGCCTCCAGCTGTGGGAAAACTACAACTCCCAGCATGCCCACACAGCCTTCAGCCACCCAGACAGCCATGAGATGGAGCGGAGGACCTTATTATTGTGGTGTTTCCAAACAGTGTGCCTCCAGCTGTAGCAAAACTACAACTCCCAGTATGCCCGGACAGTCTTCGACTGTCCGGGCATTCTGGGAGTTGTAGTTTTGAAACAGATGGAGACACACTGTTATTGTGGATTAAATTGGGGGGGGGGGGGGATTGGACCTTTGCCGTCAACGCTCGGCCATCTGAAGAATAATCAGTCACAGCGCCCAGTCAAGCTGATCTCTAGTACTCCCACCTAAGTATGAGTGGTCACCGAGATCGGCCCCAGCGTTGGGTCACGCACTCATCCTCTCGCTGCTTCCTTTTATTTAGTATATAAAAAGGGTTAATGATCCTTGTGACATTCAGAATAAGGATTTATAATTTTCCGCACAGTCTGTCGTTTGTAAATGTCGTCTAATGCAAAGCACGAGATGTTCCTGCGAGGCCCGGTGTCACTGCGTCCTTCAACGTAGAATGTACGCAGTCATCCATGATGTCACTAGCAATGTTCTGACATCATCATATGTAAGGTGCCTATCATGTTTTATTATGTGATTGGCAGTCATGTAAAAGCATTAAGCAAAAAATAACGCTTCTATATGTTCCTCACTAGGTCATGCAGATGCTTTACATGTCTTTGTTATGTGTCTAACTTCTGTATTTGGCTCACAAATCCCTCTGCTCTGCTGCTCACTCATTCTGACATCCACTGCTCAGGAAGGGGCGTTCCAGAGGAAAGCTTTGAGCCCGCCCTCACTCACCAGGCATTCACTTCCTCCCTGAGTCTGCTGTGCTGCATCTCTCCATCTAATCACTGCAGGCTGCTCTGTAACCCCCTCGTCTCTGTTTTCATGCTACAGTCTGATAGGTCAGGAGTGAGCACAGAGAAGTGCTAGTCCTGCCCTAGACTTTGTCCCTGCCTGTGCTTCAGCCTCGCCAAAGATGATGCTGCAGCCGGACAGGATTATGTTCTGGATGGTATGGGGCCCCCTTTTTTTTTTTTTATAAACCATAATTTATATATATATATATATATATATATATATATATATATATAAATGAAAAGGTTAATGTTTTGCCAAGATGTACAACATATAAAAAATGTTTTGAATCTGGCAGTGCCCATTTAAAGTCAGTTTCCGTCATATACTAATGGCAAATTTGTTGTAAATTTTCCAAATTCCCATGAATAGTCAGATAATGTATTGTTGGCGATTTTTCTGCAAATTACCCGCGGATCGACTGCAAAATCTGCAGCTGTGAATTTCAAAACCATTGTTTATCTTTTGCCTGGTGTTCAGCTATCTTCCTCAGTCCTACAACACGGACCCTTGTTCTCATGATTGTGGGGGGATTCCAGCAATTCGACCCCCACAGATCATATTGCAGAGGAGGATTTTGATCTATTAATCACTTGGTTATGGGTCTAGCATGCTTCAGCTGTGCCCCTTTGCAGCTATGAGCACTTAACAGAGGATGTTTTCAATCTATTGACCTCTGGGCCATAACCCAGAGGTCGATAGATTGAAAACATCCTCTGTTAATGGGGTTATCCACCATAAGGTGATTTTACTAGTATGTACCTGCCAGAACTGGGTATTTCCTGTTGAATTTTGTTCTCTAAACTACACATCCCATAGTTCCATAGTTTGTAAGTGTGAGGTCACTTTCCTCCCTCCCACACATCAGCCACCCCACCCACTGAAACACCCCTGTGATCCCTTCAATGCAGTAGATCAGTGTTTTCTAATCAGGGTGCATACAGCTGTTGCAAAATTATCTCTCTCCCACCCAGCGGTCGCTCCACCCATTGAAGCAGGACAGACTCCCTCTGATCACCTGACTAGTGATGTCAGGTCTCAACGCACTGCAACCTGGGAAATCCAGAAACCTGAGTAAGGCTGGGTTCATATCACGTTTTTTTCCAATACGGGACCGCATACGGCTGGGGGGAGCTAAAACCTTGTGCTCCCGTATCCCAGCCGTATGCCGCCTGTATGTAATTCATTTAAATGAGCCGACCAAAGTGAAACGCTGACTCCGGTCGGCTCATTTTTGCCCCGTATGCGGTTTTCCCACCGCACCTAAAACCGTAGTTGACCACGATTTGAGGTGCGGTGGAAAACCGCATACGGGGCAAAAATGACCGGAGTCAGCGTTTCACTCCGGTCGGCTCATTTAAATGAATTACATACGGGCGGCATACGGCTGAGATACGGGAGCACAAGGTTTTAGCTCCCCCCCCAGCCGTATGCGGTCCCATATTGGTAAAAACATGATGTGAACCCAGCCTAATTTTGTATGCTGTTAAAGTTACAAAAATGTATTTGGCGATAATCACAGAAGAATTGGGAGACCCCCATCACACACAGGTACAGACATTATATTATGAACTACACTAACTTTACAGCCCCTGTAGCATAGTCAAATAAATACATTCCTGGAATACCCCTTTATGTGCACTTATCACCTATCCTGAAAGTTGATTAGTTGTCATTACGTTGTAACACCCTCTAAGGCACACTAAACTATTCAGGTAACTTTTTGCTCAAATTAGGTAACTCTATGGCGCATCCGAAGCATGCTAGGCCCATAACCGAAAGGTTGATAGGTGATAAGTGTCTGATTTGTGGAGGTGAGTACTTAGCAGAGGATGGTTTTGATCTATCAACCTTTCGGTTATGGGCCTAGCATGCTTCGGATGCGCCATAGAGTTGCCTAATTTGAGCAAAAAGTTACCTGAATAGTTTAGTGTGCCTTAGAGGGTGTTGCAAAGTAATGACATCTTCCGCGTTGATAAAAGTGTCCGAGCTGTGGGGGTGAGCAGATCTATCTGTCGACCTCTCGGTTATGGACCTCGCACGCTTTGGATGTGTCACAGAGTTACCTTATTCGAGCATAAAGTTACCTAAAAAGTTTAGTTTGCCTTAGAGGGTGTTTTAACGTAATGACAACTTATCACCTATCGAGATAGGTGATAAGTGTCTGATTTGTGGAGGTGAGTACTTAGCAGAGGATGGTTTTGACCTATCTCGATAGGTGGTAAGTTGTCATTACGTTAAAACACCCTCTAAGGCAAACTAAACTTTTTAGGTAACTTTATGCTCGAATAAGGTAACTCTGTGACATATCCAAAGCGTGCGAGGTCCATAACCGAGAGGTCGACAGATAGATCTGCTCACCCCCACAGCTCAGACACTTTTATCAACGCGGAAGATGTCATTACTTTGTAACACCCTCTAAGGCAAACTAAACTTTTTAGATAACTTTTTGCTGAAATTGTAAAGTCTAAAAAAAATATATAAATATATAAATATTGTATTAAAACCTTCTATTTTTATTCCGTCTGCCCAATTTGATCCTGATGGAGGGAAGGGCTGTCAGATGGGATAGTTATACAGGAGTGCTGTCAGCCATATGGTTTTTAGGTCAGTTAAAAATATCAGCACTAAATGTTGTTGTCAAGGTCCGAACCCTTTTTTGCGGCACGACTTGTTTTAGATGGTGCATTATAAAGCGTATTTCGGGATAGGATGACGTCTCATACATCTGAGCGAGAAGCTCTGCTATAAACTTTAGTGTTGTCGTCTGCGGGAAGTGCTAAGCTTAGAACTAATGACCATTTCACTGCTCGTGTATCCAACTTCATCCACTGACCGGGAGAGTTATCGCTGGTAGAAAACATTGCAGTCAGCTGTAGACTTGACGTGGGAACATAAATTTACAGGGATCTTACAGTACACGGCCCTTGTGCCTGCCAAGGCGTAGGAGAGGGAATTACTGTACGGTGAACGCTGATGGATCGCTGGAACCTTTCCTAAGACATTTCTACTTTCAGGTTCGCACAATGTTCAGCGCTTCTTCTCCGGAAAAAAAAAATTCCAACTTTTTTCAGATTCAGATAATATGAGTGAAATTGGCAACACAGATGTTACCTGAACTACATACATTTCCTGGACTTATTGGCGCCCATTATAAATGAAGCTATGATACAGGCTAGGCCCCCTTCACTCTACAGGTATCAACCTCAGTTTTTACTCCCGTCAAAAAGTCCTGAAAACGGCCGTCATAAGATATGTCCGTTTTTACTAATGTCCGTTATTTTTGCCGGCACAAAAGATGGTGCATGCACAAATTTTGGGTCCGGCAACAATAATGGTGAAAAAACGGCCCTTAAAATTTAACATTGTAGTTATCCGTTATCGTCAGTTTTTTTAACATCCAGTTTTTGTAATTTTTTACAAAAAAAGGGGTTAAAAAACTGATTTAAAAAAATGGATGTAACTGGTAATAACGGATGACAACGGATGAACAACATCAGGTTTTTTTAAAGAAAAAAAACATTAAAAATAACAAATGATGGTCATCAGTTATCATCCGTTATTACCAGTTATTGCATCCGTTTTTTTTAATCTGTTGTTGTAAAATAACGGCAGTAAAAAAGCAGAATGATACCTGTAGTGTGAAAGGGGCCTTATTGGGTAAAAGTGACATAAAACTAAGGCATATTCACACTTAAAATATTTTATATGCACATTTATTTTTTTTTTTTCAATATGCAGCACATCCACCGCGTATTTTTCAGGTAATGTCAGATAATATTGAGGGTGAGAAGGATCGGACATGTTTGCTTTCAACTGCCTGGCCCTTTTGTACTCTAAGGCTATGTTCGAACTTCGGAATGTCCGCACAGAAAATCTCTGACCTGACATTCCGGAGACTGCGGGCACCCACATAATATTCCGGCACTAGGGCCGCACGGGAATGCGCTGTTTCACATGAACAGGTTAATTATTTCTGCAGACACGGAAATTGGAATTTCCGCCATGTGTACAGCGCAGCAGAATCCTGTGTAATTCAACTGGACTCTGCTGCTCCGGAATCTCCGTGCAAAATTCCGCACAGAAATTCCATGGTGTGAGCATACCCTAAAAGAAAAGCAGCTGCTAGAGGAGTTTGGCAGCAGCTTAATCTCCACCTCCATGGTGAACACTTCGACCCTAAAGGGCAGTGATTCTCAACCTTTTTGGCGACTGTACCCCCAAAGGCTGAAAGTATGTCCACCGGTACCCCTTGCACAGAACTTACGCGAGAGGGGTACCCGCGGATAAAATGCGTGTGCTTACCTTTATACTAATGCGATACTTAATCCCCTTGTACCATTATTCCCCCCTCCCTCTGATCCCCTTTTGCCATTATTCCCCCCTCCATCTTAATCACCCTGTGCCATTATTATCTGATAATCCAGGAATAATGGCACAAGGGGATAGAGATGGAGGAGTGGGGGAATAATCATTACCCCCCCCCCCAATCCCCCAATCATCTTAATCCCCCTTTGCCATAATTCCCCCCTCCCTCTGATCCCCTTTTGCCATTATCCCTCTCTCTCCCCCCACCCATCCCCCCTCTGATCCCCCTGGGCTAATATATCCATCCCTCCCTCCCATACACTTAGTTTAGCGGTACCTGGCTTGTTCGGGTACCGTTCCCAGAGTCCTGTTCCCGGAGTCCCGTTCGGCCCCGCACAAAAGGGTGACGTCCTCCTGCGCTGTGCGGCACCTTCGCGCGACGTCAGAGGACGTCACACGTCTCCCCAGCAATTACGCAGCTCCCGTAAAGTAGCTGCGGTCGTAGCTGCAGTCGCAATACTTTACTGTGAGCTGCCGCGGCCATTCCCCGCCATTTTGCTGTCAAATACTGGCCAATGCATGGCTGGTATTTGTCAGCCCATTGCGTATCCCCGCACAACCGGTGGCGTACCCCTAGGGGTACACGTACCACCGGTTGAGTACCCCTGCTATAGGGCCTTGGTGTCCAACCTGCGGCCCTCCAGCTGTTGCAAAACTCCAACTTGCAGCATGCTGTGAGTTGTAGCTTTGCAACAGCTGGAGGGCCGCAGGTTGGACACCAAGGCTATAGTCGAACCAGCAAAAGCAGCTGTCGGAAAAATGGGCGTTATGTGTATAGCCAACTTTTTCGAGACAGCTGAAGTCCTTACATAGTCCATATGGTGCTCGTGGCTCTGCATTTCTCAAGCTCTGGTGGGAGTTCAGCAGAAGATCGTGCCCCCTTTCCGATTTATTTTTTCATTGCTGCCTTCCTCCCCCCTAGGGTTGTCTCCTGGCCGGTATTTTACCAGCACAGTCGGTATTTCGGTCACCCTGCCGGTATTTTTATATTAAAAATACCGGCAATGCAATGGCCGGTATTTATCCAACCAATCCTCCAACTCCCGGAATGTTGCACCATAACCTATACCAGTGTTTCCCAACTAGAGAGCCTCCAGCTGTTGCAAAACTACAACTCCCAGCATGCCCGACAGCCAACGGCTGTCCGGGCATGCTGGGAGTTGTAGTTTTGCAACAGCTGGAGGCACCCCTGGTTGGGAAACACTGACCTATACTATATACTACTATATAGTCCAACATGCTGGGAGTTTTCGTTTGCGGTAGCTGCTGAGCCGCAGGCTGTATCAGGACATGCTGGGAGTTGTAGTTAGTAACTAACCGCAACTCCCGAATTTAATTTAAAAAAATGGAGATAAAAAAAAAGTCACATCAAAACAAAAATGGTACTGTGGAAAACTACAGATCGGGGCGCAAAAAGATGACCCTATACAGGCCCGTATAAGGAGAAATAAAAAAAAATTATAGGGGTCAGAACAGGACAAATTTCCCCCCCGCATATGTGTATCCTGTGATGTCACAGATATATAATTAATTATGCAAATTAGCATGGCCGGTATTTTTTTATTTTTTTTGCAAGAGAGGCGGCAACCCTACTCCCCCCTAGTAATATAAATTATAACCCAATACACAACTACTTCTGGATTCCTTCCAGTAAGTGCATTGTAAACCCCTACAGTGCAGCAGCCCATTCTCTTATACTTGCCTCCTGGGCCATCGTTTGCCTGCCAGCCTCTGATCTATGGGAGTAATATCGTCGATGTAGCGGCCACAATTTCCTTGGCTAACGTCAGAAATGTTTCTTCCTTTGAGAGATAGAAATGGATTTATGCTTCATAGGCGAAATGCTTCAGGGGTAATTCTGACAGCGCGTTGTATATCTTGCATGTGAAAACGTTGCAGCTTGCGCTATAGCGGTAATATTGTGAAGGCTAATACAGGTTGTTTAGATGCGATGCCACCTGCGGTGAGACATAAAGAGCCATTGCTTCCAAGAGGTACTTACCCTGGGATGGAATTAGCAGCCACATGTTCATGGTGTGGATTCAGGTCTGCCATGCAAATGCAAAGCACAAAAGTCAGACATCGGGATATCTGAATGATCTGCCCAGTCCAGGAGATCTCTGCTTGAAATGGCGTCACTTTATAATCGACGGGTGAGGCCTGTGGGACCTAGACATAAGCCATCACTTTATAAAAAGAAGTGATCCGGCCTGTGAAACTAGCAGCATCAATTTCTTATCGGCGGTGCTTCGGCCTGTGGAACCTAGTGATGTGCCATCACTTTATGATTGGTGGAGGTCTGGCCTGTTGGATCTAGCAATATGCCATTACTTTATGGTCAGTGAGCATCCGGCCGGTGGGACTAGTGATATGCCATTACTTTATGATCAGTGAGCATCCGGCCTGTTGGATCTAGCAATATGCCATTACTTTATGGTCAGTGGGCATCCGGCCTGTTGGATCTAGCAATATGCCATTACTTTATGGTCAGAGGACATCTGGCCGGTGGGACTAGTGATATGCCATTACTTTATGGTCAGTGGGCATTCGTCCTGTTGGATCTAGCAATATGCCATTACTTTATGGTCAGTTGGCATCCGGCCTGTTGGATCTAGCAATATGCCATTACTTTATGATCAGTGAGCATCCGGCCGGTGGGACTAGTGATATGCCATTACTTTATGGTCAGTGAGCATCTGGCCGGTGGGACTAGTGTTATGCCATTACTTTATGGTCAGTGGGCATCCGGCCGGTGGGACTAGTGATATGCCATTACTTTATGGTCAGTGCGCATCCGGCCGGTGGGACTAGTGATATGCCATTACTTTATGGTCAGTGAGCATCCGGCCGGTGGGACTAGTGATATGCCATTACTTTATGATTTGTCAGGGTGTGACCTGTGGTACTTACAGATATGTCATCACTTTATGATTAATGGGGGTCCGGCCTGTGGACTCTTGAGATATGCCATCAATTTATGACCCTTGGGAATCTGGCCTGTGGAACCTATTCTTATGCCAACACTTTATGATCATGAGGGTCCGGCCTGGAGGACATAAGAAGATGTCATTACTTTATGGCATAAGCTCTAAAAGGGGGGGGTTAGTCCTCCACATGGACAGGATCAGCATTCAAGCAAGGATTTTCTATTTGTACTTCAGAATAAATACAGACACCAGACCAGACACCAGAACCGACTGCAGGATAAATAAAGACCAGACACCAGAACAGACTGCAGGATAAATACATAAATACATACCAGACATCAGAAGAGACTGCAGAATAAATACAGACCAGACACCAGAAGAGACTGCAAAATAAATACATACCAGACATCAGAAGAGACTGCAGAATAAATACAGACCAGACACCAGAAGAGAATGCAGAATAAATACAGATCAGACAATAGAAGAGACTGTAGAATAAATACAGATCAGACACCAGAAGAGAATGCAGAATAAATACAGACCAGACAATAGAAGAGACTGTAGAATAAATACAGACCAGACACCAGAAGAGAATGCAGAATAAATACAGACCAGACACCAGAACCGACTGCAGGATAAATACAGACCAGACACCAGAACCGACTGCAGGATAAATACAGACCAGACACCAGAAGAGACTGCAGAATAAATACAGACCAGACATCAGAAGAGACTGTAGGGTAAATACAGACCAGACATCAGAAGAGACTGCATGGTAAATACAGACCAGACATCAGAAGAGACTGCAGGGTAAATACAGACCAGACATCAGAAGAGACTGCAGAATAAATACAGAGCCCCCAGACTTGATCCTAAAGATGGAAAGGCCTGTTAAAAATAAAAATGTAACATATATATATGTATATATATATATGCTTAAAGGGAACAATAAGCAGATTTTAGTATATATAACACATGACAAAGCATTATATATACTAAAATCGTTATGCTCATCATTCCCGGGGGAAGTAGTTGCCTCCAGGGATGGTGAAGATATAAAGTCCCCGCCCCCCAAGTAGTCCCCTGGGCGGGGACTTTTACTTACCAGCACCTGTCACTCCAGGCGTGGTCCTGTACGTCTGCTTAGGGAGCAGAACGATCACGCAAGCCATCAATCAAGCCGACGGGGCGGTGCCACAGCCGGAGCAATGGGGAGCAACGGGTACTGGTAAGTATAAGTCCCTGCCCAGGGGACTACTTGGGGGCGGCCAGGGGGTAACTTTATAACTTAAATATCTTCACCATCCCTTTGCGCAAAAATGTCCCCCGGAGATGGTGAGGATAATGTGAGCATTGTCAAGCGTTCTATATGCTAAAATCTGCTGATTGATTCTCTTTAACCCTTTCAATAAATACAGACTGTAAAACCATAAACACTATGGCCCTTATTTACTAAGAGTGTTTTGTAGGTTTCTTTGTGGGTTTTAATTCCCTACAATTTATTTTCCCACGGTATTTACTAAGGTTTCCCTACATTTTCCACTTTCCCTACACTTTGCTTTTTCACACATGTTCTGATCTGTTTGGTTTTCCTCGGCTCAAATCCACCACATTTTATGTAGAAACCTTAGTAAATATGTTGGGTTTTTGTGAAAATGTTGGGAACACGCCCCTTTTCGGAGATCACGTCCCTTTTCGGAGACCACGTACCCTTCCCCGGCGGATACGCCCCTTTTTTGGGGTTTTCTTAGCAAAATGGAGAGTTAGTCTGGTTTTTTTAAATTCTGGCGCAGACAGAATTTCCGGCGCAATGCGACAGAATCTGGCGCACAACCTGACAAAACATGTTGGGTTTGCAATAGTAAATGAGGGCCTATGTGTTGAAATGTTGTGTGTCCATGGTCCCTCTGGAGCCTCCCAATAAGCACCTCTAGCTATCTCGATTTTAAGAGGGTTCTCTAGAGATATACATACGTGCCCCAGTAACCCCCACCCCCCATGTATGTGCCACAGTTGCCCTACCCATCCCCCAGTTCCAAACCATTGCACTTGATTCTGCACCTGATTGACCAAGTTAAACAACGTAAGGGCCCGATTACAATGATGCGCATTACTGCAACACTAAACGGAAATAAGTGATCAGTCGCCATATCATGTTCTAATTTGCTCAATAAACCAGCCGTATTTACATCACCCGATGAGCTGCCTGTGTTATGTGCACATCCTGAATATGATGTCCCCGGGAGCCAATGAGTGACAGTCATTTACTTCCCAATTAAGAAGCCGTATAATTCATTTACCAGGTTGCAGAGGGAGGTAGAGTAGTTCCTGGTAACATTGTAGCGGTTGATTGAAGAAGCTCTTTGATATGCAGTATGCGCCCCTAGAGTAAAGTACAGATCCCCATATAGGAAAGTGCGACTATTTTTTGTGATTGCTAATAAAGCTGCACATCAACGACCGAGGTGAAATATAAAGTCCCGTGATGGAGATTTGTGGTGGCCCAGTACGGGAGGTGTTAACCCATATCCCTGCTGTCCTGTCAGGCAGCCTCCTGCACTGTTCCCTGGGCCTCCCTTGCACTTGTTCCCCCATGTACATATTTTTCACCAATTATATCATAAAATGTGTAAAGAAGTGTTATAACTTTAAGAAGGTTGTCATGTGAGTTGTCATGTGATTGTTACCCAGGAGGTATCAGTGACCAGGTGACCCAAGGGTGGCCTATGGCCTCCCTGCTAGTCTCCTCCATATAAGCCCTGGGAGGAGCTTCTCTCTCTTCAGCTCTCTTGCTTCCTGCTGATGTCCAGTGCAGTCCAGTCTAGGTGTGTATCCAGAGTCATAGGAGGCCTCAAGTCCAGTCTGCAGCCACAAGCAGCTACAAGTAACCACAGTCTCAGTATTGTCAGTCATCAGTCACGTAAGTCCCAGCAAGCCCTTAAGGTCTCTAAGTCACTGGTCACCTCCGTGGTCCCTGGAGGAACTGTATAGATTTTTCCACCTGTTAACCTCAGCTACCGTTGTCCGTAACTTGGCGTTGGAGTCATTATTGCCCCAGTGCCTAGCCCAGGATCCAGCGGTATACCTTCAGGTGGTATTGAGGATAAACCACGGCCTGGCATCATTAATACAAGGGGTTAATGCCATCTGCCCCTAGGCTAATTCCATCTGCCCTTTGCATCACACACCCTCTACCACAGATTGTTTTGTGTGACTTTTTAACAAAATGTGCGACTTTTTAATAATGCTGTCCACAGCCAGTTTTGTAAGCCAAGTCAGGGCTGTGTACATTTGTACAAAATGCGACAAATTGAAAAGTCACACATGATAAAACCCTGACCGCCGCATGATAACCACTGAAATCCCCACTTGGTGTGTTCTTTTTGAAAAACCTTCTAAATAAAAAGTCACTGTAAAAATATTGTAAAAATAAAGTGCAACCCCCCCCCCCAGAAAAAAAAAACAAAAAAACGGGGTAATATGATTTATAAATTCACCCCAATTACCCAAAACCTACAGCTAGAGCTACTATGGAAAAGTTTATATGAAATCATGGTATGCCCTAAAATGTCTGGGACTGGAAACGTGACGTCACACCACACCCCTTCCATTCATGTCTATGGGAGGGGCATGACGGCTGCGGTGTGATGTAGGGAGGGGGCGTGGCGTTACATCACGTCTCCAGTCCCAGAAACAAAGAGCTTTCCAAGACTGGAGACGCAGCCCCGCATAGAATGCTGGTATCCCTGCGATCAGACATCTTATCCCCTATCCTTTACATAGGGGATAAGATGTCTTTGGCCGGATTAACTCCTTTAAAATTGCCGTTCAAAGACGTCTCCATCCAATCTGCCTGAGCTGCCAAGAAGAATGGACAAACATTTCCATCTCTAGAGGTGCAAAGATGGTATAGGCATCCCCCAAAATACTGGCAACTGTGAGTGCATTCAACTTTTTTGTTGTTGAGCAAATGGTAAAGATCTTGGTCAAAAAATGGTCAAAAAGGGATTGAATACGTATGCAAGATACTGTAGTATTGCTAACCAGGTGTAATGTGGGCAAACACCCCAACACCTCTGGTAAGTACTACAGTCTGAACCCTTGTTCTATTCCCTGTTTTTTGATCATGTATTCTGGTTTGGGGTGTATGTCATTTTTAGGTATCGAAATATGTTATGTTTTGGTACATGACACAATCACACACAATCTTTGGTGTTGGCTTTGTTTATAAAGTAAGATTTTTACCACTACAGCTGATGGCTCCTGGTAGGACTGGTGCAAGGCTTTTGCCACCCTAGACAAAAAGTAATTTTGCCCTTGTGTAATTACTCTACTACTGGGGTGACACACATGAGAGGAGGGGGGGGGGGGGGTGGTATGGTGGTGTTGCTGGTTGAGCGAGTGGTTCAAATGCTGGTTTTCTAACTTTGTTGTGGGAGGCAGAGCGGCTCCTCCATCAAGAGGGCGCTTTAGACGGCTGCCTATTTTGCCTATAGGCAGAGCCGGCCCTGGCTCCTGGGGGGGCTGCCATGTTAGTGTCGTCAGGGCACTCTGCACCGCTTTTTTAAAGAAAATAAATTTTGCTACCACTAGAACTCTGCAGATAAACACTTATGTCTGTAGGATGAGAGCGATGGTGCTCATCGGGGTGACCCATTGTATTGTCAGCATCAAATACATGTGTGTGTACGAAGAATATTGAAAAGGACCAGATCATCGTGTGAATTCTGCTTTTGTTACTTCTTTTTTTTTCTTTCACATAAACACAATCATTTGTAGAGGCCGACATGTGGCGCAGCATGTGACGACCATGGAGACTACGCAAAATGAATTGAATTTAGCAGGTTGTGGAGTGTATGGTTCATAGGGGCTGAGGAGTGGATGACGCTCATGGATCCTCACAGATGATAATAGAGAGTATTTATATTAATCGAGGCTGCGGGGATAAGGACATCCTCCGGTGTCCTGGGCACACTCCAGCGCCAGGCCTTCTACAGTATTTAGGTATTTATTGCTCCACTTAGCCATCTAGTTAGGGTTTTATACCAAGATGCTAAACAGCATTGAGGAGATCCAGCTGTGTCTTATGTATTATGTCATACAGTGCACCATGGGAAAAAGCATGCAAATTAGTTCTCTTCCAGAAGCAAGGAAACTTGGCTGTCTAGTGCCCTCTATTGGTATGTCAATGTTTGATCCCATAAAGGGATCTGTCACGTGCACTAACCTGCTGGTACAGATTAATAGTGCCGCTAATTCCAATGCTGTTTACCATTCCAAAATTATACCTGAATATTAAAATATGTAAATGAAGTGCTTTGGTGCACTGGGGGAGTTTCCAGCCCTTGGGGCACTATAATGCCCACCTGCTACGACCCTGTAAAATATCATCTTCATAATTATTTATGGCTTTGTCTATAAGGATGTAGACGATACGTGCCGCGTGATACAGCCAGCCCCTACAACCACTGCGCATGCGCTGCTTCCACAGAAGTAGTAAGTGGAGCAGGTTTACAGCAATGGACATATATACTTGTGTGTGTAGATATATGTATATATAGCTGTTGTTGTAAAATTGCTCTGCTCGTTGGACTCTGGGTATCAGTCTGTGCACAGTAAAAGGCTGCTGTTTGCCCCAACACTTGCCAGGCAGTATGTGTGCGGGCGAGCTGAGTCGCATGGAGCTGACGTCTGCCCAGTGCAATCGCTCTTTAAGATGGCGGTGCATTCCACTGTGGACCTCATAAAGCATTATAATACAACAAATTCTCCCATAGGGTACACAGGGTTATATTCACTTCAAAAAATCAATTCCCTTCAGGGGACTAAGTCCCTTTACTAGGGATACCCCTTTAAAATATCACTTATTATTATTTAGGTCTTCATAAAATTATTCCCAATAATGTGCATAAATAATACAAAAAAAGTGTATTAAAAACACAACAAAGGAGATGGATTACTGTCCTATTTGGACCAATATCTTCTTAGGAGTACTATCAAAGGATCATATCACATTTGTTTATGGGGCAATTTGATGTCCCCTATTTCTAATCCTATGAATCCTCCTTCTCTATCCAAGACCTTTGTTGCTTATTAAAATACAAAGCACCCCCTCCCCCCCCCCCCCCCCGACGTTTCGCCGGTAACAACCAGCTTTATCAAGGTACTGGATACTAAAGCATTACACAAACTAAATTATGTAACCTTCCCACACCTTCCTTTACACTACAGCTCTGCTTGTCCACATTAGCTGATGTGTATAAGCACAATGAATTTGCAAAAAATAAAAGTAACCATTCTCTAGGGAGATCCTTAGATATTGGTGTCAGAGTATGAGAACAGATATAGATAAGACTGCTTAAATTACTATGATAGTTGTAGGAAAAAGGGTGAATTATCCAAATTAGTAGAATTATCGGATTTATTTAAAATATTTAAATATAAAAAATATATGTCTGGGGTCAACTGCAGTTTTCCTTCAGCATAAAAAATACATTTATATCGATATAAAAAGAAGAAGAATGCAAAATAAAAATAGTGGGTATAAAACTGTTCTTAAAAAAAATAAGAATAAATAATAATATATCTTATATTACACAGTAGTTATTGTTAGTCCATTTGATCACATGTATCTTTATAGTGCCTCTTTCACTGGTTATGCCGGTGATAGTGATAGCGCTGGAGTTGTAGCGCTGTTACTATAAGGCCGGGTTCACACCACGTTTTTGCAATACAGTTCCCATATGTTTTCAATTTGAAAACCGTACGGAACCGTATTGAAAACCGTATGCATTGACTCTCCATTGAAAACCGTATGCCAAAAGATGCATCAGGTTGTGTCCGTTTTGCATCCTGTACGGTTATGTCAGTTTTTTTCCCGTACCCAAAACCGTAGCCTACTACGGTTTTTGGTCCAGGTAAAAAAACTTATTGAAACGTATACTTTTTTAAAATTTTTAACATGGAAGCAATGAGAACCAAACATAACCGTATATGCGTACGGTTCCATCCGGTTTTCACCATACGGTTTTAGACTTTGCACAGTTTTTTATCTTGGAATTTCAATCAAACAAGTGAAACTTTATTTATAATGGAATGAAAAGTTAAAAACGTATAAAAAATTTTCTTAAAAACGGATGCAACCAGAGATCATTTTTTCAAACCGTATACAAGTTAAAATTTGTACACACGTTTTGATACAGTTTAGTCTGGTTTTGAGGAATCCGTTTATCAAAAACCTGAAACGGGAACTGTATTGCAAAAACGTGGTGTGAACCCGGCCTTTGACTGTCCGGGCATGCTGGGAGTTGTAGTTTTGCCACAGCTGGAGGCACACTGGTTGGTATACACTGCTCTAACTATAAGGCCTCTCCATTGTTCTGTAGCCAGGCCTCTAGTGACACGTACACAAGTTCAGTCAGACACTGATAAATTGCTTGACCTGTGTGACCACTCTGCTCTTTACACTGTTCACATTAAAGGGTACTTTGCTGGAAAAAAATGTTTTAATTATTATTATTATTTTTTTTTTTTAAATCAACTGGTGCCAGAAAATTAAACAGATTTTTAAATTATTTCTATTAAAAAATCTTAATCCTTCCAGTACGTTTCAGCTGCTGTATGCTCCACAGGAAGTTCTTTTCTTTTTGAATTTCCTGTCTGTCTGACCACAGGGCTCTCTGCTGACACCTCTGTCCATGTCAGGAACTGTCCAGAGCAGGATAGGTTTGCTGTGGGGATTTGCTTCTACTTTGGACAGTTCCTAAAATGGACAGAGGTGTCAGCAGAGAGCACTTTGGTCAAACTAGAAATAACAACTCAACTTCAGCAGCTCATAAGTACTGGTAGGATTAAGAATTTTTTTTTTTATAGAAGTAATTTACAAACCTGTTTAACTTTCTGGAGCCGGTTGATATGAAAAAAAAAAAAGTTTTTTTAACCGGTGTACCGCTTTAAACTGGGTGTAGTTTTGGCTCAGGTTCTGGTCCAGTGATACACTGCTAAGCTTGTGTTAAGGAAACAGAATATGGTGACATATCCACACTACTCTCCAATAGATGCAGGAGTCATCTGAACTCCACTCCCTCTATCCTGGAAAGAGGTGTAACTTCCCTTTTAGTTTAGTTAGACTAGTTTGGAGCGTCGTTTTGCCTTAGGTCCTTGTCTAGTGATACACCAATAGGTTGGGGAACTTTTTCTGGATGTGCAAAAGGTGCTATGTCTCAGAATTGTCCATAAAAGTAAGTTATAAAGATCCTTGTCTGTAAGCACAGTAAGTGAGGATGTCAAGGATGGCTTGAGGTGAGGCATTAAAATGTGACTGCTGTATACTGTATACTGCTGTATACTGCTGAGTGCTGGCACAAGGAAAACACACCAGACAGAATGTTGGTATCATATCTCCTTCTCAGCATACTCCCTAAAGAGCTGCCCAAGGAGTTCTGTTTTACTACACGAAAGTACATTGTTTTTACATTTGACAAAAAAGGGAGGTTTAGTTATGATGTCAAAATCACCATGTTACATTTTGATTGGTTATTTGAGCTTTATCTCTATATATATTAGCATATTTAGCATCCATTTCTTTCTTGGCCAGAGTTCATTTATGTGGCCCTCTCGCTCTCATACTGGAAAATCCCAGATCTTTTCCCTTCTATACATTCTTTATCTTCCTCAAATGTTTTGTCTTCTGACGTCTCCTCGTGGGCCTACTGGCGTCATTCCAAGGTTTCTTAGTTGCAAGCAAATAGCAAGCTGGTTTATGGGTTAAAGGGGTACTCCGCCCCTGGCATCTTATCCCCTATCCAAAGGATAGGGGATAAGATGTTAGATCGCCGCGGTCCCGCTGCTGGGGACCCCGGGGATCTCCACTGCGGCACCCCGCCATCATTACTGCACAGAGCGAGTTCGCTCTGTGCATAATGACGGGCGATACAGGGTCCGGAGCAGTGTGACGTCATGGCTCCACCCCTCATAACATCACGACCCGTCCCCTTAATGCAAGTCTATGGCAGGGGGCTTGACGACCGCCACGCCCCCTCCCATAGACTTGTATTGACGGGGCGGGCCGTGACGTCACGAGGGGCGGAGCCGTGACGTAACGATGCTCCGGCCCCTGTATTGCCCCTCATTACGTGCAGAGCGATCTCGCTCTGCGCAGTTATGATAGCGGGGTGCTGCAGCAGCGATCCCCGGGGTCCCCAGCAGCGGGACCCCGGCGATCTGACATCTTATCCCCTATCCTTTGGATAGGGGATAAGATGTCTAGGGGCGGAGTACCCCTTTAAGGGTAGTTTAACAAATATCTTTCTCCAGCATCAGCAATGGCATTTTAGTATTAATATATATATATTGATCAGTCATTAGAAACATAAGGGTCATCCTTATCAAGGACAACAAGCTAGTACATCAAAAAAAAGCTTCATACATTATAAAAGACATTCACAAGTATCCGTGCAAAAGCACTAAAGAAAAATATCTGCTGAAAACAAAGTTCGCAAACATTGTACAGCATTGTAGGGACAGTGACAAAATTCTGCTTCACTGGAAACTAAAGAACTGTACAAAATTCAAGCAACATTACAAAGTGTCTGCATTGTATTGTTCTGCTTCGGGAGTTCAATAAAGTTTACCAAAACTTTGACTACAGAAATATTTTTCCTGCGCTCTGTGTAAGAGGAAAAGCTGTGAAAAGGACATTGTGGGGTCTAACTGTTCGGTTGTCTTTACGGTTTGGATTTCCTCCCCATTGACTGTCTTAGCAGGTTTCATGATTGTTCTGGTTCCTTTGTTGCTGTTTACTACACATTGGAATCTATACCAGAATTGTTGTGTATCCCTCATGATGGTCGGAAGCCCCTGGTTCCAATTTTTTGGTTTCTCGGTATTGTTTGACTGGTAGAATTGCCAATGTGTTAACTCTGCCTAATATATTTTACTTTATGCTTTAGTATCATCTACCTTAGTAGGGGATATTACTGACTGCAGGGAGGGGCATATTCCTGGCAGCATATTTATGGCTATTGGGGACATATAAGTGGCTATAGGGGCATGTTACTGACTATTGAGGGCATATCACTGGCTATAGGGGGCATATTACTGGCTATAGGGGACATATTATTGGCTATGGAGCATATTACTGGCTATTGGCTGTAGGTGGGGATATTTCTGTCTATGGAGGGGGCTATTACTGGCTACAGGGACCCTACTACTGGCTATGAGGGTAGGGGGACATATAACTGGGTTACTTGCTAGAGGAAAGCATTATACAGTGAGGCAAAAAAGTATTTAGTCAGCCACCAATTGTGCAAGTTATCCCATTTAAAAAGATGAGAGGCTGTAATTTTCACCATAGGTATACCTCAGCTATGAGAGACATATTGAGAAAAAAAAATCCATAAAATCACATTGTCTGATAAATTATTTATTTGCTAATTATGGTGGAAAATAAGTATTTAGTCAATAACAAAAGTTAATTTCAATACTTTGTTATATACCTTTAGTAAATCTTTAGTAAATCTTCACAAGGTTTTCACACATTGTAGCTGGTATTTTGGCCCATTCCTCCATGCAGATCTTCTCTAGAGCAGTGATGTTTTTGGGCTGTCACTGGGCAACACGGACTTTCAACTCCCTCCAAAGGTTTTCTATGGGGTTGAGATCTGGAGACTGGCTAGGCCACTCCAGGACCTTGAAATGCTTCTTACAAAGCCACTCCTTCTTTGTCCAGGTGGTGTGTTTGGGATCATTGTCATGCTGAAAGACCCAGCCATGTTTCATCTTCAATGCCCTTGTTGATGGAAGGAGGTTTTCACTCAAAATCTCACGATACATGGCCCCATTCATTCTGTCCTTTACACGGATAAGTCATCCTGGTCCCTTGGCAGAAAAACAGCCCAAAAGCATGATGTTTCCACCCCCATGCTTCACAGTAGGTATTGTGTTCTTTGGGTGCAACTCAGCATTCTTTCTCCTCCAAACACGACGAGTTGAGTTTTTACCAAAAAGTTCTACTTTGATTTCATCTGACCATATGACATTCTCCCAGTCCTTTTCTGGATCATCCAAATGCTCTCTAGCAAACTTCAGACGGGCCAGGACATGTACTGGCTTAAGCAGAGGGACACATCTGGCACTGCATGATTTGAGTCCCTGGGGGCTTAGTGTGTTACTGATGGTAGCCTTTGTTACTTTGGTCCCAGCTCTCTGCAGGTCATTCACTAGGTCCCCTCGTGGGGTTCTGGGATTTTTGCTCCCCATTCTTGTGATCATTTAGACACTACAGAGTGGAGCCCCAGATCAAGAGAGATTATCAGTGGTCTTGAATGTCTTCAATTTTCTAATAATTGCTCCCACAGTTGATTTGTTCACACTAAGCTGCTTGCCTATTGCAGATTCAGTCTTCCTAGCCTGGTGCAGGTCTACAATTTTGTTTCTGGTGTCCTTCCACAGCTCTTTGGTCTTGGCCATAGTGGAGTTTGGAGTGTGACTGTTTGAGGTTGTGGACAGGTGTCTTTTATACTGATAACAAGTTCAAACAGGTGCCATTAATACAGGTAACGAGTGTAAGACAGAGGAGACTAGAGAGGGGTACTCCGGTGGAAAACTTTTTTTTTTTTTTTTAATCAACTGGTGCCAGAAAGTTAAACAGATTTGTAAATTACTTCTATTCAAAAATCTTATTCCTTCCAGTACTTATTAGCTGCTGAATACTAGATGGGAAATGATTTTCTTTTTGGAACACATTGCTCTCTGCTGACATCATGACCACAGTGCTCTCTGCTGACATCTCTGTCCATTTTAGGAACTGTCCAGAGCAGCATATGTTTGCTATGGGGATTTTCTCCCACTCTGGACAGTTCTTAAAATGGACAGAGATGTCAGCAGAGAGCTCTGTGTTCCAAAAAAAAAAGAATTTTCTATGTAGTATAAGTACTGGAAGGATTAAGATTTTTTTATAGAAGTAATTTACAAATCTGTTTAACTTTCTGGCACCAGTTGATAAAAAATAAATAAAAAAAATGTTTTCCACCGGAGTACCCCATTGAAAGTAGTTACAGGTCTGTGAGAGCCAGAAATCTTCCTTGTTTGTAGGTGACCAAATACTTATTTTCCACCATAATATTTTCCACCATAATTTGCAAATAAATTCTTTAAAAATCAGACAATGGGATTTAATGGATTTTTTTTCTCATTATGTCTCTCATAGTTTTAGGTGGGAGAACTTGCACAATTGGTGGCTGACTAAATACTTTTTTGCCCCACTGTAAATGGTTACCAGGGCATTATTACTGGACGTACCAGTAAGGCTTATTGTTATGGGGAGATCTGATCTGGGAAGAAGCTTCTGGCAGAGACTTTACACAGAGTCTATGGCCCCAGTGTGAGCTTGGCCTTATTTACTGAACATTTACTGAAGGGATCGCTTCGTTGGGGGTACTCGGCTGGAACATCCTATCACTAGGGGGTACTTGGCTTTAACAGGCTAAGAAACACTGATCTATACACAGAGTGTGTATCTTTTTCTGCATTTTGATGCATAGTCCCATTAAATCATCTAATTCTTGATGGGCCGCACGGAATAATTTACTACCGCAGATAATCGCACGGAGCTCCATAGAGCCATTTTTCAATCAAAGCAATAAGGAAGCAATTGAACATTTGCTTGTATTTTCCTATAGATCACCGGTATACAATAAATCAACACAATATTAATCAAGCGTGTGGGTTCCCGGCTATAAAAGTTGATAAATGGCTTTAGCAGTGGCCCATCTGTCTGCATCATTATCTGGAACGATGTTATTTAACGTTCGGAGAGGAAACCCACTTAATCCACAGCCAATTTCCAGCGTTTGTGGGTTGTTGGGTTTTCTTTGCCTTTGTTTGCTTGCTAAGAAAACTGCTTGTTGGAAACTGTAAAATGTTGACGACAACATAAAGGCATGGAGTCCGGCCCTGGAGCAGAGCCCCCTTTAGGCATAAAGGAATATAGACAGCTTTAGGGTAAGGTCACATATGCCGTATATTGCTCGGTTATTTCTGCAGCGTATTTTGCTACTTATTGACTTCAATTGGTAGGAATATATGCAGCAGCAAATTACGGCACATGTGACCCTACCCTTAAAGGGGTACTCCGCCCCTAGACATCTTATTCCCCTGTGATGGGACCCCCGCGATCTCCCTGCTGCACCCAGTGTTCGTTCAGAGTGTCACGTGCAGCGCCAGAGACTCGTGCCGTCACGGCCACGCCCCCTCAATGCAAGTCTATGGGGGGGGGCGTGATGGCAATCACGCCCCCTCCCATAGACTTGCATTTAGGGGGCATGGCCATGACGTCACGAGCCTCCGCCCCGCATGGTCAGTCATCCAGCACGGAGTGAAGTTCGCTCCGTGCACCAGATGTCTGGGGTGCCACAGACGAGAACGTGGGGGAACATGTCTTGAGGCGGAGTACCACTTTAAGGCTGTGTTGACGTTCGAGCTGTATTGAATGCTTCTATGTTGGAATACTGGAAAAAAAAGCCGATGTACAGTTATAGCAGCAGTCAGCTTCATTGGTTGCACACTACTTAGTAGAATAGTAGAATGTACAGGAGCGGGAACATCTGTTTGTCCCCAGATTCAATATATCTTGCCACCAGACTATGCTTTTTTAGGCCGGGGGCGAACTAGGAAGTATTTTATGTTATAGAAATAGACTGAAAGTAGTCATAAGTAGACTACATTCTTCTCATTAAAAGGGTTTTACAGGATTAGAAAAAAAGAGCTGATTTCTTTAAAGTACAGCACCATACCTGTCATCATGTTGTGGGGTATGGAGTCGGAACGGGTGGCCGGCTGGGTAGTGAAGAGGCATGCTTCCCCCGGCTATTACTAATGATTGCTTCAGGTCTCAGTACTGAGACACCTTGTGATTTAAGCTTTTGACATATCTGGACGACAAATGAGTTTTTTTGTGTTTTTTTTTAACTACGTGCATCTTCATTCCACTTACTGAGGTTTTTAGTTATAAATCTATATTATCATAGATGGATTCTAGGTGTTTCATAGCGAGTTGCGCGAAGGCTTTAAACAGGTGGGTCATCCTCCTGATCTGGACAACCACCGTGATTTCTAGTTCTCCCATCTAGGACCCAACCTTTCTAGGAGATCATGATGAAAGTTTTAGCACAAGGATCATTGGGTCCTATAACAATGGAGATCTGTTATATGGGCCCTGTAGTAAACCATATGTGAATACTGTAATGTACCTCCCAGGCAATACAATAATTATAATGTTATGTGTTTCTCTGCAGGTAAACAATGAGAATGTGGTGAAAGTCGGGCACAGGCAAGTGGTTAACATGATCAGGCACGGGGGCAACCACCTTGTTCTTAAGGTGGTAACGGTGACCAGGAGTCTGGACCCGGATGATACGGCCAGGAAGAAAGGTATGGCTATGTGACACCTTACCCCCATGTCTGTTGTTCTGTGTTGTTGTTCTGTGGTGTTACAACCTTAATTTGTGTCATGAAGTAGATGTATTTATGCATCTCATTAGATGTGGGACATTTTATCCTTTTCATGAAAGCTGGGTGACAACCAATAGGAACACCATTGCACCTACCACAAGAGTTGTTAAAGGGGTACTCCTGTGGAAAAAAATTTTTTAATCAACTAGTGCCAGGAAGTTAAACAGATTTGTAAATAACTTCTATTAAAAAATCTTAATCCTTCCAGTACTTATTAGCTGCTGAATGCTACAGAGGAAATTATTTTCTTTTTGGAACACAGAACTCTCTGCTGACATCATGACCACAGTGCTCTCTGCTGACATATCTGTCCATTTTAAGAACTGTCCAGAGTAGAAAGTCCCCATAGCAAACATATGCTGCTTTGGACAGTTCCTAAAATGGACAGAGATGTCAGCAGAGAGCACTGTGGTCATGATGTCAGCAGAGAGCTGTGTGTTCCAAAAAGAAAACCACTTCCTCTGTAGTATTCAGACCCTAAAAAGTACTGGAAAGATTAAGATTTTTAATAGAAGTAATTTAAAAATCTGTTTAACTCTCTGGCACCAGTTGATTTAAAAAAATAAAAATAAAAGTTTTCCACGGGAGTACCCCTTTAACCAGCTGTCCTAGACTCCAGAAGAGCACATCTGCTGCTGTACTGTGACAATGTGCATGTCTGACATATCTAGGTTAGATGGGTGACAACCAATCCGAACACCATCAGAAGAGTTGTTAACCAGCTGTCCTAGACTCCAGAAGAGCACATCTGCTGATGTTTGCATGGCGGACATATCTAGGTAAGCTGGGTAACAACCTCTGGCAAAGTTGTAATGGCAGCCTCGATTTGACAGTAGCTTCAACTAACAGCTATAGGATGAGGAGACAAAACCAGTCTACTCACTACTCACTAGTGGTGTCAAAGGATGTCGTCTACGTACCAGAGCTATCACACATTGCTACAGAATTGATAGTGCAAAAGCCAACAGCATAGCAGCCCCTATGTTATAACAATGACAGGTGCTCTTTAATTGAACCATGAATTTTTATTTTTCACCGCTCTCTACATTATTTTGTTTAATTTTTTCAACACTAGTTCCCAAACCTATTTTCTGTAAAATTCAATTCAATTAAAAGGCAACTAGCAGAAACATGCGGCTTGTATTCTATGCCAGAAAAGGAGAATACTGCAGATCCAGGAAGAGACAGAGAGCTGAGGAAGCTAAAATGCACAGGATACACCAGAGAAATCATTTCTTCATGACCACAGCATGCATTATTATGCTATTTTACTTACTGCAACCCCAGCTGGACAATACCACAAAGAGCTCAGTCATCAGTGCGCAACGTATTTAGCTCCTGCACCTCTCAGCTGAGCGGTGTGCGAGTATTTTATTTGGGAATGCTAAGTGCAATGCTTCTCTCCCCTCAATGCACCTCTGACTAGTAGAGCATGCTGCAGACATGACAGAACAGTCTGTACACAAAATACATGCACTTAATGATTTGTTATGCCCTTTGGATAGCGCTGTAGATTTTGATTTTGCAGATGCATGGCAGGTCCCTGGAACATTATTACTTTTCTGAGTACTATGGGAAAAGGAAAATCCAGGCCAATTCTCTTACTAGACGAATAACCAATTTAATAACAAACTTGCATCAGGGCTTCTGTGACAATACTCCCTAGCAATGTGCAGCCAAAAGCTGAGCCTAGCAATAAACTGGCACTAATATATCATTCAAAAGTAGGCACCAACTTAGTGCCCCATATGCAATTGGCTCTCTGGTGCCACCTGTCCCATACAATGCAAGAGCTTTTTAAGGAGGACTAAAAACATATTAGCCAAGCCAGTTTACTGGCATACAGAAGTAAAAAATTTTGGTGTACGAGAGTCCGATATTGAAATTATTTACTGATTGAAATTTTTCTAGTTCTCTTTTGTATGCATTATTATATGAGCAGCTACGTTACTCGAGCTTCTGCTCTATTCCAAACATTTAGAGATAAACTTTACAGCAGCTACGTTTCCTAACTCATTCTTTTGTATGGGAGAGTGTTGTGAGCATGCTCTGTGACCTGTGCAGAGGTCTGTGATGTTAGTGAGCAGACTGTTGTTTTCTCTACAGGACAGGATGTGTTAACTTATTATTTTCCCATGAGATGGCTGATTTTCCGTTATTTACAACAAACATTGCCAGCAATCTGTGTAGCCCTGGCCTTAAATGGACACTGTCAGATACAAAAACTTTTGATATGTTGTAAAGCATGTATAACCATTAGGTTTTGCAATTGCTTTCATTAGAAATTTGTCAGTATTTAATACTGAAAAAGCCAGTCAAACAACTGCCCCTCCTTCCTGCTTGGACACATACTAGTCATTGCTGTGTCCATGCTTCATCACCTATGTCATGGACACACTTCCTTGATTGACAGCTGTGAGCGCAGGGCTGGAGGAAAAATCCTCCCACTGTCAGCTTGTGTCCGCTACTGTCAGTGAGGACAAGCTGGGAGTTGTAGTTTTGCTAATGCTAGTGGAGATGTGAGCAGACAGCATACTGAGGGAGGGGGCGGAGACCTGCACAGTGAGGCCACGCCCCCTCCCTTTGAGAGGGATTCAGACTAGTGAGCTAAATTAAAAGTGTAAAAAAATAAAGGTGCTAAATACTGAAAAATAAGATGTACATGGTCAGTATTAGGTACTGAGTGATATATAAAAAAAAAAAAAAAATATATATATATATATATATATATATATATATATATATATATTTTGTTGGATCTTTCCTAAAAAATATCTGCCTGGAATTTTTCAAAGCAAAAATGTTGTGTTTGTGGCAGGCGCCTTACTGAATCAGTCAACCCCAGGATTCGCTCAAGAATGTCTCCATAGATGGCAATGTATTTCTAAGAGGATTCCACTGAAAGAATGAACTGTAATTAGAATTTCCGCCGTCAAAAAAATTTGCCATGTGCATGGTGCAGCAGAATCCCATCGAAAAAACAATGGCAGGCTGCTGCATCAGAATTTTCTTGCAGAATTTTTACACTGGATTCTGCTGTGTGATTAGGCCCTAAGAGCAGGTGCACACTGAGGACATTGATAAGGAAAAGCTGGAATGCTCTACTTCTCTACGCAGAAACCAGTGCACACTTAGGGTGCATTCACATGTGTGTATTTTTGCTGCTGCAGATTTGCTGTTGCAGATTTTGCTGCCTATTGAAGTCAATGAACAGCAAAATCTGCTAAAACAAATCTGAAGCAGATCTTCAGCAGAAAATACACACGTGTAAATGCACCCATATTCACATGGTGGAATTTCAGAGTGGAATTTGGTGGATAAATTCCGCTCAGAAATGCCGTTACATCTTCAATGGGATTCTGCTGTGCTGTGCACACGACGAAAAACATCTGCCATGGAGATTCCGATTACAGCCTCCCCGGAAAGAATTGACGTGTCTCCCCAGAATCACCAGGACTCTGCAGACATTGCCGGTCTCCATAGTCACCAATGCATTCTGCCCCATATTCTGCCGAAAATATTAACGTGTTTGTTCTTTCGGCGGTGGAATTCCAGCAGTGGAAAGCTCTGCCGCCGAAATTCCATAGTGTGCACTGTGCAGCTGAAGCCCATTGACATCAATGGAACTCCGCTGCATCGGAATGTCTTAGCGATATTCCGTTCTGGAATATCCGTATTGTGCAGGGACCCAAAGTAATTTAAGGCAGATTTCACACAAATTTCCATGCGCATTCTGCCTCAAAATCTGCCAGATATCAAAGCTCTATTGATTTCAGTCAAAGGCCCTAAAAGGTATTTATTTCTTAGTCGAAGAATTGACATGTTTTAAGATTTTTTTTTAGGTTAGGCACGTTTTCCAAACTTAAATGCAGTGTTTTCCAACCAATGTACTTTCAGCTCTTGTAAAGCTACCACTCCCAGCATGCCCGGACAGCCAACAGCTGGGAGTTGTAGTTTTGCAACAGCAGGAGGCTCACTGGTTGGGAAACACTGCTTTAAGGGTTAATGTTAGATTCTTCCCATGAAACAGTGCCACTCTTGGCTGGGTCTGGTATTGCAGTTGACATAGGCTGAACTGCAATACCAGAAGCAGCCTATGGACAAGAGTTCCACTGTTTCTTAAAGTTATCCCCTAAGTTATAGATAGTGGGGGGTCCAACCGCCGGAACCCCCCACGATCTCCTGAACTGGGCCCCGGCAGTCTGCCGGAAGCAGCCGTTCCGACCCCCACAGAAGGCCGTGGCTGACATACCCACTCCATGTATCTATGGGATACATGGAGGGAACATGTCGACCGCCTCTCTGTGCGGGGTCGGCACGTCCCCTTCCAGCAGACTGCCGGGGCTCCGTTCTGGAGATCCCGGGGGGTCCCAGCAGTCAGACCCCCTGCGATCTATAACTTATCCCCTATCCTTCACTTATATTTTACTACTGAACTCCTTTAAATGAAAGAATGTCATTATTTCCTAATACCTGTATATTAAATATTTTCTTGGTTTAATCCCATGCAATCACAGCCACGAGCTGCCGCACCATCAGTAAAAATAACAAAAGAAAAGTAACCCCTGCATATATTAATTGTGGCTATTAATAATTCTTTTACTGTCTTCTGTTTTATTCAGTGTTGTATGTGTATACTGCTAATACTCTCATTAATATGTGCATATCCTTCTTTCTAATGCTAAGCCCCTCCACCTCCAAAGCGGGCTCCCACCACTGCACTGTCACTGCGGTCTAAATCTATGACCTCTGAACTGGAAGAACTTGGTAAGGGTGACTTGTATTGGCATGTTGGGGTGGGCTTGGAGCTTGGGTTTGCTGTAAATGCCAGAAGTTTAATGCCCGGCCTGGGAATGTTTCACGCATGTGTTTTTTTTTCTTACACAAAAATAGATATATATTTGTATGTATTTTTGTCTGTTTTTATTGCATGAGACTTGAATTTCCTCAGTTTGCCAGGTGCTTGCAAAATGCTTTTGCTGCCCACAAAAACAAAACCATGCTACAGTGATGCCCGTTCTCTTATGGCTTTTTTTTTTTTTTTGTATTTTTCCTTTTCTGGGTTCACGGTTTATATTTCTAATTTTTTCTCTCATCTTGAATTCCTGGGCACTCTCAGCAGTGGATAAAGGTAAGATGTGGGAGATCACGGCCGAAAGGACCCGTAACCTGCAGAGGCGTAACTTCTGGGCCCCGATGCAAAAATCTGCAACAGGGCCCCATGTGCCATTTGTAATACAGGTCTCTTAAAGGAGAACTCCAGCAAAAATCAAGTTATCCCCTTTCCACCGGATAGAGAATAAGTAGTTGGTCCCAGCGGCCGTACCACCCGCAATCTCTGGGACCGGACCTGCTCACTAGGAATCCTAGTGGTCGGACCCTTCACGATCAGCTACTTATACCCTATCTTGTGGATAGGGGATAAGTTAATTTTGTGCATTGGGACCCTGGTGCGACTGCTACCTCTGCACCCCCTATAGTAACACCCCTGTTCACTGGACCATTTTATAACCTGTGCCCTAACTTGTACAATGGTGATCCCCCCAGCCTTTGGCTCCCACAGCTGTTGCAAAACTACAACTCCCATCATGTCCTGACAGACATTATATTCACAGGTTGGAGAATACAATTCCTCTTTCCACTATTATATGCCTGATCCAACAGCTAAGGCCTCGTTCACATTGCCGTCGAATTCGGCTATTCAGAGTTCAGTCGACAATCTGGCCAGAAGGACGGGAGATTGGCAGAGAAAAAAAAAACTGTGCAAGCATTATTTTTTTCTTCGCTAAAATCCTGTAAAATTACCGGGTTACCGACGGACCCCATGCAAGTGAATGGGGTCCGTCATGACCCGTTCGTAGCTGTTTGCATTCGACCCGTTTCGGCTCAAAAAAAAAAAAAAAGCCAATTGGACACTTAAAGGGGTACTCCCGTGGAAAACTTTTTTTGTTTAAATCAACTGGTGCCAGAAAGTTAAACAGGTTTGTAAATAAATTCTATTAAAACATCTTAATCCTTCCAGTACTTTTTAGGGGCTGTATACTACAGAGGAAATGGTTTTATTTTTGGATTTCTCTTATGTCACGACCAGGGTGCTTTCTGCTGACCTCTGCTGTCCATTTTAGGAACTGTCCAGAGCAGGAGAATATCCCCATAGCAAACATATGCTGCTCTAGACAGCTCCTAAAATGGACAGCAGAGGTCAGCAGAGAGCACTGTGGATGTGATGCAAGAGAAATCCAAAAAGAAAAACATTTCCTCTGTAGTATACAGCCCCTAAAAAGTACTGGAAGGATTAAGATTTTTTTAATAGAAGTAATTTACAAATCTGTTTAACTTTCTGGCACCAGATGATTTAAAAAAAAAAAGTTTTCCACGGAAGTACCCCTTTAAGGTGTCGATGCAAACGGGTGAACCTAGCCTAATCCATGCAATGAGCAGGTATTTTTTCCAACCCAGCCATGCACACCAGAATCTTCTGATGGTCCTATTTCTCAAAGTACAAAAAAAAGGATCTGGCATGTGAAATCTAAGGCTAGGTTCAGACTTAAAGTGTACCTGTCGTCAACAAAAACTTTTTATATAATGTAGATAATACCATTATATGTATAATTGTAATATACATTGGTTAAAAATTGTGTATATATTTAGGTGAAAAAATGCTGTCCCTGCAGCTATTGTCTGTGTGTCTCTATGAGGAGTCCAAATACAGGAAGTGAGAGTAGGACAAGCAGGGATCTGTGCAGGCTCCTGACTTGTCAATCATCCTGATGTGTGAGCCAGGAGCATGTTATATAGAGCCTCAGTGTACAGAGCCCTGCTTGTCCTCAGTGTACAGAGCCCTGCTTGTCCTCAGAGTACAGACCCCTGCTTGTCCACCCTCACTTCCTGTATTTGGACTCCTCATAGAGACACACAGGCAATAGCTGCACGGACAAAAATATCCAAATTTTTTAACCAATGTATATTACAAATATACATATAATGGTATTATCTACATTATATAAAAAGTTTTTGTTGTCGACAGGTACACTTTAAAGGGGTTATCCAGGAATAGAAAAACAGAGCTAATTTCTTTCAAAAACAGTCTCCAGGTTGGGTGTGGTATTACAGCTTGGCTCGATTCACTCTAATGGAACGGAGTTGGAAAACCACACCCAACCTGGGCGTTTTTTGAAAGAAAGTAGCTATGCTTTTCTTTTCCTGGATAACCACTGTAATTCCACTTGGAAATTCTGGTGCAGCAAAATCCCATTGCTCTCACTATGGAATTTCAACGGCAGAGGCAAGAAAATCTTGTTTCCTTCTATGCAACAACCATTTATTTTTTTTGTATTAATATCTCCATTGTGGGTACGTTCACACAGGGGCGGATGTGTAGAGAGAAACTCATAGCGAAAAACTCGCTACACATCCGCCCGTGTGAACAAGCCCTAAAAGTGGATTGTGAAATGCATATTGCAAATGTATAAAAATCACTTTGTCAGCTATAGTGCTATATTAAAAGATGCCGCGTGAGCATTTTGTATTTGACGTGCCCGGTTTTGACAATTTGCCGTTTCTTTCTATTTTCAAGCATCGGTTCGGAAAAAAAAGGGTAAGGGAGAGCGCTACTTTTTTTTTTCTGACAAAATAACATGTCATGTCCTCTTTTCTTTAGGAGCAGACAAGTCTTGTCACAGTGTGTAGCCGATCTTGTGGATTATTGTTCTATTTACCGTGTCTATTGTATCTCGATTTCAGCTTCCTGAATATATTGACAGCAGCTTATTCTACCTGAGTTGTGCAAAAACTGGGGAAAGCAGACATCGCCGTCATACAGGGATATAGGAAAAGAGAATTAAAGGGGATGTTTACTTAAACTCCTGTGCCTATTGATACATCATTATAGAGGTCCGAGCTCAGTTTAAAAAAAAAAAAAAAAAAAAAAGCTTTGAATCCATTGTATAGACATTGCCAGTGAATATACAGTGGTCCCTCAAGTTACAATATTAATCAGTTCCAAGACGACCATTGTATGTTGAGACCAGAACTCTACGGAAACCTGGTAATTGGTTCTGAAGCCCCCAAATGTCACCCAAAAATAGGAAAAAGTGAGGATTAAAGATAATAAAGCAAATCCTTACATATAAAAGTAAGAAAGATCTGCTGGGAGCTGTAATCACTGTCTATGTAGAGGACAGGAGCTTCTTCAGGGTCCTGTACAGTACACAGTGTCCTAAAAAAGTAACATGGAGTCGCCCTCACCTTGTTCCAAAGGAGCAGCTAACCCTGGGACAGATAAAGAGTACAGAACATGTAATACCTCCCTGTACTGTAGGGGGCGCTACCAGACACCAGTCAGTGCATGCACTTCAGTATTACAGTTAAAGAGTAGAGAACATGTAATACCTCCCTGTACTGTAGGGGGCGCTACCAGACACCAGTCAGTGCATACACTTCAGTAATACAGGGGTTTTACCAGTAAAATGCCCATTCTGATTGGTCAGTTCTTCCACCCATTGACATGTATCACAGATCTGGACTGTCCGTAGTATTGTACGTTGAGTCTGGTTTCAAGTTACAATCGTCCAGAAAAGACCATTGAATGTTGAAAATATTGTATGTTGAGGCCATTGTAAGTTGAGGGATCACTGTACTGTAGTTTTGCCTGTCTTTAGCCACCACTAGAGAGAGCTTAACGCATACTCTCTATAAATTGGGCTAAAAAATAAGAGAATGTATTATGCTTCACCTAGTGGTGGCTACAGGTTTAGAAAATATATATATTCATCTCTATGGGAGAGCCAGAGATACACGAGCACTGATAAATGAAGAAATGAATGAACGGCACGTGCAAAACCTGTGCGCTGTACAGAAGATCGTGGGGGGGATCCCAGCAGTTGGACCCCCCGTGATCAGACACTTATTCCCTATCCTTTTGATAGGTGATACATTTTTCCTACTTGGGACTTCTCCTTTAAGGGAGGGGAAAAAATGTTGCCATACAGTAGTACATACACTGGTATAAACACAGAGGAAAGCAGCCCAAATCTTTTATGAGAAAAGCCGTAATCTCCCTTTTTGGAATAATGTTGAACATTTTAGATTACGGTCACAGTGCAGTTTTTTCTTCTCTGGCACATAAGCCCTCACTTTCTATCTTATGTCCTGATCTAGTTGTTGCCACAGACAAATTTATCCTAACAGGCAGTGAACAGCAGATTGCACAGAAAGGAGACACCTAGTGGCCTATACTATAGAGCTGTTTTTCTGCAGAAAGGAGCCATTTTTGCTTGTGATTTCTAACATATTTTGTAAATAACATAGACTTTCACATGGAGGGAATTTGTTTGAAACCACAGTGACCATTTAAATTTGCCTTTCAACCATAAATGGCAAAAAGTATAATAATAAGCAATATAACTCCTGAGCCATGCATTATGTTGTCCGCAAGTCAGTGAACACCCATTTAGATGGGAAGCTGAATACCTTGACAGAACTTTGGGTAATAATGCTGACGGACATTTTCATGACACGTTGAAAAATTAACTTTCATGACGCGGTCTACATTCTACATATTTATAGGATTCTACACTATTAGCAGAGAACACCATTTTGAACATAGTTTTAGATTGAAAGCTATGATACATAGTGGCACTCACCCCTATCTTTATTGTAAAGAAAAGGTACAGGTAAAAAAAAAATAGTGCAGCAGGGATACCTCAAAACAATAGGAGCGATAGCTAGTCGTTACAGCCGTTTCTTGCGCCAACACGCAATTCTTCGGGCCGTCGGCCCGAAGAAGTGTGTGTTGACACAAGAAATGGCTACAGAAGGGTGAGTGCCACTATTTTTCCTATCCTATTTATTGTGGATTTTACAGATTTATGTTTGTTAGCACCCCCCTTATCTTATGAATCAGCAGTGATCTCTACTTGTAAAGGACCTGTTCAGATGTGCACACCATTGAGAGGTATAGCAGTGCCTGATCAGTATATGGTTAGATTAAAATTGAGAGGAAAACCATAAAATCTTAGTTTTATCGAGTAGTTTACAATGTTCACCGTTAGTTTCTACAAAGTACAGCACTAAATACTGCATCAGAGAGTCCCAACCATGCCCACTTTGATAGGTGTTCTCTTCTGCCTGATTGAGGTTTCAGTATAAGCCAGCTTGTCTTTTCCTCCTTCAGTTTTGGCCATCCTTCTGAGATGCTATCCCGCTCCCATCCCGAGAGGAGATAAGTGGTTGTCTTCTGACTGGTGCTTTCTGCTTGGCTGAGATAAGCTTTGTAATTTATTCATTGTGCTGTCTCCATTACTTGCTGAGATTACAAGACTTAAATAATATGTTCCATTTGGGAGTGAACAGTCAAACTCTGGTGAAGAAAAGAGTTTGGCAAGTGAGTCTGCAACAAATCAAAGTCAGTTCTGCCTTGAAGGACACCACACAGGCTGAAAAATTTCATTACAGGCCAGTTTTGGCACAGTGCACTAAAACTGGCTTGTAAAGACAGGGTTGCCACCTGGCCGGTATTTTGGCCACCCTGCCATTATTTTTATATAAAAAATACCACCCATACAATGGTCGGTATTTATCCAACCAATCCTCCAACTCCTAGAATGTTGCACCATATATTAACCTGTGTTTCCCAACCAGAGCGTCCCGAGCTGTTGCAAAACTACACCTCCCAGCATGCCCAGACAGCCAACAGCTGTCCGGGCATGCTGGGAGTTGTAGTTTTTCATCAGCTGGAGCCACCCCTGGTTGGGAAACGCTGACCTATACTATATACTACTATATAGCTTAACATGCTGGGAGTTGTTGGTTTAGTTTGGCACAGCTGATGAGCCACCGGCTGTATCAGGACATGCTGGGAGTTGTAGTTTTTCATCAGTTGGAGGCACCCCTGGCTGGGAAACACTGACCTATACTATATACTACTATATAGTCCAACATGCTGGGAGTTTTCGTTTGGGGCAGCTGCTGAGCCACAGGCTGTATCAGGGCATGCTGGGAGTTGTAGTTAGTAACTAACTGCAACTCCCGAAATTAATAAAAAGCGATCAAAAACTCACATCGGAACAAAAAATGGTACTGTTAAAAACTGCAGATTGGGAAAAATTTGCCCTCATACAGGCCCATATGAGAAGAAATAAAAACGTTATGGGGGGGTCAGAATAGGACAAAATTTCCCCCACATACGTGTATCCTGTGATGTCACGCATATATAATTATGCAAATTAGAATGGCCGGTATTTTCTTTTGTTGCAAGAAAAATGGCAACCCTAATCCTGGCCTGTAGAATATTGACTACGCCAGATATGCCACAAATGATGCTTCGCTGTAATATTCACTTCATGCGAAAACCAGAAGGAGAGACCCAAACTCCTCTTTATGGAGGGTCACAAAGCCTAGTACCCTGCTTGCACATCTCAGGAGGAATACAGTCTGTTATCAGGAATGTGTTTGCTAAAGGTTTTCTCTGTGTTTCTATGTAGATGTTCAGCTGTCAGATGTTGAGTGTTTGAAGAGGAGGATTGTAATTCGCGTTACACTAAGTAATGGTCACTTGCACGCAGGCTTCTAGTAAAAAACCATGCATGCAGCTCCGGTCATGGCAGCAAAGTTCTGCTTGCACGCCTCAAGTATGCTGATCATGCAGTGCCTTGAAATACCATGAAATTTGTATATATATATATATTTTTTTTTTTTTATTTGCATATTTTTTTTCTCAAGCCTTATTATCCAGGGAGTATTTCCATCCCTATAAGAGGGGCCCTGATGGATCGTGCACTTTTGATTTCTTTATTGCAGATAAAACTGAGGACTCTGCCCCCATATCCAAGCCTTTAAGACCTGTGGACAACGCGCCATTAGACTCTAGGGTGGCCACGATTAAACAGCGTCCATCCAGTAGATGCTTCCCTTCTGCTATGGAAACAAATGTGAGTTGGAGAAAGCATGTTAGATACTGATGCACCAAATCTAGACCTAGTACATCAAAGGCCAGGAGGACCTTAATTGCATGTACAGTTCTGAGCATGCTCATAATATGGGGAAACCCTACCACAAACCATCTATTGGAGATAGGGTTGCCACTTGGCCGGTATTTTACCGGCACAGACAGTATTTTGGCCACCCTGCCGGTATTTCTATATTAAAAATACCAGCAATGCAATTCAACCAATCCAATCCACCAACTCCCGGAATGTTGCACCATAACCTATACCAGAGTGCCTCCAGTTGTTGCAAAACTACAACTCCCAGCATGCCCGGACAGCCCTTGGCTGTCCGGGCATGCTGGGAGTTGTAGTTTTGCAACAGCTGGAGGCACCCCTGGTTGGGAAACACTGACCTATACTATATACTACTATATAGTCCAACATGCTGGAAGTTGTAGTTTTGCAACAGCTGGAGGCACCCCTGGTTGGGAAACACTGACCTATACTATATACTACTATATAGTCCAACATGCTGGAAGTTGTAGTTTTGCAACAGCTGGAGGCACCCCTGGTTGGGAAACACTGACCTATACTATATACTACTATATAGTCCAAAATGCTGGAAGTTGTAGTTTTGCAACAGCTGGAGGCACCCCTGGTTGGGAAACACTGACCTATACTATATACTACTATATAGTCCAAAATGCTGGAAGTTGTAGTTTTGCAACAGCTGGAGGCACCCCTGGTTGGGAAACACTGACCTATACTATATACCTCTATATAGTCCAACATAATGGGAGTTGTAGTTTTTGTTTGGGGCAGCTGCTGAGCTACAGGCTGTATCAGGGCATGCTGGGAGTTGTAGTTAGTGACTAAATGCAACTCTTGATAATGAACTTTAATAATAAAACAATAAAAAGATCAAAAAGTCACATCAAAACAAAAAAACGGTACGGTTAAAAACTACAGATCGGGGAGCAAAAAATTATCCCTCATACAGGCCCCGTATAAGGAGAAATAAAAAAAGTTATAGGGGTCAGAATAGGACAAAATTCCTCCCCCCGCATATGTGTATCCTGTGATGTTACGCATCTATGATTAATTATGCAAATTAGCATGGCCGGTATTTTTTCGGCAAGAAAGGTGGCAACCCTAATTGGAGAATGCATTCGGTTCCGAAAACCACATGGATATTGACAGTCAGCCAAAAGTATGAAAGTCCTTTAAGCAGGTGATAGATTGCTTAGACCTAGGCCTGCTAAAACTTTCTTAAAGGGGTACTCCAGTGGAAAACATTTTTATTTATTTTTTAAATCAACTGGTGCCAGAAAGTTAAACAGATTTGTAAATGACTTCTATTAAAAAAAATCTTTACCCTTCCAATACTTTTTAGCAGCTGTATGCTACAGAGGAAATTCTTTTTCTTTTTGAATTTCTTTTGTCTTGTCCACAGTGCTGACACCTCTGTCCGTGTCAGGAACTGTCCAGAGCAGGAGAAAATCCCCATTGCAAACCTATGCTGCTCTGGACAGTTCCTGACACGGACAGAGGTGTCAGCAGAGAGCACTGTGGACAAGACAGAAAAGAAATTCAAAAAGAAAAGAATTTCCTCTGTAGCATACAGCTGCTAAAATGTACTGGAAGGGTTAAGATTTTTTAATCAAAGTCATTTACAAATCTGTTTAACTTTCTGGCACCAGTTGATTTAAAAAAAAAAAAAAAAAAATGTTTTCCACCGGAGTACCCCTTTAAATTAGTGTTTGCCTTTTGCTGAGAATCCTTATTTAAGGAAAAACAGCAACAGTTCTACTGTTTATACAAAAGTTAGAACCCAAAACTATATCGCCGCTAAGGAGGAATCCTATGATGGTCATACATGGTCCAGCTTGGGGCAAAAATTTAGCTACATAAAAGGATTTTCACCATGTTTGATGAAAAAGGTGGTGTCCAGTTCCTGTTGACCGTCTGTAACATCTAGTAGATCGAAGGAAATTAGGAAGACCAATGGTGACCCAAAAGACCAATGGTGACCCAAAAGACCAATGGTGACCCAAAAGAACGGATATCAATTTTAATAAAGGAGTAGAGTCAATGGAAAGCATCTTGTCCCATACATCACCTCAGGGGTCAAGTCCTGGAAAAAAAAGTGAGGGAACTCACCCATGATTTCCACTCAAGGGCTGGTCCTGCAGGACTTCTACTAATGGGAATGGCGTTCCTGCTGTGAAAAAAGTGCAGGAACTAAGTTCCCACATGTTCCTGCAGGACTTGACCCCTGCATCACCTATGTAGTCTATCTATGACTCTCTTACTGCAGAAAGTAATCGAGGTCTTGCAGTAACATTTATACTTTTTGTAGTCTACCACCATCGAGTATAGTATATGTAGGGGGAAAAAAGAAGACCGATATGGCGCTAATATAGTGCCGGTTATCCGTGGATAACAGATGTATGGTAGCGAAAATCAAGAGCCTGCTCACCTTTAAAGGGGTACTCCGCCCCTAGACATCTTATCCCCTATCCAAAGGATAGGGGATAAGATGTCAGATCGCTGGGGTCCCGCTGCTGGGGACCCCGGGGATCACCACTGTAGCACCTCGCTATCATTACTGCACAGAGCGAGATCGCTCTGCACGTAATGACGGGCAATACAGGGGCCGGAGCATAGTTACGTTACGGCTCCGCCCCTCGTGACGTCACGGGCCGCCCCCGTCAATACAATTCTATGGGAGGGGGCGTGGCGGTCGTCACGCCCCCTGCCATAGACTTGCATTAAGGGGACGGGCCGTGATGTCATGAGGGGCGAAGCTGTGACGTAACGATGCTCCGGCCCCTGTATTGCCCGTCATTACGCACAGAGCAAACTCGCTCTGTGCTGTAATGATGGCGGGGTGCCGCAGCGGTTATCCCCGGGGTCCCCAGCAGCGGGCCCACGGCGATCTAACATCTTATCCCCTATCCTTTGGATAGGGGATAAGATGCTTGGGGCGGAGTACCCCTTTAAGTGTTGCGCTAATTTCAGGCGCAACACTGATGAAAGCTTTGAGAAGGTGTCTTTTTGCAGGCATGCCGGGAGCAGCTGGCCGTCGGTCCCATCGAAGACGGTGGGTAGGATAGTTTTCCTAAACCTTCCCGTGGATGGGGACTTTGGCGCTGAAAGTGATACACCGGCGGGGTTAGACAGCAGTCGGAGAGGGTGCAGAGATATAGTGATAACTTTTTATTATTTTCTTTAAAAAAGATATTGGCGCTCAGTTGGACAACGCATTTCGGAGGGGCTCCCTCTTTCCTCAGGTCCGCAATGCGGACCTGAGGAAGGAGGGAGCCCCTCCGAAACGCGTTGTCCAACTGAGCACCAATACTTTTTATGGGAAGGTCTAGGACACCCGTCCATGGGAAGGTCTAGGACACCCGTGCCGGGATTCCAACCTCCCGCATCTGCAAAACTACCATCGAGTATAGGACCCGGCTCATGCTACATATAAGGCCTTGTGTGGTCTGGTTTTGCCAGCCTGATTTGGTGTCAATGACTGCATTGGACGCATGTAAAGTCGTATTGACAGTACTTTTCGTAGAAGACACAAGGCTGGGTTATCCACTGGTTATATGATTTGTTTAATGATACCATGTGTGTTTTCGGGCCTCCAATAGTTGTCTCTTATTTTGTTTTAGTCAATGTTTGATAGGCAGGGTATCGCTGTTATGCCGCCCATTGTTCCAGGAAGCCCCCATGGTCCTTTTCTGGGTATACCTCGTGGCACTATGCGAAGGCAAAAATCAATAGGTAAGAAACATGTTCCTGCTGTGTGTTCTATGTGCACCTTTTCATTTTTTGAGGTTTTTTTTTTTTTATATTAATGTTATGCTCCAACATGGCGGCTCATTGCATGATATCATTGTGCTTAATATTGTAGTTAATCCTGTGATATGTTTATTCTGCTGATATTCCCCCTAAGCAGCGTAAAGTTTTTGTATTTTTTTTCCTATTACATGTTTCAGGCTCTGGTCTGAAAGAGTATTTTGCCTTGTAGACTAAAGTTACCCATGGATCCATCATTCACTGACAATCGAATACAGTTAAAAAAAATAAAATATATATATATATATATATATATATATATATATATTGCCTTTACAGATTTTATTACATAAAATCATTTAGATTTTTTAAAGGACTTGGTTGGGCTCTGAAAAATGAAGAGGCAGAGAAAAAATTTCCCCCCCCCAAAAAAAGATAATAAATTTTTCCAGTTCAAATTCTTTGTAAATTTGTACGCAACTACAAGAGAGCAATGCAAACCCATGAAAGGAAGCCATTCAATACACTATTATACTCTTAAGGTGAGGATGTAGGAAAGATGGCAGACTTTTACAGTATAGAAAGTTTTACATTTTATATTAGATTTTTTATTTTTTCAAAATGGACCAGCATTGACGGAAAAAAAGGGCAGTGTAGATGTAAACTAATTTTTGGGATGCATCAATACAACTTAAAGGGAATTCATTAGATTGCAATTGCAGTCCAACTGCATGCACCATGTTATAGAGTACGATTAGCTGAGCAGAATGATAAATATATGTGGTGTGCCAGGGGGGTGAGATGTTATTAACTGCAAAATGTTCGTGACGCCAGGGAGTGGTTTTCCTAAGTAACCACCCAAAGGTAGCTCTGCTATCCCTAGGTTCGGCAGGGTAATAATAGTCCAAGACCAGGTTAGGGTTAACGGTAGCTTTACTGAGGTAAACAGATCGTAACAGTCTTTACAGCTAGGCCAGGATGCCACAGAGGTGACCAGTAACACGGAGGGGACCTTGCAGTGTGCTGGGACTTGACAGACTTTAGGACTACCACGCTGACTATAATAGACTTGACTGAAGATAATGACAGCAGATAGAGATGACTTGACTTACTGACATGTGGCTTTTTGGTTAGGCTTGAGGCCTTCAGATGTTCTGGACACTGGATCTGAGACATCTGGACTGGACTTGACCTCAGCAGAAAGTGTGGTAGAAGAGCAAAAGAGGCAGATTGCAGCTCCTCCCTTCCTTATAAAGGGGCGCTGAGCAAGGAGCCCATAGGTCAAGCTGCAGGTCACCTGGTTAGCTGGTGCTCCCTGGGTAACAGACAAGTGAAAAGAACATGTGACAACAGTATCATGTGACTAACTCAAAGGTCCTTAATACAAAATACATATAACACTATGGGCGAGACACTGCAGGAGAGCCCCTAGGACATAGAGGGATTCAACCTGACAGGGCCTAAGTATTGTACAGGACCATATCCCGTACTGGGACATCACGTGTATATATATATATATGTATATATATATATATGTATATATATATATATATATATATATATATATAGTGACAATAGAAGACTAAAACAGGCGTCCTGCACTCACCGCTTCAGCTCTGGTTATACGGCTCCCATCTCGGGCTGCTCCTCCAGGTCGGTGGACAAAGGTGGCATGGGGCACTCAGAGGTGACTGCGGTTTCACGCATAGGTATGCACTTCTTCCGGCCTATATTTTATACATGTAAAGGAAAATATTCAGTACAATTTGTAATTACTCAATTTAAATCTTTGTTTTTTTTCTGGGTTTAGGTGTCAAGTGGGCGGGTCTTACACATAGAAAGCTGTCAATCACTGATTAGGACCACCCACTGGACTCAAACTCAGAATGGAATTAGCAAAGGTTTAAATGAATAAATTACTAGTTCTTCTGAATCTCTTCCTACAAATATATCTATATCTGCTCCGCTCCTCTACTTTTATAACATGGTGCCCACACATTGGACTGCATTTTCAGCGTAACAGGTTTCCTTTAAAGCTCCTCGTCCCCAGGGCAACATGTTAAACGTCCCCTACTTTGGGTACCTTCACACGAGCGGATTTACAGCTTATTTTACGCTGCAGATCCGCTGGTGAAGGCCCGCTCTATGCTGTCTTTACATGTGCCTGTTGGTAGCGGCAACACGCCGCTACGAGCAGACACACTGCGATGTGCGAGTAGCAGTATACTCGCACATCGCGGGAGCTCTCTGCCTAGCTCAGAGCAGGGAGAGTGGCCTCGATGTGTGAGTACGCCGCGCGTATTGCCGCTTCGAGCAGGCACATGTAAACAGCATAGATCGGGGCCTTCACCAGCGGACCCGCAACGAAATACGCTGCGAAAATCTGCTCGTGTGAACATACCCTTTCCATGTGCTATTTATTGTAGGTCAAATGGGCCTCTGGGGGATATGAACCAATTCCAAGGATTAGCCCCAGTTCTGACCTCTGGGCCCCAAGAGACGTACTGATCGAGAGGATCCAATTGCAGGAAGCCCCAGTTGTTATTTGGGATCTGTATTACCAGGGGTCATATGCACATTTGTTAACAAAAACGTAGCTGCTTTCTCCCTAAAACAGCGCCCCCACAGGTTTTGTTTAGCATTGCAGCTCCATTCTATTGACGTAAATAGAGCTGAACTACACCAGACACAACCTTAGGACAGGTGTGGTGCTATTTTTTTGTAAGAATGTAGAAAAGAAGGCAATTTTTTTTTCAGTCCATAACATCTTTAAGCATTACAGGCCACATACTGAAAAGAGCGGATTATTATGGGGCCGATCCCCCCCCCCCCCCAATTATTGTAAGAAGGGCTCGTATGAATGGGTGTACGTGCCACGCTCTCCCTGCTTTTTGTCACTGTGTTTGTGTGTTATCCGTCACTGTTGCGGTTTCCTTCCATTCGTCGGTAAATGAATTGCGCTGTTTGAAGCTGATATAATACTGTATAATCTAATGCTACTGTACATGACTCGGCAGCAAAAATGGAAAATGATTTTCTGTATAATTAACAAGTGATTTCCTTTTGTCAGACAGCAGAATCACTCTGTCAGGTTAGTAGCTGAGTACACTATAGGATGTGCAATTATATCGGATCCGTCTTACCGTCTCATTTGCATGTTCTGCTGTTTTATTTGCAGCCTGTAATCAGTGTTATTATTGGCGAGCCCCATTAATGCCGTCCATCACCTCGTCTGTGTGGTTTGTTTGCTTTTGTTAAAATCTCTCTCGTGTAGCTATGCATACAGCTGTATGCATTTACTAGAACTGATTCACAAGGGTATTAAGCCAAAATTGCACTTTCCCCGCCCTTCCCACTTGGGTTTTGCATTGAAGCCACACAATGTACACAACCTGTGCCCGTCACACAATAGTCCCAAAATGGAGTCGCTGTCTGTTATAAACCTCACACAACCACATCACTTGCCCAAGCTTCATTGGAAAGGTCACAGGGCAGCACCCTCTACCTGCCCGGACTAGGAATGCTCCTTGGATGTGTTCACACGTTGCACTTTTTTGCGGTTGTTGCCACAGTTTAATAATGGCGACATTACCACAAAAAAAATATATAAAATACAACAACTTGTGAACACAGCCTTAAAGAGGTATTCCATGAAAATACATTTTTTTTCATATCAACTGGCTCCAGAAAGTTAAACAGATTTGTAAATTACTTCTATTAAAAAATCTTAATCCTTTCAGCTGCTGAAGTTGAGTTGTTCTTTTCTGTCTGACAACATTGCTCTCTGCTGACACCTCTGTCTGTCTCAGGAACAGTTCCTGAGACAGACAGAGGTGTCAGTAGAGAGCACTGTGGTCATACAGAAAAGTAAAACTCAACTTCAGCAGCTGATAAGTACTGGAAAGAGTAAGATTTTTTTTAATAGTAATTTACATATCTGTTTAACTTTCTGGAGCCAGTTGATATGAAAAAAAAAAGCTTTTTCATGGAATACCCCTTTAACCTTAAACATGCTTAACCAAACTAACCAAAAAGCATGTTGGGGCCAAAAGGGTCTTTCAGATGCAGTTTGGATCCTTCACAGCTTCATGCCTTCTGATATAAATAGAATTTCTGATACAGATGTGAGCAGATCCTTAAAGAGAACCTGATTTTGGAGCCGTTAGCGTCTTCCCTGGCGGCTTCTACCCTCCCCACCAGACTCGATAGACAACTCCAATTTTTGGTATTGGGTGAGATCTATCCATCATGACCGGTGGGGCGAGAAGAAATCTCTCTCTGACGACTCGTGGTTCAGGCAGCTTGAAAGTGATAACAGGTCTATAGTATTTAATATAAGTGTCCGGTAGGAAAACCACATGGTACATATAGCAGCATGAGAGATGTGGAGCCTTATTTTTTTTAGCAACCTACTTCGCCTGTTTTTAGACCCAACGGCTCACAATTAGGGAACGGGGGTGGGGGGGGGGGGTTGAGGATCTAATGGATATAGACCTTCCGACCCTAAGGTATTCTCAACACTTCTTGGCCGTGCCATTGTTGCAATTGGAGAAAGAACAGTGCTCCATAGTGTAGCACACCGGAGGAAGGGCAAGAATGATCAGAGACCAAATGCTGCTTACCCTGTTTGATGTGCGCGTATTGCTGAATTAACAACGATCCCGTCTGCAGCTTCCGAACAACAAATTAACAGAACAGGCTTCAATAGACCAATGGCAGGATTACAATGGCGCTGACCGGACCAAACCACACAACCAGAACGGTGAACAGAAAGTTTTATTAACCAGGATGCAACGCGTTGCATCCTGGTTAATAAAACTTTCTGTTCACCGTTTTGGTTGTGTCGTTTGGTCTGGTCAGCGCCATTGTAATCCTGCCATTGGTCTATTGAAGCCTGTTCTGTTATAATTGGTTAGGACACCAGATGCCCTTGGTCCAATGGCCAGGATGTAATGTTTGGCAACAGTGCACACAGATACAATAGTCCACAGCATTCTGAAACAAGAATTCCCAGTTGCCAAACAGAGATTATCATGAAAAACAGATGTTCTTTAGTCATTCATGGAACGTACGATGTTTCAACCCATTTGGATTTTTATCATAAAAGCCCACATGGGATGAAATGTTGCGTTGTATTTGACATGGAAGAATAAAGAACACCTGCTATTCGTGATAACCGCCTGGTCACTGCTATTACATTGCTCTTATTTAACAGTGCACACAGTGTCATGGCGCAGGCAGTGGTGGGCAGAGAAGAATGAAGGAGCGATAAGTAAATTATTCCATATAAGTCCCTTTATGTGGTGGGACAGCTTCAAGGGCATTCTCAAAGCAAAGTCATAGCAGACTGCACTTTCCTATACAGTGGGTCACCACATGGAAAAGTACACTATGGGACACATTTGTCATCCAACATAAAGCACAAACAGTTGCACCCATTAGAAATATACATCGAAGGAATATTGCCGACATATATAAAAAACACAGTGGGAATAAAATCCTGAAAGGGTGTTATCCTGTATGCATAGGATCAGAAAAATAACTGGTCAGTAGGGGTCCGACCCTGAGATCAGGAGAACAGAGGTAAAATGTCCACCAGAATGAACTGAGCGCATGTGCTACCAGTACTCCATTAATTCTCAATGGGGCGCTAGGCAATATTCATAAGCCCCATAGACAATGAATGGTGCACTGGACACACATTCATTCTAGACCACCACCTGTCAGGTAGTTATATTGCCCCTGCTCTTTGCTCTTGCTATATGTTGTAGTGACAATTAAATTTGTTATTCAACCTAGTTTGTTGGGTATAAATCCCAAGTGGCCAACACATATAATACCAAAAAGGAGAACCCGGTAAACCTCCTCTCATTCAAATCAACTATATGTTAGCAATATGTTGACTGCCCTATTGAGTCCTATTATGTCTTATTCACCCCCAACCCCTCTCCAGTTCTTAAAGGGCTTTCCAAGGTTTAGGGACGGCCTGTCTGGATAGACAATCCAATATTTGAACAGGATGTCCATTCATTGTTTTGTGGCCATACTGGTTTAGTGGAGCTAGGCTCCCATTGAAATGAATGGGAGCTGAGCTGCAGTAACTCAACACAATGTGCAGAGCTGCCTGCCTCTAACTCCTCCAGCATGGTTGCCAAATGTCAGACTCCCAGTGTTCAAATATTGATGGCCCATCCTGAGGATAGGCCATCAATCACTACGTTTCGGAAAACCCCTTTAGGGTTAGTTCACACGTCCTTATTTTTTGCTCCAGCAGATTTTACTTCAAAAGGCAGCAAAATCAGCTGCAGCAAAAATAAGGATGTGTGAACAGCCACTTAGGTCCGTTTACACAGGTGAATTTTGTGTGGATTTTCCGCAGCTTATTTGCAGCGGAAAATCGCTGTGGATTTGGCTACCGGTGACCTCAATGGGTTCGCAAAATACCAGAAAATCTGCCACTATTGCAGGGTTTCTGCTGACCGTTTGAAGTCAATGTTAGCAAAATTCGCTGACCAAAATCTGCACAAAATCCACCTTTGTGAACCATTAAAGTGTCGATGATTGATGAAGAAGAGATGTAGGAGGCACTCACCACTGTGTTAAAATACTGTACTTTATTCCAATATAGACCATTAAAGTGTATTCACACATACAGTATCCTGCACATATTTGATGCTGGGTTCAGTAAATTGACTTCAACGAGTAGCGAAAAGGGGGAAAAAAAAAAAAAAAAAAGGGGTGTGTGAACTGACCCTTAAAGGGGTACTCTGCCCCTAGACATTTAGGGACCCCCGCGATCTCGACTCGGATTCGGTGCACGGATTGAACTTCGCTCCATGCAGGATGACTGGCAATGCGGGGAAGAGGCTTGTGACGCCACGGTCACGCCCCGTCGTGACGTCACGGCCATGCCCCCTCAATGCAAGTCTATGGGAGGGAGTGTGACGGCCGCCACGCCCCCCTCCCATAGACTTGCATTGAGGGGGAGTGGGCATGACGTCATGAGTGGGGTGCGGCCTTGACGTCACAGCCTCCGGCGCTGAATCTGATGCTCTAAACGAACGCCGAGTGCAGCACAGAGATCGCGGGGGTCCCCAGAGGCGGGACCCCCACGATCAGACATCTTATCCTGCATCCTTTGGATAGGGGATAAGATGTCTAGAGGAGGAGTACCCCTTTAAGGTGAAAAACACATATGACTATGTCACGCATCACAGTTCAACACCCCCGCCCCCCCTCCTCCCTACACCCTGGGGCTCACTCCCTTTATAATATCCTTATGGGGTTAGGCCTGGGTTGTCTCATTAATACTGCCCTTTTAAGAAATGTTTGCAGCTAAATAGTGCCGTAGAGGTTTTTATGGGATCCGTTCATGTAGTTTTACCTACCAATTCTGAAATGAGCAAAATAGTTGAGCAAAAAAAAAGTTTGTGTGCTTTGACTTTTCTTCCTCATTTGTCTTGTGTTTCTTTTACTATTTTGTCTTCTGTGTTGCTGTCGTGTGGTCCATTTGAGACGTGAACAAAAAAAAAAATTGTTTTTGCTTGGACTTGGTGTCTTGGTTTTGAAAAAGGTTTCAAGCTTAGAAGATGGTGCGCACTCAAGTACATGACGATTCACAGATTACAGACTATTCGGTGACTAAATTAGGACAATTTGAGTACAATACATACGCATTTACACCTGAAGTCAATTTCCTAACAATAGTTCTTTCAAGTTACTAACACACAATGACAACAAGAAAATGGCTTCAATTACAGCTAACATTATGGTAGTCACACAGCTTTCCCAAAGACAGATAGAACCAAGAAATGAACAAACAGAATTATAAAGGGTTACCACCATGGCCAGCGTTCTGTGTTCCTGGGGTCGGCCATGCCCCTTGTGACGTCACGGCCACCCCCCTCAATGCAAGTCTATGGGAGGGGGCGTGACGCCCCCTCCCATAGACTTGCATTGAGGAGGCGTGGCCTACCCCGGCAGCGTGAAAACAGCGTTAGGAACATTTCGTTCCGAACGCTGGCCAGTGGAGTACTACTTTAAAGGGGTACTCCGGTGGAAAACTTTTGTTTTTTTTAAATCAACTGGTGCCAGAAAGTTAAACAGATTTGTAAATTACTTCTATTAAAAAAAATCTTAATCCTTCCAGTACCTATTAGCTGCTGAATACTACAGAGGAAATTCTTTTCTTTTTGGAACACAGAGCTGTCTGCTGACATCACAAGCACAGTGCTCTCTGCTGACATATCTGTCCATTTTAGGAACTGTCCAGAGCAGCATGTGTTTGCTATGGGAATTTTCTCCTGCTCCGGACAGTTCTTAAAATGGACAGAGATGTCAGCAGAGAGCACTGTGCTTGTGATGTCAGCAGAGAGCTCTGTGTTCCAAAAAGAAAATAATTTCCTCTGTAGTATTCAGCAGCTAATAAGTACTAAAAGGATTAAGATTTTTTTAATAGAAGTAATTTACAAATCTGTTTAACTTTCTGGAACCAGTTGATTTTAAGGAAAAAAAAAAAGTTTTCCACCGGAGTACCCCTTTAAGAAGTTGACAACTCAAAGATGTAGATTCATTGACTTTTTTAGCTTTTTACACCAGACCTAGACTTTTTGTAATGTAAACCACAGCTGCAGTCCACAGGAATTCTTAGAGGTGCATGTAAGTCAATGTTCTCCTGTGGACTGCAGCTGTCACTGGTAAAATGTGGTACAGAAAGTCTCCACGTAACCTTAGGGAACTGACATACCGAATTCTGATTTACTGAAGGCCAACCAAAACTTCTAGTACTTGAAACAGAACCTTTGTCAGTGGAAAATAAATGACAAATGTTCCATATATTTTTGATGGTTTTTCATAACGCTTCCAGATTATGTTCCCTTGATGTATGAAATACGACATTTCATTCTTAATTTTTCAGCTCAATGTGGTGTCGCTATATGAGACTGCTCCCAATTTTAGGTCTCCATTGTCCCTGTGACTTGTCTCTTATAATCAGCCTACGAAAGTCGTCATTTCAATAAGAACTTGACAGTATGGCAAAGGCTACACAGTAAAGTCAGAGTTATCATGGCACTACCTCAATATCTCTTTATGGGAAACAAGGTCTCCCTTGCCACTTTGTATTGGATAGGGAAACACTAACATTGCTTCAATCTCATAGGGAAATATTGAGGTTACAGTAATCTCAAAGGGAAAGGTTGAGGTTACAGTCATTTCTATGGGAAAAAGTGAGGTTACAGTCATTTCTATGGGAAAAAGTGAGGTTACAGTAATCTCAAAGGGAAAGGTTGAGGTTACAGTCATTTCTATGGGAAAAAGTTAGGTTACAGTAATCTCAAAGGGAAAGGTTGAGGTTACAGTCATTTCTATGGGAAAAAGTGAGGTTACAGTAATCTCAAAGGGAAAGGTTGAGGTTACAGTCATTTCTATGGGAAAAAGTGAGGTTACAGTAATCTAAAAGGTACATTTCGAGTTTGCAGGTATCCCGTTAAGAAATGTTGAGATTGTGCGAGACCGGATGTCACTGTGTAGGCCTTGCCTTATGGGTGTTTCACTTTCAAATTAATTCATTGGACATGGTTACATATTTAAAGAACTGGCGCAGCCAGGAATGTTGATTTGAGTATAGACACCTAAGATTGCTCATGGATAATGTCCTTTTCTAGAAATACATATATCTACATTATTCAGGACAATTTTTGTTATTTGAAGGGAAGCGGCAACTAGGTGGGCAAAATTCTCTCATGCCCATTGGTCCCATACATAATGGTAATGATAACAGTATTCTAACTTTAGGAATACAACAGATGTGTGGGTGGTTCCTGATAGTATGACAGACGATAGCATGAGCCTGAAATATATGTATTTCTAGAAAATGGCAATTCTGCTACTAACAAAATCATAGGCTTAGTTGACATATGAAATATTTTTTTTATTTCTCCAATAAGTCCAGAATAAAAATTAACGCAACTTTGCAAACAGTCTAAAAATACGTAGTCATTCTGTGTATACAGTTGACATGCAACCTTATGGGTCTCCATGGCTACAGACTACAAACCTATTTGTAGTCTGATCCTGCAGTTAAACTCTCATGCATCTGTTCAGTCAGTTGTGAACAATGATTTCAGCCACGGATTCTGCACCAAAATCTGTATCAGATCCAGTGGCATTCCACATGCTGCGGAGAAAAACATTGGTTTAGTGGGACACAGATAAGCCATATCAAATGGGGCTTACCCTTTTGCAGATCCATGGCACATCAAACTGTCCAAAACACACTGGACAGGTTTGGAGCCTGTACCATGAATATACCAAAGCGCTGCATAGGAGATGAATATGCAAAATCTAAGATATTTTTAATTAAAACTATTTGCAAAGTTGTAGTATAAAAAAATGTGCCAGCAGGCTCGTAGACTAAAACAGAAGGGTAAATGGTAGGCGAACTTAAAACTTGTGACTATGAATATTGACTATGGAATCTATTTTAATAATCTTATACTCTGCTCATTGTGTTCTTCAGGGATAACTGAAGAAGAAAGGCAATTCCTGGCACCTCCAATGTTAAAGTTTACAAGAAGCTTATCCATGCCAGATGCTTCGGAAGATATCCCACCCCCTCCAGCAACTTTACCTCCATCACCGCCTCCTCCATCACCCTCACCATTTAATTCACCTAAGTCTCCAACCACAAGAGGATACGGAACCATCAAGCCCGCCTTCAACCAGAATACCGCTGCAAAGTCTCCTTTACCGGCTGTTCGAGCCGATAACATGGGAACAATAATGAGAGATAAGGGCATGTATTACAGACGCGAGTCAGATAGGTTTTCATTAGACTCTGAAGATCTGTATAGTTCTAAAAAGTCAACCCAGCAGAACTTTGTAAATAAAAGAGGCCAGTTACCAGAAAACCCTTACTCAGAAGTTGGAAAATTAGGGAATAAAGGTGTATTTGTGCCAGCCAAGCCTGCCAGGCGGAAGGGTATGCTGGTGAAACAGTCGAATGTGGAAGATAGCCCGGAGAAAACTTGTTCCATCCCCATCCCAACCATCATCATCAAGGAACCCTCAACAAGCAGCAGCGGGAAGAGCAGCCAGGGAAGTAGCATGGAGACAGACCTGCAAGCCTCGGAGCAGCAAGGACAGCTAAGGCCGGATGACTCTCTAAACGTTAGCAGTCCATTTGCTGCAGCCATTGCTGGAGCAGTGAGGGACAGAGAGAAAAGGTTAGAGGCCAAACGAAACTCTCCTGCTTTCTTGTCTACAGACCTGGGAGACGAAAGTGTTGGACCTACACCCAGTCCCAGATTACGACACTCCAAGTCCATTGACGAGGGGATGTTTTGTAATGAAGAGAGCTTTAAACAATTCATAGGTCCATCTTCTCTGATTTTAAATAGAACAGCCAATGCATTTGGAAACAATGGGGAGGCAAACAACGTGAGATCAGCAAAGGGGAAAGGGCAGGAAAACAACACAAGTAGAGGGATTTCTGGAAATTACATGCATCCAGTTACGGGAAAGTTACTAGATCCTAACTCACCGCTGGCATTGGCATTAGCAGCTAGAGACAGAGCTATGAAAGAGCAAAGTCAACCCAGCCCTAGCCCTACGGAAACCGACAAGTCTGATCTCAACAAGCCCCTTTTCATCGATACGAAGCTTCGCCCTAATGCAGAAAGTTCATTTCCCGCTGCGGCTGGCAGTAGCAGTAGGCAAAATCAACGTGGTGTGTTAAAAAGACAGGAGACAGAAAGTAAACATGACACGGAAGCAGTAAAGGAAGAAAAGCGCCATGAAGATAAAAAGAATATGCTGATCAACATCATGGACACCTCGCAGCAGAAGACTGCCGGGTTGCTTATGGTGCATACGGTAGACTCCACCAAAGCAGAGGATGTACTTATTGATAGTGAAGACATGGACAAAGAGGTCTCTCCGGAGGAACCCACCACAGCAACTCCAGCAGCAGAGCCAAATGATAATGTAGAAAATGCACTACCTAAAACAAGCGATGCCATCCCGCCAGCTCTCCCCAATAAAGCCATTGTATCTTTATGCTCAGTGGATGAACCGGTCCTCCTACCATTCCGCATCCCTCCTCCACCTTTTGCCTCAATAGACGTAGACGAGGACTTTATCTTCACTGAGCCCCTGCCGCCTCCTCTTGAATTTGCCAACAGTTTTGATATCCCAGAGGATGTCTCTGCACTGCCACCACCTACTCTGGCAGACTTGTTGATGCAGAGGAAAAATGGCACCCTCCCCCATGGTTCATATAATCCCAATGTTGCCTCTAATTCCTTAGAAAGTAAAAAGCCTGGGGCTCTGTCGAACTGCCTGCCTGCCTCGTACATGCAACACCCAGAAAGTTTCGATAACGTCACAGACTCTGGGATCGAGGAGGTGGACAGCCGCAGTGGCAGTGACCACCACTTAGAGACGACAAGCACTATTTCCACCGTCTCCAGCATATCTACCTTATCCTCAGAGGGTGGCGAAAATTTGGACACATGTACAGTCTATGCAGATGGGCAAGCGTTTCTAGTGGACAAGCCCCCAGTACCTCCAAAGCCAAAAGTGAAGCCCGTAATCAACAAAAGCAATGCACTTTATAAGGACGCCGTCCTGGAAGAAAACATGGACACTTTTGTTATCCCTCCCCCTGCTCCGCCTCCTCCCCCACTAGGGTTGCAGACCAGTATATCCAAAGCTGGGCAACTAAGGACCTCCAAGCTATGGGGTGATGCCCCAGAGGTGAAAAGCCTAGTCATGCCAAGTCCCAAAGCCAATGTTATTAGTGAATTAAATTCCATTTTGCAACAAATGAACAGAGAAAAGGCCACAAAGCAAGGGGAAGGATTAGACTCGCCAACTGGAATGAAAACGGCAAGTTTCAGCACAAGGTATGATACACACCATGTATTTTCACCGCCGGGTTGATGCAATGCATTTATCGCTATAGAATAAGTTTTGTATTTTTGAGGGTATAACAGAACAGGGAAAATATACAGCAAAAAATGAAATGTTGCCTAGAAATTGAGACACTTCACTATCCAGCCACTCTTTTCTGAATTTGTACTCCCATTAAAGGGGTATTCCGGCCAAAGACATCTTATCCCCTATCCAAAGGATAGGGGATAAGATGTCTGATCGCGGGGGGGCCCGCCACTGGGACCCCCCGCGATCTTCATGCAGCACCCGCATTCTATGCAGGGCTGCCGCTCCAGTCTCGGAAACATGTGTTTCCGGGATTGGAGACGATGTCACGCCACACCCCTCCATTCATGTCTATGGGAGGGGGCGTGATGGCCATCACGCCCCCTCCCATAGACATGAATGGAGGGGCATGTCATGGCATCACAAGGGGGAATGGTGTGACGTCACGTCTCCAGTTCAGGAAACACAGAGGTTTCCAACACTGGAGCAGTAGCCCCACATAGAATGCGGGTGCTGCACAGAGATCGCGGGGGGGTCTCAGCGGCGGGGCATTCCCCCCCCCCCCCCACGATCAGACAGGGGATAAGATGTCTGTGGCCGGAATACCCCTTTAAAGGAGCAATTTTACGGATAAGGATGGGGTAGCTATAAGGGTTTGTTCAGACATAGCAGACATTCTCTAGACTATTTCATGCTGCAGATTTTGGTTTGGAGTGTTCCGGATAGTCGGAAAAGAAATAATCTGCATTAAATCTTAAATGAAATCTGCAAAACATTTCATTGCATTTTATTTTTATTTTTCATTAAAGGCAAAAAGATAAATAAGTATGCTGAGATGCTGAATTCCATTCTGCGGGCTGCAAAACCTGAACTAACGTCTTGAAAAACTTGGGTTGTCCAGGAATAGAAAAACAGAACTAATTTCTTCTAAAAGCAGCACCACCCCTGTCCTCAGGTTGTGTGTGGTATTACAGCTTTATTTCATTTACTTTACTCCATTTAATGGAACTGAGCTGCAATACTGCACACAACTTTACAACAGGAGTGGTGCTGGTTTTGGAAGAAATTCACTCTGTTTTTCCAAACCTGCATAACCACCTTTTAGAAAAATTTTCCGAAATTATGACACCTAAATGTAATGCAGTGTAGGAATTCCATTTAGGAGGTGCTTTAACATGAAGATAGACTGTCTAGACAGAATGGCGACGTATGGCCAGACTGCACGGTCACCATTCACACTACCAAATTTCCTTTCGGAATTTCTAGTTTATATTCCTCACGTAATTTCCGTTGCATCACAATCCCGACACTCCAGCATGTTACGCCTGCATTGTTAAATCCGCATTATGGACGCCACAGGATCTGTGACAAGCTCAGGCCTGGACTTGCTACAGTAATATAAAGACGAACATGCAACCATATTACTGCCAATTTGAGCCTGCTGCTGAAAATCTGCTTCAGGTTATGGGGTCGCCCCTTTGCGACTCAAACATGCAGCAGGAAACTAGCAAGTAATCCGCCCGTGTGAACGTATCCTTAAGGCTTGTTTGACATATATTGAGGGCCTAAAATAAAAGTGCCCCTTCTTCTTTCTCCTCCATTATGCAGTTTTCGTGGTTTGTTTTTCAAACAGTGTGTATATTGGCATAAGCTACTTTGTCCTACGTTGTATCCCTTGAGAATTTTCTAATGAAGATTGAAAAATGCTAGAAAGAAATCTCCAGCATACACACCTGGCATTTTTTTTTCTGACAGTTCTTTTTAGCATGCTGCAGTTTTGGAGAAAAAAAAAGTGTGCAGGTATGAGGTGTTATATTTGGCTTTGGCTGTCCAGGCATGCTGGGAGTTGTTGTTTTGCAACAGCTGGAGGCTTCCTGGTTGTAAAACACTGTTGTAGGGTTCTAGGGTAATTTTGAAGAATTGTATCTAAGCATTGCAACCTCAATATAGTCTCTAAGGCTGGACAGAGGGAAAAGGTCTGGCCACGTAATATTAATAACAATACAAAGACAAAGATCTAGATGTCCTCCCTGGTGGCCAAGTGTCTTGGACATTATTCTGTGGCTTTCAAAACCTGTGGAGCATTTACATTTTTTTTTTTTTATAACATAGACTGGATACAAACAGCAACCCTGTTTGTAGCTGGAGGGTTTACTCTGTTGAAGCAGAAAATGCTGACGCCCAACTATTTATAGAAGGTCCATCAGTCCCATCAACCAACCTGCTCTTCATTCAGATGATTAGACCTGATTTTCAGTCGTAGACATGTCAGCAACGTGTGAATATATCTTAGGGTAAGGTACTCGTGAGGACGTCCCCAGCTGAGCCATTTTAAGCTTGTGGCCATGAACAGCCCTCGGAAAGACTTTGAGACGTTATCCGTCTCCAGGTTTTGATATGCAAATACACGAGTTGCCTAAAAAACATGTAAGACTATAAAAAAAAACTTCAAAACCCCCATTTGTACTGAGACGGTCGCTCTTCTCAAGGGATTCTTCACTATAGACATCGTATGCTCCAAATCATTTACATTAAACTTTATACAACCTTCTTTCTGAGCCCCGAGGGACTGAAGATACCTAAGCGCTTGCCGTCCCCTTAGCTGAATTATTATGGAAAATGTATTAGCTTGAAAATATGGACATACGATATGATGAAAAAAGTGACAAGAAGGATGATGATAAAACACATGCTTCCAAGCGTCACTTCTAAATTGCGATTGGCTGTTTTGTTAGTAGATCAAGGGCAGCACAACATTGACTGGTAGCACCAACTTAAAAGGGAATGGGTCATCAGAAAATCAGATTTTTATGTAAAACTTTTTTTTGTAAAATAATCTTAAAATCTTGCAGTATTCATTCTGCCCATTACGCCTAAAACTAAGTTGAGACTTCCTGTTTTGTCCGTGATAAGAAGGTGACACTTGTAGATAAAGAAGGCAGTAGGTGATGTTCACACCTCAGCCTCTCTCTCCCTGTAGAATGATCTCTTCAAAGGTCACAAAGCATGCCCAGTAATGTTTCCCATTCTTATCAATGAGACAGCTGCAAGGTGAAACATAGTAACATAGTTCGTAAGGTTGAAAAAGACCAGAGTCCATCAAGTTCAACCTATAACCCTAATGAGTCCCTACTGAGTTGATCCAGAGGAAGGCAAAAAACCCTCATACTAGAGGTAAAAATTCCTTCCCGACTCCAAATATGGCATCAGAATAAATCCCTGGATCAACGTTCTGTCCCTATAATTCTATTATACATAACCAGCAATGTTATTATTCTCCAAAAATGAATCCAGACCCTTTTTGAACTATTTTACAGAGTTCACCATGACCACCTCCTCAGGCAGAGAATTCCACAGTCTCACTGCTCTTACAGTAAAGAACCCCCGTCTGTGCTGGTGTAGAAACCTTCATTCCTCTAAACGTAGAGGTTGCCCCCTTGTTATAGATACAGTTCTGGGTATAAATAGATCATGGGAGAGATCTCTGTACGGTTCCCTGATATATTTATACATAGTTATTAGGTCGCCCCTAAGCCTTCTTTTTTCTAACCTAAATAACCCTAATTCTGATAATCTTTCTGGGTACTGTAGTCCTCCCATTCCCCGTATTACTCTGGTTGCCCATCTTTGAACCCTCTCCAGCTCCACTATATCTTTCTTGTACACTGGTGCCCAGTACTGTACACAGTATTCTATGTGTGGTCTGACTAGTGATTTGTACAGCGGTAGAATTATTTCCTTGTCGTGGACATCTATGCCCCTATTGATGCCCCCATGATTTTATTTGCCTTGGCAGCAGCTGCCCGACACTGGTCACTACAGCTAAATTTACTGTTAACTAAGACTCCCAAGTCCTTTTCCATGTCAGTCGTCCCAAGTGTTCTCCCATTTGATACATCATTCCAGCCTGGATTTTTCCTCCCCATGTGCATTACCTTACATATATCAGTGTTGAACCTCATCTGCCAATTCCCAGCCCAAACCTCCAACCTATCCAGATCCATTTGTAACAGTGCACTGTCCTCTATAGTGTTTACTGCTTTACAGAGTTTAGTATCATCTGCAAAGATTGCTACTTTACTATTCAACCTTTCTACAAGGTCATTAATGAATGGCTGTAAATGTTGGCACCCCTGAAGTTTTTCAAGAAAATGAAGTATTTCTCACAGAAAAGGATTGCAGTAACACATGTTTTGCTATACACATGTTTATTCCCTTTGTGTGTATTGGAACTAAACCAAAAAAGGGAGGGAAAAAAGCAAAGCGGACATAATGTCACCAAACTCCAAAAATGGTCTGGACAAAATTAATAGCATCCTTTCAAAATTGTGCATAAATAAGATTGTTTTAAGCATGTGATGCTCCTTTAAACTCACATGGGGCAAGTAACAGGTGTGGGCAATATAAAAATCACACCTGAAAGCAGAAAAAGGAGAGAAGTTCACTTAGTCTTTGCATTATGTGTCTGTGTGCCACACTAAACATGGACAACAGAAATAGGAGAAGCGACCTGTCTGAGGACTTGAGAACCAAAATTGTGGAAAAATATCAACAATCTCAAGGTTACAAGTCCATCTCCAGAGATCTAGATTTGCCTTTGTCCACAGTGCGCAACATTATCAAGAAGTTTGCAACCCATGGCACTGTAGCTAATCTCCCTGGCCATGGACAGAAGAGAAAAATTGATGAAAGGTGTCAACGGAGGATAGTCCAGATGGTGGATAAGCAGCCCCAAACAAGTTCCAAAGATATTCAAGCTGTCCTGCAGGCTCAGGGAGCATCAGTGTCAGCGCGAACTATCCGTCCACATTTAAATGAAATGAAACGTTATGGCAGGAGACCCAAGAGGACCCCACTGCTGACACAGAGACATAAAAAAGCAAGAGTACATTTTGCCAAAATGAACTTGATTAATCCAAAATCCTTCTGGGAAAACGTCTTGTGGACAGATGAGACCAAGATAGAGCTTTTTGGTAAAGCAGATCATTCTACTGTTTACTGAAAACAGAATGAGGCCTACAAAGAAAGGAACACAGTACCTACAGTGAAATATGGTGGAGGGTCAATGAGGGTTGTTTTGCAGCCTCTGGCACTGAGTGCTTTGAATGTGTGCAAGGCATCATGAAATCTGAGGATTACCAACGGATTTGGGGTCGCACTGTACAGCCCAGTGTCTTGGGTCTTGCAGCAGGACAATGACCCCAAACATACGTCAAAAAGCCCCCAGAAATGGATGGCACCAAAGCGCTGGAGAGTTCTGAAGTGGCCAGCAATGAGTCCAGAGCTAAATCCCATTGAACCCCTGTGGCGAGATCTTAAATTTGCTGTTGGGAAAAGGTGCCCTTCCAATAAGAGGGTTTGCAAAGGAAGAGTGGTCCAACATTCCGCCGGCTGAGAGGTGTAAGAAGCTTATTGATTGTTATAGGAAGCGACTGATTTCAGTTATTTTTTCCAAAAGGGTGTGCAACCAAATATTGAGTGGGTGCCAATAATTTTGTCCAGCCCATTTTTGGAGTTTGGTGACATTATGTCCAATTTGCTTTTTTCCTTCCTTTTTTGGTTTAGTTCCAATACACACAAAGGGAATAAACATGTGTATAGCAAAACATGTGTTACTGCAATCCTTTTCTGTGAGAAATACTTCATTTTCTTCAAAAATATCAGGGGTGCCAACATTTACGGCCATGACTGTATAAATAGAACAGGACCCAAGAATGACCCCTGTGGTCCCCACTAGTAACAGTCACCCAATCAGAATAAGTACCATTAATAACCACCCTCTGTTTCCTATCACTGAGCCAGTTACTTCCCCACTTACACACATTCTCCCCCAGCCCGATCCTCTCATTTTATGCACCAACCTTTTATGTGGAACCGTAGCAAATGCTTTGGAAAAACCCAGATACACGACATCCAGTGATTGCCCCTGGTCCAGTCTGGAGCTCACCTCCTCATAAAAGCTGATCAGGTTAGTTTGACAGGACCGATCCCTCACAAAGACATGCTGATATGGAGTCATACATTTATTTTTATCAATATATTCCAAAATAGCATCTCTTAGAAAACCCTCAAACAATTTACATACAACAGAGGTTAAACTAACAGTTCTATAATTCCCAGGGTCACCTTTTGACTCCTTTTTAAATATTGTCACCACATTTGCCATGATCCAGTCCTTGGGAACCTTCCCTGTCACTATAGAGTCCTTGAATATCAAAAATAGGGGCCTGTCTATTACAGCAGCTGGAGGCACCCTGGATGGGAAACACTGCTCTAGAAAATAATGTTTACCGTATTTTGTATCCCAGGGGGTAGGGGACCGCTTTGTCTGTGCACTCGCAATGAGCTTCACAATCCCTAGAGGCAGAGATCTCTCTCCCGGCCTCTAGTGACAGGCCTCATTAATGGCACATGCGCATATAGAACTCGCAGAGCTGCCTTTGGCAGGAGATCCCAATGTGTCATTTAAAGCGACCCCTGACCACACCTCTTGGACCCTGTGGGACACAGAATAAATGTTATTTTCTGGAGATTGAATACACAAATTTGCACCCTAGCTAGGCTGTGGGGGTGGTTGTATGCGGTGAATGTAGGTGACAGATGCTCTTTTAGTGTTTATGACTTTGACACTGGTGTCTCCCTAATTTCTGCCTCATTTTACATTCTATTAAACAGGTTCACATATAATGTTTTTACAGAGAGCAAATATTAATATGATTTTTTTTTCTGCTCTGGTAGTCATTCTTGGTTTTGCTTTAAAGGGGTACTCCCATGGAAAACTTTTTTTTTTTTTTTTTTTTTTTTTATCAACTGGTGCCAGAAAGTTAAACAGATTTGTAAATCACTTCTATAAAAAAAAATCTCAATCCTTCCAGTACTTTTTAGGGGCTGTATACTAAAGAGAAATACAAAAAAGAAATGCATTTCCTGTGATGTCCTGACCACAGTGCTCTCTGCTGACCATTTTAGGAACTGTCCAGAGCAGCATATGTTTGCTATGGGGATTTTCTCCTGTTCTGGACAGTTCCTAAAATGGACAGCAGAGGTCAGCAGAGAGCACTGTGGTCAGGCCATCACAGGAAATGCATTTCTTTTTTGTATTTCTCTTTAGTATACAGCCCCTAAAAAGTACTGGAAGGATTAAGATTTTTTTAATAGAAGTGAAAAAAAAAAAAAAAAAAAAAAAAAAAAAGGTTTCCACGGAAGTACCCCTTTAAAGGGAAATTCCTATCTGGGACATTTCCATCCACAGAATATGCTATAAATGTCTATAATTATTTTTTTTTTTCTCAACTGATTTGTAAATGACTTCTATTAAAAAATATTAATCCTTCCAGTAATTTTTGGGGGCTGTATACTACAGAGGAAAAGGTTTTCTTTTTGGATTTCTCTTATGCCACGACCACAGTGGACAGTTCATTTTAGGAACTGTCCAGAGCAGGAGAAAATCCCCAAAGCAAACATATGCTGCTCTGGACAGTTCCTAATATGGACAGCAGAGGTCAGCAGAGAGCACTGTGGTTGTGACATAAGAGAAATCCAAAAAGATAAACATTTCCACTGTAGTATACAGCCCCTAAAATGTACTAGAAGGATTAAGATTTTTTAATAGAAGTAATTTACAAATCTGTTTCTGACACCAGTAGATAAAAAAAAAAAAAGTTTTCCACGGTAGTACCCCCTTATATTGTCCTCTTCTGACCCCTTTACTCTGTTATTTTTCAGTATATGGGGCTGTATAAGACCTATGCACCGTGATCTGTAGTTTTTATCTGTACCATTTTTGTTTTGATTTGGACTTTTTCATCATTTTTTCTTCATTTTTTTCTGATTATATGAAGTGACCAAAAATAAAAAAAGAAATATGTGCAATTCTGGACTTTGGTAATTTTTTTATGTTTAAATATTTTGCATACAGGATCCTTAATGTTATATTTTAAGTAGTTCGGACATTTCCGCAAGCGGTGATACCACATATGTTTATGTTTATTTGTATCTACATTATTTAAATCATTTATTTAATTTAAACTTTTTTTAAGGGAGGGGCTTATTCACATTTATTACAAGAATGTCAGCACCCCACCCCATCCCTTGCGTCACTTTCCCCATTTGTATTATGCAAAGAATGTATACATTCCTGTAATAATCCTAAACCTTGCAAAACTACAACTCCCATCATGTCTTTGGCTGTCAGGGCATGCTGGGAGTTGTCCTTTTGCAATAGTTAGAGAACCACAGGTTGGAGACTGCTGCTCTACAGCAATAAAACTGAGATCTGTCACTAACATAAGAGCACGCACCCTCCCTATGTGTCACAAGGAATGATGGAGCAGGCCACCGCCATCTATACACGTTCATCTATACACATTGTGATATATCACCACCTAGTGGTCATTCAGAGGAATAGAAGAAAGACTTCAAGTCATTATAAGGTTATATTGACAAGACAGAATTACTGCACGTGGAATTGTGCTGTGGAATTCCGTTGTATATTCTGCTGACCCACTCACACTGCAGAATTTCAGAGCTAAAATTAACTCTATCAGCGGTATTACGTGCAGACTGCATTGCTGTCCATGTGGTCCTAGCACCAAGGATTCCTGATCAGAATTCTGTCCAGAGATTCCCTAGTATGAACATACCCAAAAACTTTGTATCTTGCATCAGTTGCAACACTGTATCAGTTTTGTCTTTCTATTAATAAGATTAACTAGTAAATTACCCAGCCCGTTTTATTCTCAAAATATCTACAGCCATTTGGAAGTTATGCTATAACCAGGGGCGTAGCTAGAAACCACAGGGCCCAGATGCGAAAAATTGTCCTACCCATACCCCCCCAGCCCCGACGACCTGCTTTCCCAATCCCTGACGACCCCCTTACTTGGCCTTAGCCGCATAAAGATATCAATTAATATGGAAGAGAAAAAACTACAGGAGGTGCGCCCCTAGTGAAGACCGTTTACCAGTTGTGACAAAGGGAAATCAAAGATGGGTTCTTACCCCTAGGTGTTGCGCTCAGGGCACAACACCTACAGTAGCATCTGGAGAGAAACAGGTGGACCGCTGCCACGAGGAACTTACAGGAGTGACGTCAGTCGAACCGGTGGAAGTGAAGCTGCAGGATATTGGGAAATGTGTTCCTCTCAAAGAAGGCGCTGGTCCCCAAATATTGTAACAGATGTTTATTTGTTTGCAACGTGTTTCGATCCCGGACAGGGATCTTCGTCGTCTCTGCCTGATGAAGATCCCTGTCCGGGATCGAAACGCGTTGTAAACAAACATTACAATATTTACAATTATAGTTACAATATTTGGGAACCAGCGCCTTCTTTGAGAGGAACCCAATTTCCCAATATCCTGCACAAAGATATCAGTGACTACAGCACAGATGGGACACAGTCAGGAAAACACACAGTGATTTAGGTGACTTACAGACAGGGCAGGACTGGGACCAAAAATAGGCCCGGGCATTTTAAAATAAGAATCCCATTTTTATGGTGAGGGTCCAACTGATGGGACCTCCACCAATCCCCTTGGTTCAAGTGGCTCTCCAGATGTGGGAAAGCTGCAACTCCCATCATGACTAAAGAGCCTCAGGATTTATGAGAGTTGTAGTTTTGCAACAGCTGGAGAGCCACAGATTGGAGTACAATGTCACTCATCATAACTACAGAACTTACAAGTGACTACAGCTCTGATGGGACTGTCAGGAGAAAACACAATGGCATCAGTGACTACAGCTCTGATGGGACAGTCAGGAGAATACACAATGATATCAGTGACCTGAGTGACGTCTTCTCTGTTGTCTTTCCTTTTCTTCCTCATCTGGTCCAGACGCCAGGACTTCTTCCCGTTACATCTTCTCTGCAGAGTCTAACGCCCGGACATCATTGGTTCCTTAATTTGTCAGCAGATCCTCATCCTCTGTATGAAGACAATAATCATTAGTTTTCTGCCAAATACTGTACCCCCTGAATATAATACTGCCAAATACTGTACCCCTGAATATAATACTGCCAAAAACTGTACCCCTGAATTCTGCCAACCACTGTACCTCCTGAATATAACCCTGCCACACACTGCACCCTCTAAATATATTACCACACACCGTACCCCCTGAATATAATACTGCCAACCACTGTACTCCCTGAATATAATACTGCCAAATACTGTACCCCTTAATACTGCCAACCACTGTACCCCCTAAATATAACCCTGCCACATGTTGTACTCTCTAAATATATTATTGCCACACACCATACCTCCTGTATATAATAATGCCACCCACTGTACCCCTGAATATAATAGTGCCATATACTGTATCCCTGAATATAATACTGCAACACACTGGGCCCCTGAATATAATACTGCCACACACTGAACCCTCTCAGTATAGTCCTGCCAACCACTGTACCCCCTGAATATAGTCCTGCCAACCACTGTACCCCTGAACATAATACTGCCACACACTGTACCCTCTAAATATATTATTGCCACACACTGTACCCCCTGAATATAATACAGGTAAACATTTTAAAATACTGCCACACACTGTAGCCTCTAAATATAACCCTGCTATACGCTGTACACTGAATATAATATAAATCTTCCTCCCGATTCCTTTGTTCCACCCACCCTTCCCCCTAGACTTGTAAGTCCTCTTCATGCTCCCCTGAACACCCCCCCCCCACACACACACACACACCCCTAAGTCCTTTCCCATGTAAATAACATCACTCCTCTACCACCAACATACAGTCCCATGTAAATAACATCACTCCTCTACCACCAACATACAGTCCCATGTAAATAATATAATTCCCATACCACCAATATACAGTTCCATGTAAATAACATCACTCCCATACCACCAATATACAGTCCCATGTAAATAACATCACTCCTCTACCACCAACATACAGTCCCATGTAAATAACATCACTCCCATACCACCAATATACAGTTCCATGTAAATAACATCACTCCTCTACCACCAGCATACAGTCCCATGTAAATAACATCATTCCCATACCACCAATATACAGTTCCATGTAAATAACATCACTCCTCTACCACCAACATACAGTCCCATGTAAATAACATCACTCCTCTGCCACCAACATACAGTCCCATGTAAATAACATCACTCCTCTGCCACCAACATACAGTCCCATGTAAATAACATCATTCCCATACCACCAATATACAGTCCCATGTAAATAACATCACTCCTCTACCACCAACATACAGTCCCATGTAAATATCATTCCCATACCACCAATATACAGTCCCATGTAAATAACATCACTCCTCTACCACCAATATACAGTTCCATGTAAATAACATCACTCCTATACCACCAATATACAGTCCCATGTAAATAACATCACTCCTCTGCCACCAACATACAGTCCCATGTAAATAACATCACTCCTATACCACCAATATACAGTCCCATGTAAATAACATCACTCCCCTACCACCAACATACAGTCCCATGTAAATAACATCATTCCCATACCACCAATATACAGTCCTATGTAAATAACATCACTCCTATACCACCAATATACAGTCCCATGTAAATAACATCACTCCTATACCACCAATATACAGTCCCATGTAAATAACATCACTCCTATACCACCAATATACAGTCCCATGTAAATAACATCACTCCCCTACCACCAACATACAGTCCCATGTAAATAACATCCCATACCACCAATATACAGTCCTATGTAAATAACATCACTCCTATGCCACCAACATACAGTCCCATGTAAATAACATCATTCCCATACCACCAATATACAGTCCCATGTAAATAACATCACTCCTATACCACCAACATACAGTCCCATGTAAATAACATCACTCCTATACCACCAATATACAGTCCCATGTAAATAACATCATTCCCATACCACCAACATACAGTCCCATGTAAATAACATCATTCCCATACCACCAATATACAGTCCCATGTAAATAACATCACTCCTATACCACCAACATACAGTCCCATGTAAATAACATCACTCCTATACCACCAATATACAGTCCCATGTAAATAACATCATTCCCATACCACCAACATACAGTCCCATGTAAATAACATCATTCCCATACCACCAATATACAGTCCCATGTAAATAACATCACTCCTATACCACCAACATACAGTCCCATGTAAATAACATCACTCCTATGCCACCAACATACAGTCCAATGTAAATAACATCATTCCCATACCACCAATATACAGTCCCATGTAAATAACATCACTCCTATACCACCAATATACAGTCCTATGTAAATAACATCACGCCAATACTTGTCTCCATTCCTATGAGAGGTTCCTGTTGCTTTTTTATGGCAAGAATAATGGGGGAGATTTATCCAACCTTGTGCAGAGGAACACTAGAGCAGTCGCCCATAGCAACCAATCACATTTCAGCTTTCATTTTTCAGAGGCCTTTTTTTAAAATGAAAGCTGGAATCTGATTGGTTGCTATGGGCGACTGCTCTAGTGTTCCTCCAGCAGGCCTGGACAGCCCTTCAGCTGTTGCAAAACTACAACTCTCAGCATGCACAAGCAGCCATTGGCTGTCTGGGCTTGCTGGGAGTTGTAGTTTTGCACCATCTGGATATCTGCTGTACTAGTTTGTCTCAGTATTAGAGGAAGGCATTTTGTATAGTAAAAGCCCCCCCACCCCCACACACTCCATCCTCAGTCTCCCTGCGGGCCCCCCCAGGTTATGGGGCCCAGTCGCGATTGCGACCTCTATAGCTACGCCACTGGCTATAACATACATTTCCCATGGACTTGCATGAGACTGTAAACAAAAAACAGACCCTTGCAAATTTGTGGGGGTAAGTTTAATTTGACTATCCTATATTCTTAGTTGACATATAAGTAATGTGTGCCATGTTCCATCAAAATATCTTCAGCCGTTTGGAAGTGAAAACACATTAAAGGGGTACTCCGCTGCTCAGCATTTGGAACAAACTGTTCCGAGCGCTGGCAGCTTGTGACATCATAGCCCCGCCCGCTCATGCCATCACGCTACGCCCCCTCAATGCAAGTCTATGGGAGGGGGCGTGGCAGCTGACATCATGAGGGGGCGGGGCTATGATGTCATGAGCTCCCAATGCCAGCTCAAGCGTTCGGAACAGTTTGTTCCAAACAATGAGCAGCGGAGTACCCCTTTAAGTTATATGTATTGTAATATAAGGCTCCACCCCCGAGGACCCAATATTAAGAAATTAATGATGGATGTATTTAGATATACCAACTTGGTGTTCAAGGAGGGACATACATTTTAAGGCTGGTTTCACACGGTAGTATTTTGGATCAGTACTTGTAAGCCAAAACCAGGAGTGGGTCCTAAACTTAGAAGAGGTACAAATCTCTCCATTAGGTTATTTTAGTCTGCATTTTTCACTTCTATATTTTGGCTTACAAATATTGACACCAAATACTGCCGTGTGAAACCATCATTAAAATGTATTTCTATCCCTGAACACCAGTGACTGCTGCTACGCTACCTCTAATAGACCTGCATTGAGGGGGCGGGCCCGTGGCATCACGATCCTCCGGCCCCTGCATCGCCCATCATCAGCCATGGAGCGAAGTTCACTCCCTGCACAAAATGACAGGGAGTGCTGCAGGAGAGATCGCGGGGTTCCCAGCAGCGGGAACCCCCCCGTGATCAGACATCTTATCCCCTATCCTTTGGATAGGGGATAAGATGCCAAGGGGTGGGGCTCCTCAGGAGCGGAGCTTTATTTTACAATTATTATGGAAAGTGAAAGCTGATACAGTGTAGGGCTGGGCGGTATACCGGCTCATATCGGATACCATTTTTCCCCCACGGTATGGATTTTTGCCCATACCGCTATACCGGTTGGGACCCTCCCCCACCCTCCGAATTAATTATAGAGCCCAACCAGCGGAACCCTCACCTTTCCCGGACCATGAGCAGGGGGTCTGTAGCAAGTAGCAAGCGTGTGCCCGGCTTCCAGTCATGTCCGTACACTCTATATCTGGAGTATTGACAGTCCTCCAGAACCATAGAGGCAGTTTCCAGAGTGTACCGGGCATGACAGGAAGCCGGGCACACGCTTGTTACTCGGTGTGTGAATAGCGGAGAATCCTGTAACCGGCACCCCTCTCCGTGTTACGCGCTCCCTCCCCGTGTAACGTGCTCCTTCCCCGGCGGTATACTAGAATTCTCCTTCCTTCCATGAAAAGCAGCTGCCGGCCGACATCAGCCGGTGAGACCCGTGAGGAGGCGGGGTGAGTGTGGGAGAGTCGGGGATGATATGTGTAGCTAACACCGGGGGGGGGTGTAGGAGAGCGGTAATACCGTGATACCGCCATAATTCAAAAAAATACTGTGATATTAATTTTAGGTCATACCGCCCATCTCTAATACAGTGTTACAACTGGTGCAGGATACAGAGATTTATACAAAACCTTTATGTTATGCCTAGTGCAGGGCCCAAATTATTGTATAGGATTTGAACCAGTATGTGGTTGGGTATTTGAACAAGATCTAATACTCTTATACTCTTTGAAGACCACTGATAAAGTGTGCCCCTTCAGCTAGCCCCGACAGCCAACTGGAGGGCCACAGTTTGAAGACCACTGCTCTTTATGAAGACTATACTGTCACAATGTGCTAATAAAATTCCCTAACTTCTCCCTTCTCTCTCTCTGTAGGGGCTCAGATGCATTGAGTACTGTCTCAGGAAACAGAAACACCACAGTCACTTTTACTGTCCGTCCTGGAGCAAACCAGCCAATCACTCTGCAGAACAGGACACCTGACTTCGACGGCAGGATCTCCGGGATGAGACGAGCTCCGAGTCCTATAGTATCTCCCGCCGAGATCGCCAGAGATATCAAGCCTGGTCCTCTATCTGCTCCACCCGCCTCCATTTCTGATGTCTTTGTTCTACCAACTCCGCCCCCAACAGGGGATCTTTTCGGGATGAACATGGGGAGAAGCAGGTCCCCCTCCCCGTCAATTTTACAACAGCAGCCAATTTCCAATAAGCCTTTTTCAGCAAAGCCTGTCCACATGTGGACTAAACAAGATGTCGCCGACTGGCTGGAAAGCCTACACCTGGGAGAACATAAGGAGATGTTTATGGACAATGAAATTGACGGAACCCACCTACCAAGCCTTCAGAAAGAAGATTTGATAGATCTCGGGGTGACACGAGTAGGCCATCGGATGAACATAGAACGAGCATTAAAGCAACTCTTGGACAGATAGAAGTACCTTGTGTTACCTCTTCGTTTTCCTTTCCCGACAGTAAAAAAAATAAAAATTTTCTTAAAAAAGGGGCCCTTATGGAGAATCCTAATTTAATTCTCTTTCTATACTGCAAGTTTAAATAGCTGTACAGATAAATTCATAAGCACAATATTTTAAGGAGATAAGTGGCTGGTCTACTGGGCAGCCTTTGTGCCACTTTAATTGTAGAAAGAAAAAAAATGGAAATGAAAAACTTTTTTGATTTAATAATACTATTTCTGTGGAATAAATATTTGGAGAAAAAAAAAAGCAAAAAAAAAAAAAATATACAATGAAACATTAGTTCAACCTTTTTAAAAAAACAAATCTAGAAAAAAAATCCGCCTCGTTTGAATGCATCTGAACCAGCTGAGCTGAGTCGTATTTTCTACCTTTATAGAACGTCTTTGCGGAAGAATGAATTTTTCTTCAGAAGTGGGTACGGATAACGCAGCGGTTACTGAACATATATATATATATATATATATATATACAGAGAGAGAGAAGAAATTAACTCAAATCCCTAATGGAAGCAAGTCATGTACTCCCTTTTCAGCATCAGAGAGGCCTCTGAATTTTTTTTTTTCTTCTGCCTGGGTGACCGAGACCCCCCCCCTTCCCCCGGGCCACTCTGAGACTGGATGGGATTGTAGATCTTACGTGGTAATATTTTGCAGGTACTGATTTGTATCAAAGTTTAAACTTATTATTGTAATAAAGTAAAAAAAAAAAGTACCAAAAAAAAAAAATTGCCCAAAAAAAAGAAAAAACTGTTTCTGGTTGTTTCCCATTTTATTCAGCCGGGCCAAGACGGTACCTACAAAAGTAAATTAAACCACAAAAAAGTATTTTTTATTACCTTTTTTTTTTTTTATTGCCCTCAGTCTGTTACGTAGTGGAACTTCTCAACTCTGTTACGGAGTAGAAATGGTTCTTTAGCCATCATTGTCTTCCACTTGATAATTTTAGAAGATATAGTCAGAAGGGCCGTGCTATTTTTTTGTATTGAATGAATATGGTATTACCTCTTTATGACGTGCCAGTTATTGTTTGACGTTTGCTCGTGTTTTAAAGTCGTCGCTGTAGGAAGAGGCGACTAGGGGAGACAATAAGATCGATACGTTTGCCTTTACGTTAAGTTTAAAGGGGTCTTCCAAAGGAAGAAAAATATTTTAAATCAACTGGTGCCAGAAAGTTATACAGATTTGTAAATTACGTCTATATAAAAATCCTAATCCTTCCAGTACATATCAGCTGCTGTATGCTCCAGAGGAAGTTGCATAGTTCTTTCCAGTCTGACCACAGTGCTCTCTGCTGACACCTCTGTCAGTGTCAGGAACTGTCCAGAGCAGGAGAGGTCTGCTATGGGGATTTGCTCCTACTCTGGACAGTTCCTGACATGGTCAGACTGGAAAGAACTACACAACTTCCTCTGGAGCATACAGCAGCTAAGTACTGGAAGGATTAAGACAAATCTGTATAACTTTCTGGCACCTGTTGATTTGAAAAATATTTGTTTTCTCCAGATTGCCACTTTAAATCAACCCATCGCCTAAACTCAGGAAGGGCAGCCATTTTTTAAGCTGCTTTGGTTTACCCATAAGATAACTGTCAGCTGAATGTTCATTTGGCCATCAGCCAGGGAGGTAACTATAGCGGGTGCAGAAGTAGGAGTCGCATTGGGGCCCTGGTGCCTAATGGGGCCCCAAAGCACATCTGCCCCACAAGAGGCCAATATTATAAATGGCACAAAGCCATGTAACCACCAGTGATCACGCCGATTGCCGATTCTTTACTATAGGAACATTTCTATAGTAGGCTTTGACTGGCTGAGCTTATCAGTTCACTCCATGCCTCAGGGTTTCTGGTGAATGTATAGACCAGTGTTCCCCAACCCAGGTGCCTCCAGCTGTTGCAAAGCTATAACTCCCAGCATGCCCAGACAGCAGAAGGCTGTCCGGGCCCGCTAGCAGTTGTAGTTTTGCAACAGCTGGAGGCTTCCTGGTTGGAAAACACTGGTAAAGGCCATATATTAACCTATAAAATGTCTGCTTCATTGGGTGTTGGCGATGGGCCACTTTAGAAACAGTGAGGACCCTCGAATGGATGTGTATTGTTTTATTTGTTTGTTACTCGAGTATGTTTTGGTTTTTTTTCTTCTTTTTTTTCCAGGCTCCTAACACAAATCTGTATTTACTAGAAACACGATGAACATTTAAAAGAGCTAAATATATATATCTCTATATATAGTCTATTTTTACATGGTGTCTGACGTGTCTGAAGAATGTATGGGGCGTAAAGTGATCGTCCATATTTGCTATTAAAAAGTATAAATTTACAAAACCTAAATATAAAAAAATAAAGTTGCCATAAATACTTAGTATATGACCTATATACGGCAAGTTTCACAGGCCCGCCCGGGTTACACAGCAGTCAACAGTGACCACCGACCCACGGCCCACTCCTCTGAGGAGATTGTATAGATGGACAGAAGATGATGATGTCACCGGGGGGGACTTGAGGCTTAGAATTTTTTAGTTAAATAGTGTAATTTAAGAGTTTTTTTTTCCCTGACATATATAGTTTATGTAATTTCTGTGTATACGACACCAAAATTTTACAAAGAAAAAAATATATCTTGTAAATTGTGTAAATCTTGCACAGCTGCCAGTGACGGAGAGATTATGTGATTCTCCATGGGTTATTTTGTTATATTCTACAAATGACTAGGTGTGACTGTTGATTTATTACATCACAGGGGGAGGGTAATGTTTTTATTTACACTTTTTTTTTTTGCTTCTATGCCTCCCCGTGATAACTTGTTTTATTAAATAAAAATAAATTTGGAGAGGGTGAAATCTGCAGAACATGAAATTTTTTTATTTGGATTCAACCACATCAGAGCCGACCCTTAGCACAGGTGCCCCCCAACAACAACAAAATGCTTTTTTAAAGTGCGTCTGTTGCTCTAGTTTGTGTTACTGCTTGTGTTCACATTGTTGTTGTTTTTTTAAGTTTTATTTATACATTTTTTAAAGAATAGTAATAAACAAAACAATACAGGCAGGAGGCCCACAGGAGTGACCACAAGGCAAGGATAACAAGTTCCAAGAACAGATGAATGGGATCAGACAGGCAAAGTCTACATAATAAATTGTATCAGAAGAGTCCCATGTCGTTCTTACAATACCCCAAAGGAATAGTCCCAGCCCATGCAGCTCCCAGCAAGAACAAGCCCAGCAAACAAACAACCATACACTCACGCACACAACACTGGGGGCGCCCACCCTCCACTCCTCTATGACAACTTACAATAATAAGCCCACTAAGTCTGTGACCTAGATCTAACCAGAGGATCAGCTGAAGCCTCCAGCCGCAACCAAGATGACCACACCTTATCAAACTTTTGCGTACAACCACGACTTATGTACAAGGCACGATACAAGGGGACATACTTATTAACCAAGGCCACCCAACGGGAAAGCGGGGGAGTAACAGTATCTTCCCAGGCCATGATGACTACTTTGCGAGCACAGAAAAGAAGGAAACGGACTAAGAGACGCCTATGCGTTCCAGACTCCCACCCATTAAGAACACCCAACAGACACACCTCTGGGGCATAAACATACAGAAACCCAAGTTGATCTGACAAAAACTTCAATACCTCCTTCCAGAAGGGAACCACACATTGGCATTCCCACACAGCATGTAAAAGCGAGCCCCTGTGAATACATCGGAAGCAACTATCGGAAAGCGAAACCCCCACACGAAGCAAGCGGACGGGCGCATAATACAGGCGGGGAATGAGACAAAACTGAATAAGGAGATCACGGGCACTAACTACAATAGGATAGTAGGACAGCACTACCTCCTTCCACTGTTCCTCCGACAGGCCTGGTATATTCTCCACCCATTTTGGATAAGCCAGAGCAAAAGGATCTGGTTCCACAGTTTGAAACAACCAATACACCTGCCTAAGTGGTTTGGCAAGGTCGGTGGTACCCAGCAGCAGTTCAACATCAGAAAAAGCAGGAGCTACATCCAAAGAGGCAAACTACGCATGAATCGCATGTCTAAGTTGAAGATACCTAAAATAGGCACTTCTAGGGATATTAAATCTGGTCTGCATAGCAGAAAAGGAAGGAAATACACCCTCCTCAAATAGGTGCATAGCAAACTTGACTCCATGTGATCTCTAGAATCCGGCCACCTCTAACCCCTGAAGGTGTGCCAAATTTGGGTTAGCCCATAGGGGTGCTCAAGGAGACACTACCGGCAGTGGAAAGCGAGCTGAGACCACCGACCAGACCAACGCCGCCACTTTGATAGGACCCAACAAGGAGGAATACCTGTATAGCGTATTAGTCAAGGACTCATAAGACCCTATAATGCCGTTGCTGCATTAGAGAGATCCAGGTCAATCCACCATGCCACGTACACCAGCTGTGAAGCAAGAAAATAACGATACATATTCAGAGCTGCAAGACCACCTCATTGCCTTGGCACCTGGAGAAGAGCCTGACTCAGTCTCGGGGGTCTATCCTGCCAGTAGAAGGTTATCTGAATAGCATTCAGTTGTTTAAAGAACCATTTAGGAGGAACAATAAGATAAAGATGAAAGAGATAGAGAAACTTAGGAAGGTAGATCATTTTAAATATGTTCACCCGACCTGCTAATGATAGAGGCAAAGAGGACTCACCCCGCAGTCTGGTCGCAGTAAGCGTCAACAAGGGCACCAGATTAAGGTCCATAAAGGAACCCTGTGAGACAGATGCCTCCACCCCCAAATAATGAAAACCCTCCACCAACCGAAGGCCCTGAGGAAGAGATGGCGGGAGAACAACGCTCCTAGATAAAGGCATCAAAGAGGATTTGGCCCAATTAACACGTAACCCAAAAAAGGAACCAAAGGTGTCAAGAAGGTCAAACAAAGCCACTAATGAGGCATCAGCATCCGCTAGATAGACTAAGGTATCATCAGCGTACAGAGACCTTCTCCTCCAAGGACCCCCTCCAAATACCATGAATAGACCCAGAGACCGGATCGCCGCCGCTAATGGCTCTACCGCCAGAGCAAGCCCTGCCGAGTAGAACTGCCTAGAGGGAAAGAGTTAGATTAGTACGGATGCGGGCCCTTGGCTGATCATACAACAGCCTAATCCAATTTCCAATGCGAGGTCCGAATCGGAGGGCACGCAGTAGGCGCCAAAGATAACTCCATTCAACTGAATCAAAGGCCTTATAGCTGGCCACGAATCCTGCAGATACATCACCCTCCGAGGCAGATAAATTGAGAAGAAGCCTTTTAACGTTAACATCAGTAGCCCTACCTGGCATAAATCGCGTTAGGTAAGGGTGAACAAGGGAAGTAATAACCCCATTAAGCCTATTTGCAAGTATTTTCGCAAGAATCTTGACATCTACATTTAAAAGGGAAATAGGACGGTAGGAGTCCAGCAAAGTCTGATCCTTCCCGGGATTAAGGATAACAACAATCAAGGCCTCTCTCATAGAGTCAGGGAGTCTCCTCATTTCATAAGTAGCATTATATTATTTGAGCAATATAGGGATTAGCTTCTCGTTTACCCCATACCAGGTCCCAACCATCCAAGTCTGGGGTCTTCCCAGAGGTCAGCTCCTTAATTGCCTGAGACACCCCCTCAAACGTAAAAGGAGCATCAAGAGCGGAAGCCTGAGAAGGAGTAAGGGAGGAAAGAGAAAGACCTGCCAAAAATGGACCCAAACCTCCTGGAACACTAGAATAACTAGAAGAATATAAATCACTATAAAAGGCCTTAAAAACCCCATCAACCACCACAGGATCTCGGACTAAGACGCCATCCATTCCACAGATACAGGGAATAGACGACACCGGTCTAGTCTCCTTCGCCAAATAGGCCTTCCGTTCCTATCCCCAAACTCAAATAAGGCAGCCTCCCTATCAACCAATTTCAACTGTACCCGATCTTTTTGCAAAATCAATAATGATCTCTGTGCCTTGGCCCACGCTTGTTCAACCTGGGGAGAGGGATCTCTAACCATCGTCGCTTCCAGCACCCCTATCTCAGTCTGTAGGGCACTTTCCGTAGCTGCATGAAGGGTCCTTTGGCCAGCCACCCCTGCTGTAAAAGCCCCTCTCATAGTCGCCTTATAGGGATCTGGATGATCCCCATTATAACTAGAATGTGCCTCCTCCATAGCCCCAGAAACCGGTTAAGCACAAAGCCACCCAGGGTCCATACGCCAGAGTTTAGAGGAAGAGTCCAGGCTTACCAGAGGCAGTAGGTCAGCAGAGGCATATGCAAGGTCAATTCTGGAAAAGGACTTGTGCACCGCAGAGTAAAAGGAAAAGCCCTAGTCAGTCGAATACTTCCATCTATAGACTTTGGTGAGAGCCAACGCCAGACACCAAGATGCAAGCTGAAGAGAGCCAGGGTCCGAGGCATTAGTGCGATCAAGCAGTGGGTCAGGAACAGCATTAAAGTCACCTATAAATTGGACAGGGTCAGCAAGAAAGGTAAGCAATTTACCAGTAATTACATCCAACACCTCCATCCTAAAAGGAGGAGGGACATACAAGGACAGCAAAGGCCCAAATGGTCACAGGCCACCTGGATGATCTCCATAGGCAACGCTTTAAACACCAGAACCGACACCACTCTAGCAGAAGTGGATTAGGTGGCATGATAACCCCTGGCTACCCATTACCCATGCCCTCTTAAGGGCAAACACCTTCTGACCCGTAAGATGAGTTTCCTAAACAGAACTACAGTCAAGGGGAAGCTAGCTCTAGCTAAGACGACAATCCAGCACCACCCCCCCCCCCCCCCAACCAAAGAACTATAGGGAACAACTAATCCACCTAAGGCCAATACCCTTGTGACTGAAAGCCCTAGGGGAGCAGGAACCTAGGAAAGACCCTAAAGAGGGAACCCCTAACTCCTGGACTAACTAAATAAGTCCTGTAGCAGTAGAGTTCAGTCCGGAGATTGAGCAGGTGGCGCAGCATCCACCCACTGCAGAGCATCAGAAGGAGAGGTGAAGAACTTCGTAGACTTGCCATCCACCACTCGCAGCCGTGTCGGGAACAGCATAGCATACTGCTATCCTTTGGACCTAAAGCCCTGGGTAAAAGGCCACTCTGGCACCGTTGAAAAGAACTTAATTCTTAATGCGTACCGCTCTCAGGATATCGTCTCTGTCGCTGCAGTGCAACAATTTTGCCAGAAAGGGTCTAGGAGGACCTCCAGGTGGGGAGGTCTGCCAGGGACCCTATGCACCCGCTCCATTGAGAAGTAAGGAGAAAAAGTATCGGAAGCAGGAGCTCCTTAAGCCAGGATTCAACGAAAGCAACAGTTTTAGCACCCTCCGCTCTCTCCGGGAGGCCAACCAATCAGCCAGTCCTTTCATCTGGGGCTGGAGAGTAGCTGTTTGATGAGGAATTGGCTGCAATGTATCCTCCACTCCACCCTGCGCTCCACCTCCGTGGTGCGTTCTCTGATCTCCTAGGTTTCATGGTGCAGAATTACAAAGTCTTGCCTCAGTTCATCAACCCTGGAAAGCATTATCGTTTAGCATGTTGTAATGGCCACCAGTACCTCGGCAAATTTATGGTCAATATCCGAGGCAGTATAGGAAGATCAGACCGGAGAACAGGGCTGTTGGGGACTGTCAGGACCCTCAAACAGAGGAAATGATGGTTCAGGAGAAGCCAGGCCCGAGTGGTCCTGGGCCCTGGAGTATTGACTGAGCATTTTAACCGCATGGGCTGGCACTTCAGATGTTAGAGGAGTAGGTACACATGAGTCCCTGTGGGAAAGTCCACCGGACCGCTGAGAACCTTCATCAGGGAAGTTGTCATCCTCAGTGGATTGCTGGGCAACCTTTAACTTTTTAGCTTCGTTGAAGGAGCCCACCATAGCAACACAGAGGGTAGGCAGTGATAAGTAGAGAGTAGACATAAGAGGAGAAGGACAGATGGTGTCCCACAGGCAGCACTATCAACAAGGCAGCAGACCAGCACCAAGGGGAAGAACCACAAGGTTCAGCAGACTGACAGTTAAAAGCTCCAGAGCAGGGTAGAGGCACAGCAGCACAAGACACTGACAGACAGGCACAGCAGAGGAGGTTCCACCTCACTGTTGGGAGACGATAAGCAGAGGCCCCGACCGGGAGGGTAGGACTCTCCCACCACTAGCACTAATCCAGATGACCATTGAGTGTTCCACCACAGGCAGGGCAGCAGCAGCCAACCACTCCAGCAAGGCCAGGTGAGTTGCGGACCCTCAGGATAGGTATTTCAGTTCTCTCAGTCCAGCATGCAGGCCACACCCCCTGTGTTCACATGTTAATGTTGCTGTATTTTCTGTTCTTTTAATTCTAATGATCAAGAACAAATTGGAAAATGAAAAAACTACTGTAATTGCACTCCCCCCCCAAAATCCTCAAACACTATTGTATGGTAACCAAATTACTGTAAGAAAATAAATCTCATTTTGCACTAAGATTGTGGCTCTGATTGAAGACAAAATAATGTTCTTTTTTGGACTCAATAAAACGATACCAAGTTGCCAACCCATGAATGGTTCTTAAATTTGCATTATGTTACTGAAGAAACAGAATAGGGTCGCTTTTACATGGCAGGAATTTGGGTCAGTATTTTTTATTTTTTTAGCCAAAACCAGGAGAGGTGCAAATCTCTCAATTATAGGTTTTTACATTTAGTTTTGGCTTTTGAATACTGATGCAAAATACTGCAATGTGAAAGATGCCTTAACACGTATAGACTACCTTAGCAAACCAGCGCCACTCCTAATCAAGGCTGCATCTGGCATTGCAGCTCAGCTTCATTCAATGAATGCAGTACCAAGCGCAGCCTATGAACAAGAGTTACACCATTTCTAGAGAAAGCACACCCTTCTTAAAAGATCTAATAAGTAATGGAGATCTGCTAATATGGGGATCACTGCTCTAACCTGATGTATACAGCCTATTGATCAGGTCAGAAGAAAATCTAGTTATTTTCTTGAGTTGAATATCGTTGAATAGATCCTAAAACCTAAACAGGTAACAACGATCAAGACATGCCACTTTATTATTAATTAGATCCTTAAAGGACAACTGTAGAGCAAGACCTTATTTTTGCAGCCCGGGCACTGCAATATATAAAAATCTTGCACTACAGTTGTCCTTTAATATCTATATCTCTATACACTGCACACACAGAGGAGGAGATCCTGCACTTCTATAGCTCTATACACTGTACACAAAGGAGGAGATCCTGCAGTTCTATATCTCTATACACTGTACACAGAGGAGGAGATCCTGCAGTTCTATGTCTATATACACACAGAGGAGGAGACCCTGTACTTCTATATCTCTATACACTGTACTCACAGAGGAGTAGATCCTGCACTTCTGTGTCTCTGTACACAGAGGAGGAGATCCTGCACTTCTATATCTCTATACACCGTACACAGAGGAGATCTTGCATTCTATATCCCCATACACTGTACACAGAGGAGATCCTGCACTTCTATGTCTCTATACACTGTACACACAGAGGAGGAGATCCTGCACGTCTGTTTCTATACACTGTACACAAAGGAGGAGGTCCTGCACTTCTATATCTCTATACACTGTACACAGAGAAGGAGATCCTGCACTTCTATGTCTATATACGCACAGAGGAGGAGATCCTGTACTTCTATATCTCTATACACTGTACTCACAGAGGAGTAGATCCTGCACTTCTGTGTCTCTATACACTGTACACACAGAGGAGGAGATCCTGCACTTCTATATCTCTATACACTGTACACAGAGGAGGAGATCCTGCGCTTCTATATCTCCATACACTGTACACACAGGGGAGGAGATCCTGCACTTCTATGTCTCCATACACTGTACACACAGAGGAGGAGATCCTGCGCTTCTATATCTCCATACACTGTACACAGAGGAGGAAATTCTGCACTTCTATGTCTCTATACACTGTACACACAGAGGAGGCGATCCTGCACTTCTATATCTCTATATACTGTACACAGAGGAGGAGATCCTGCACTTCTATGTCTCTATATACTGTACACAGAGGAGGAGATCCTGCACTTCTATATCTCCATACACTGTACACAGAGGAGGAAATTCTGCACTTCTATGTCTCTATACACTGTACACACAGAGGAGGAGATCCTGCACTTCTATATCTCTATACACTGTACACAGAGGAGGAGATCCTGCACTTCTATGTCTCTATATACTGTACACAGAGGAGGAGATCCTGCACTTCTATATCTCTACTGTACACACAGAGGAGGAGATCCTGCACTTCTATGTCACTATACACTGTACACACAGAGGAGGATATCCTGCACTTCTATGTCTCTATACACTGTACACACAGAGGAGGACATACTGCACTTCTATGTCTCTATACACTGTACACACAGAAGAGGAGATCCTGCACTTCTGATGTGTCTATATACTGTACACACAGAGGAGGAGATCCTGCATTTCTATGTCTCTATACACTGTACACACAGAGGAGGAGATCCTGCACTTCTATGTCTCTATACACTGTAAACACAGAGGAGATCCTGCACTTCTAATGTCTCTATACACTGTACACACAGAGGAGGAGATCCTGCACTTCTATATCTCTATACACTGTACACACAGAGGAGGACATACTGCACTTCTAATGTCTCTTTACACTGTACACACAGAGGAGGAGATCCTGCATTTCTATGTCTCTATACACTGTACACACAGAGGAGGAGATCCTGCAGTTCTATGTCTATATACACACAGAGGAGGAGACCCTGTACTTCTATATCTCTATACACTGTACTCACAGAGGAGTAGATCCTGCACTTCTGTGTCTCTGTACACAGAGGAGGAGATCCTGCACTTCTATATCTCTATACACCGTACACAGAGGAGATCTTGCATTCTATATCCCCATACACTGTACACAGAGGAGATCCTGCACTTCTATGTCTCTATACACTGTACACACAGAGGAGGAGATCCTGCACGTCTGTTTCTATACACTGTACACAAAGGAGGAGGTCCTGCACTTCTATATCTCTATACACTGTACACAGAGAAGGAGATCCTGCACTTCTATGTCTATATACGCACAGAGGAGGAGATCCTGTACTTCTATATCTCTATACACTGTACTCACAGAGGAGTAGATCCTGCACTTCTGTGTCTCTATACACTGTACACACAGAGGAGGAGATCCTGCACTTCTATATCTCTATACACTGTACACAGAGGAGGAGATCCTGCGCTTCTATATCTCCATACACTGTACACACAGAGGAGGAGATCCTGCACTTCTATGTCTCCATACACTGTACACACAGAGGAGGAGATCCTGCGCTTCTATATCTCCATACACTGTACACAGAGGAGGAAATTCTGCACTTCTATGTCTCTATACACTGTACACACAGAGGAGGCGATCCTGCACTTCTATATCTCTATATACTGTACACAGAGGAGGAGATCCTGCACTTCTATGTCTCTATATACTGTACACAGAGGAGGAGATCCTGCACTTCTATATCTCCATACACTGTACACAGAGGAGGAAATTCTGCACTTCTATGTCTCTATACACTGTACACACAGAGGAGGAGATCCTGCACTTCTATATCTCTATACACTGTACACAGAGGAGGAGATCCTGCACTTCTATGTCTCTATATACTGTACACAGAGGAGGAGATCCTGCACTTCTATATCTCTACTGTACACACAGAGGAGGAGATCCTGCACTTCTATGTCACTATACACTGTACACACAGAGGAGGATATCCTGCACTTCTATGTCTCTATACACTGTACACACAGAGGAGGACATACTGCACTTCTATGTCTCTATACACTGTACACACAGAAGAGGAGATCCTGCACTTCTGATGTGTCTATATACTGTACACACAGAGGAGGAGATCCTGCATTTCTATGTCTCTATACACTGTACACACAGAGGAGGAGATCCTGCACTTCTATGTCTCTATACACTGTAAACACAGAGGAGATCCTGCACTTCTAATGTCTCTATACACTGTACACACAGAGGAGGAGATCCTGCACTTCTATATCTCTATACACTGTACACACAGAGGAGGACATACTGCACTTCTAATGTCTCTTTACACTGTACACACAGAGGAGGAGATCCTGTACTTCTATATCTCTATACACTGTACACACAGAGGAGGACATACTGCACTTCTAATGTCTCTTTACACTGTACACACAGAGGAGGAGATCCTGCACTTCTATATCTCTATACACTGTACACACAGAGGAGGACATACTGCACTTCTAATGTCTCTTTACACTGTACACACAGAGGAGGAGATCCTGCATTTCTATGTCTCTATACACTGTACACACAGAGGAGGAGATCCTGCACTTCTATGTCTCTATACACTGTACACACAGAGGAGGAGATCCTGTACTTCTATATCTCTATACACTGTACACACAGAGGAGGACATACTGCACTTCTAATGTCTCTTTACACTGTACACACAGAGGAGGAGATCCTGCACTTCTATATCTCTATACACTGTACACACAGAGGAGGACATACTGCACTTCTAATGTCTCTTTACACTGTACACACAGAGGAGGAGATCCTGCACTTCTATGTCTCTATACACTGTACACACAGAGGAGGAGATCCTGCACTTCTATGTCTCTATACACTGTACACACAGAGGAGGAGATCCTGCACTTCTATGTCTCTATACACTGTACACACAGAGGAGGAGATCCTGCACTTCTATGTCTCTATACACTGTACACATAGAGGAGGAGATCCTGCACTTCTATGTCTCTATACACTGTACACACAGAGGAGGAGATCCTGCACTTCTATGTCTCTATACACTGTACACACAGAGGAGGAGATCCTGCACTTCTATGTCTCTATACACTGTACATACAGAGGAGGAGATCCTGCACTTCTATATCTCTATACACTGTACACACACACAGGAGATCCTGCACTTCTATGTCTCTATACACTGTACATACAGAGGAGGAGATCCTGCACTTCTATATCTCCATACACTCTACACAGAGAAGATCCTGCACTTCTATGTCTCTATACACTGTACACACAGAGGAGGAGATCCTGCACTTCTATGTCTCTATACAGTGTACACAGTGGAGGAGATCCTGCACTTCTATGTCTCTATACACTGTACACACAGAGGAGGAGATCCTGCACTTCTATATCTCTATACACTGTACACACAGAGGAGGACATCCTGCACTTCTATGTCTCTATACACTGTAAACACAGAGGAGATCCTGCACTTCTAATGTCTCTATACACTGTACACACAGAGGAGGAGATCCTGCACTTCTAATGTCTCTTTACACTGTACACACAGAGGAGGAGATCCTGCATTTCTATGTCTCTATACACTGTACACACAGAGGAGGAGATCCTGCACTTCTATGTCTCTATACACTGTACACACAGAGGAGGAGATCCTGCACTTCTATGTCTCTATACACTGTACACACAGAGGAGGAGATCCTGCACTTCTATGTCTCTATACACTGTACACACAGAGGAGGAGATCCTGCACTTCTATGTCTCTATACACTGTACACATAGAGGAGGAGATCCTGCACTTCTATGTCTCTATACACTGTACACACAGAGGAGGAGATCCTGCACTTCTATGTCTCTATACACTGTACATACAGAGGAGGAGATCCTGCACTTCTATATCTCCATACACTCTACACAGAGAAGATCCTGCACTTCTATGTCTCTATATACTGTACACACAGAGGAGGAGATCCTGCACTTCTATGTCTCTATACAGTGTACACAGTGGAGGAGATCCTGCACTTCTATGTCTCTATACACTGTACACACAGAGGAGGAGATCCTGCACTTCTATCTGTCTATACACTGTACACACAGAGGAGGAGATCCTGCACTTCGATATTTATATACACTGTATACACAGAGGAGGAGATCCTTCACTTCTATGTCGCTATACACTGTACACACAGAGGAGGAGATCCTGAACTTCTATAATCTCTATATACTGTACACAGAGGAGGAGATCCTGCACTTCTATATCTCTACTGTACACACAGAGGAGGAGATCCTGCACTTCTATGTCACTATACACTGTACACACAGAGGAGGATATCCTGCACTTCTATGTCTCTATACACTGTACACACAGAGGAGGAGATCCTGCACTTCGATATTTATATACACTGTATACACAGGAGGAGATCCTGTACTTCTATGTCTCTATACACTGTACACACAGAGGAGGAGATCCTGCACTTCTATGTCTCTATACACTGTACACACAGAGGAGGACATACTGCACTTCTATGTCTCTATACACTGTACACACAGAAGAGGAGATCCTGCACTTCTGATGTCTCTATATACTGTACACACAGAGGAGGGGATCCTGCACTTCTATGTCTCTATACACTGTACACACAGAGGAGGAGATCCTGCATTTCTATGTCTCTATACACTGTACACATAGAGGAGGAGATCCTGCACTTCAATATTTATATACAGTGTACACACAGAGGAGGAGATCCTGTACTTCTATGTATCTATGCACTGTACACACAGAGGAGGAGATCCTGCACTTCTATGTCTCTATACACTGTACACAGAGGAGGAGATCCTGCACTTCTATGTCTCTATACACTGTACACACAGAGGAGGAGATCCTGCACTTCGATATTTATATACACTGTATACACAGAGGAGGAGATCCTGTACTTCTATGTCTCTATACACTGTACACACAGAGGAGGAGATCCTGAACTTCTATAATCTCTATATACTGTACACAGAGGAGGAGATCCTGCACTTCTATATCTCTACTGTACACACAGAGGAGGAGATCCTGCACTTCTATGTCACTATACACTGTACACACAGAGGAGGAGATCCTGCACTTCTATGTCTCTATACACTGTACACACAGAGGAGGAGATCCTGCACTTCTATGTCACTATACACTGTACACACAGAGGAGGAGATCCTGCACTTCTATGTCTCTATACACTGTACACACAGAGGAGGAGATCCTGCTTTTCTATGTCTCTATACACTGTACACATAGAGGAGGAGATCCTGCACTTCAATATTTATATACAGTGTACACACAGAGGAGGAGATCCTGTACTTCTATGTATCTATACACTGTACACACAGAGGAGGAGATGCTGCACTTCTATGTCTCTATACACTGTACACAGATGAGGAGATCCTGCACTTCTATGTCTCTATACACTGTACACACAGAGGAGGAGAGCCTGCACTTCTATGTCTCTATACACTGTACACATAGAGGAGGAGATCCTGCACTTCAATATTTATATACAGTGTACACACAGAGGAGGAGATCCTGTACTTCTATGTATCTATACACTGTACACACAGAGGAGGAGATCCTGCACTTCTATGTCTCTATACACTGTACACAGAGGAGGAGATCCTGCACTTCTATGTCACTATACACTGTACACACAGAGGAGGATATCATGCACTTCTATGTCTCTATACACTGTACACACAGAGGAGGAGATCCTGCACTTCGATATTTATATACACTGTATACACAGAGGAGGAGATCCTGTACTTCTATGTCTCTATACACTGTACACACAGAGGAGGAGATCCTGCACTTCTTTGTCTCTATACACTGTACACACAGAGGAGGACATACTGCACTTCTATGTCTCTATACACTGTACACACAGAAGAGGAGATCCTGCACTTCTATGTCTCTATACACTGTAAACACAGAGGAGGAGATCCTGCACTTCTATGTCTCTATACACTGTAAACACAGAGGAGGAGATCCTGCACTTCTATGTCTCTATACACTGTACATACAGAGGAGGAGAGCCTGCACTTCTATGTCTCTATACACTGTACACAGAGGAGGAGATCCTGCACTTCTATGTCTCTATACACTGTACACACAGAGGAGGAGATCCTGCACTTCTATGTCTCTATACACTGTACACATAGAGGAGGAGATCCTGCACTTCTATGTCTCTATACACTGTACATACAGAGGAGGAGAGCCTGCACTTCTATGTCTCTATACACTGTACACAGAGGAGGAGATCCTGCACTTCTATGTCTCTATACACTGTACACACAGAGGAGGAGATCCTGCACTTCTATGTCTCTATACACTGTACACATAGAGGAGGAGATCCTGCACTTCTATGTCTCTATACACTGTACACACAGAGGAGGACATCCTGCATTTCTATGTCTCTATACACTGTACACACAGAGGAGGACATACTGCACTTCTAATGTCTCTTTACACTGTACACACAGAGGAGGAGATCCTGCACTTCTATATCTCTATACACTGTACACACAGAGGAGGACATACTGCACTTCTAATGTCTCTTTACACTGTACACACAGAGGAGGAGATCCTGCATTTCTATGTCTCTATACACTGTACACACAGAGGAGGAGATCCTGCACTTCTATGTCTCTATACACTGTACACACAGAGGAGGAGATCCTGTACTTCTATATCTCTATACACTGTACACACAGAGGAGGACATACTGCACTTCTAATGTCTCTTTACACTGTACACACAGAGGAGGAGATCCTGCACTTCTATATCTCTATACACTGTACACACAGAGGAGGACATACTGCACTTCTAATGTCTCTTTACACTGTACACACAGAGGAGGAGATCCTGCACTTCTATGTCTCTATACACTGTACACACAGAGGAGGAGATCCTGCACTTCTATGTCTCTATACACTGTACACACAGAGGAGGAGATCCTGCACTTCTATGTCTCTATACACTGTACACATAGAGGAGGAGATCCTGCACTTCTATGTCTCTATACACTGTACACACAGAGGAGGAGATCCTGCACTTCTATGTCTCTATACACTGTACACACAGAGGAGGAGATCCTGCACTTCTATGTCTCTATACACTGTACATACAGAGGAGGAGATCCTGCACTTCTATATCTCTATACACTGTACACACACACAGGAGATCCTGCACTTCTATGTCTCTATACACTGTACATACAGAGGAGGAGATCCTGCACTTCTATATCTCCATACACTCTACACAGAGAAGATCCTGCACTTCTATGTCTCTATACACTGTACACACAGAGGAGGAGATCCTGCACTTCTATGTCTCTATACAGTGTACACAGTGGAGGAGATCCTGCACTTCTATGTCTCTATACACTGTACACACAGAGGAGGAGATCCTGCACTTCTATATCTCTATACACTGTACACACAGAGGAGGACATCCTGCACTTCTATGTCTCTATACACTGTAAACACAGAGGAGATCCTGCACTTCTAATGTCTCTATACACTGTACACACAGAGGAGGAGATCCTGCACTTCTATATCTCTATACACTGTACACACAGAGGAGGAGATCCTGCACTTCTAATGTCTCTTTACACTGTACACACAGAGGAGGAGATCCTGCATTTCTATGTCTCTATACACTGTACACACAGAGGAGGAGATCCTGCACTTCTATGTCTCTATACACTGTACACACAGAGGAGGAGATCCTGCACTTCTATGTCTCTATACACTGTACACACAGAGGAGGAGATCCTGCACTTCTATGTCTCTATACACTGTACACATAGAGGAGGAGATCCTGCACTTCTATGTCTCTATACACTGTACACACAGAGGAGGAGATCCTGCACTTCTATGTCTCTATACACTGTACATACAGAGGAGGAGATCCTGCACTTCTATATCTCTATATACTGTACACACAGAGGAGGAGATCCTGCACTTCTATGTCTCTATACAGTGTACACAGTGGAGGAGATCCTGCACTTCTATGTCTCTATACACTGTACACACAGAGGAGGAGATCCTGCACTTCTATCTGTCTATACACTGTACACACAGAGGAGGAGATCCTGCACTTCGATATTTATATACACTGTATACACAGAGGAGGAGATCCTTCACTTCTATGTCGCTATACACTGTACACACAGAGGAGGAGATCCTGAACTTCTATAATCTCTATATACTGTACACAGAGGAGGAGATCCTGCACTTCTATATCTCTACTGTACACACAGAGGAGGAGATCCTGCACTTCTATGTCACTATACACTGTACACACAGAGGAGGATATCCTGCACTTCTATGTCTCTATACACTGTACACACAGAGGAGGAGATCCTGCACTTCGATATTTATATACACTGTATACACAGGAGGAGATCCTGTACTTCTATGTCTCTATACACTGTACACACAGAGGAGGAGATCCTGCACTTCTATGTCTCTATACACTGTACACACAGAGGAGGACATACTGCACTTCTATGTCTCTATACACTGTACACACAGAAGAGGAGATCCTGCACTTCTGATGTCTCTATATACTGTACACACAGAGGAGGGGATCCTGCACTTCTATGTCTCTATACACTGTACACACAGAGGAGGAGATCCTGCATTTCTATGTCTCTATACACTGTACACATAGAGGAGGAGATCCTGCACTTCAATATTTATATACAGTGTACACACAGAGGAGGAGATCCTGTACTTCTATGTATCTATGCACTGTACACACAGAGGAGGAGATCCTGCACTTCTATGTCTCTATACACTGTACACAGAGGAGGAGATCCTGCACTTCTATGTCTCTATACACTGTACACACAGAGGAGGAGATCCTGCACTTCTATGTCTCTATACACTGTACACACAGAGGAGGAGATCCTGCACTTCTATGTCTCTATACACTGTACACACAGAGGAGGAGATCCTGCACTTATATGTCTCTATACACTGTACACACAGAGGAGGAGATCCTGCACTTCTATGTCTCTATACACTGTACACATAGAGGAGGAGATCCTGCACTTCTATGTCTCTATACACTATACACACAGAGGAGGAGATCCTGCACTTCTATGTCTCTATACAGTGTACACAGTGGAGGAGATCCTGCACTTCTATGTCTCTATACACTGTACACACAGAGGAGGAGATCCTGCACTTCTATCTCTCTATACACTGTACACACAGAGGAGGAGATCCTGCACTTCGATATTTATATACACTGTATACACAGAGGAGGAGATCCTGTACTTCTATGTCTCTATACACTGTACACACAGAGGAGGAGATCCTGAACTTCTATAATCTCTATATACTGTACACAGAGGAGGAGATCCTGCACTTCTATATCTCTACTGTACACACAGAGGAGGAGATCCTGCACTTCTATGTCACTATACACTGTACACACAGAGGAGGAGATCCTGCACTTCTATGTCTCTATACACTGTACACACAGAGGAGGAGATCCTGCACTTCTATGTCACTATACACTGTACACACAGAGGAGGAGATCCTGCACTTCTATGTCTCTATACACTGTACACACAGAGGAGGAGATCCTGCTTTTCTATGTCTCTATACACTGTACACATAGAGGAGGAGATCCTGCACTTCAATATTTATATACAGTGTACACACAGAGGAGGAGATCCTGTACTTCTATGTATCTATACACTGTACACACAGAGGAGGAGATGCTGCACTTCTATGTCTCTATACACTGTACACAGATGAGGAGATCCTGCACTTCTATGTCTCTATACACTGTACACACAGAGGAGGAGAGCCTGCACTTCTATGTCTCTATACACTGTACACATAGAGGAGGAGATCCTGCACTTCAATATTTATATACAGTGTACACACAGAGGAGGAGATCCTGTACTTCTATGTATCTATACACTGTACACACAGAGGAGGAGATCCTGCACTTCTATGTCTCTATACACTGTACACAGAGGAGGAGATCCTGCACTTCTATGTCACTATACACTGTACACACAGAGGAGGATATCATGCACTTCTATGTCTCTATACACTGTACACACAGAGGAGGAGATCCTGCACTTCGATATTTATATACACTGTATACACAGAGGAGGAGATCCTGTACTTCTATGTCTCTATACACTGTACACACAGAGGAGGAGATCCTGCACTTCTTTGTCTCTATACACTGTACACACAGAGGAGGACATACTGCACTTCTATGTCTCTATACACTGTACACACAGAAGAGGAGATCCTGCACTTCTATGTCTCTATACACTGTAAACACAGAGGAGGAGATCCTGCACTTCTATGTCTCTATACACTGTAAACACAGAGGAGGAGATCCTGCACTTCTATGTCTCTATACACTGTAAACAGAGGAGGAGATCCTGCACTTCTATGTCTCTATACACTGTACACACAGAGGAGGAGAGCCTGCACTTCTATGTCTCTATACACTGTACACATAGAGGAGGAGATCCTGCACTTCAATATTTATATACAGTGTACACACAGAGGAGGAGATCCTGTACTTCTATGTATCTATACACTGTACACACAGAGGAGGAGATCCTGCACTTCTATGTCTCTATACACTGTACACAGAGGAGGAGATCCTGCACTTCTATGTCTCTATACACTGTACACACAGAGGAGGAGATCCTGCACTTCTATGTCTCTATACACTGTACACACAGAGGAGGAGATCCTGCATTTCTATGTCTCTATACACTGTACACATAGAGGAGGAGATCCTGCACTTCAATATTTATATACAGTGTACACACAGAGGAGGAGATCCTGTACTTCTATGTATCTATGCACTGTACACACAGAGGAGGAGATCCTGCACTTCTATGTCTCTATACACTGTACACAGAGGAGGAGATCCTGCACTTCTATGTCTCTATACACTGTACACACAGAGGAGGAGATCCTGCACTTCTATGTCTCTATACACTGTACACACAGAGGAGGAGATCCTGCACTTCTATGTCTCTATACACTGTACACACAGAGGAGGAGATCCTGCACTTATATGTCTCTATACACTGTACACACAGAGGAGGAGATCCTGCACTTCTATGTCTCTATACACTGTACACATAGAGGAGGAGATCCTGCACTTCTATGTCTCTATACACTATACACACAGAGGAGGAGATCCTGCACTTCTATGTCTCTATACAGTGTACACAGTGGAGGAGATCCTGCACTTCTATGTCTCTATACACTGTACACACAGAGGAGGAGATCCTGCACTTCTATCTCTCTATACACTGTACACACAGAGGAGGAGATCCTGCACTTCGATATTTATATACACTGTATACACAGAGGAGGAGATCCTGTACTTCTATGTCTCTATACACTGTACACACAGAGGAGGAGATCCTGAACTTCTATAATCTCTATATACTGTACACAGAGGAGGAGATCCTGCACTTCTATATCTCTACTGTACACACAGAGGAGGAGATCCTGCACTTCTATGTCACTATACACTGTACACACAGAGGAGGAGATCCTGCACTTCTATGTCTCTATACACTGTACACACAGAGGAGGAGATCCTGCACTTCTATGTCACTATACACTGTACACACAGAGGAGGAGATCCTGCACTTCTATGTCTCTATACACTGTACACACAGAGGAGGAGATCCTGCTTTTCTATGTCTCTATACACTGTACACATAGAGGAGGAGATCCTGCACTTCAATATTTATATACAGTGTACACACAGAGGAGGAGATCCTGTACTTCTATGTATCTATACACTGTACACACAGAGGAGGAGATGCTGCACTTCTATGTCTCTATACACTGTACACAGATGAGGAGATCCTGCACTTCTATGTCTCTATACACTGTACACACAGAGGAGGAGAGCCTGCACTTCTATGTCTCTATACACTGTACACATAGAGGAGGAGATCCTGCACTTCAATATTTATATACAGTGTACACACAGAGGAGGAGATCCTGTACTTCTATGTATCTATACACTGTACACACAGAGGAGGAGATCCTGCACTTCTATGTCTCTATACACTGTACACAGAGGAGGAGATCCTGCACTTCTATGTCACTATACACTGTACACACAGAGGAGGATATCATGCACTTCTATGTCTCTATACACTGTACACACAGAGGAGGAGATCCTGCACTTCGATATTTATATACACTGTATACACAGAGGAGGAGATCCTGTACTTCTATGTCTCTATACACTGTACACACAGAGGAGGAGATCCTGCACTTCTTTGTCTCTATACACTGTACACACAGAGGAGGACATACTGCACTTCTATGTCTCTATACACTGTACACACAGAAGAGGAGATCCTGCACTTCTATGTCTCTATACACTGTAAACACAGAGGAGGAGATCCTGCACTTCTATGTCTCTATACACTGTAAACACAGAGGAGGAGATCCTGCACTTCTATGTCTCTATACACTGTAAACAGAGGAGGAGATCCTGCACTTCTATGTCTCTATACACTGTACACACAGAGGAGGAGAGCCTGCACTTCTATGTCTCTATACACTGTACACATAGAGGAGGAGATCCTGCACTTCAATATTTATATACAGTGTACACACAGAGGAGGAGATCCTGTACTTCTATGTATCTATACACTGTACACACAGAGGAGGAGATCCTGCACTTCTATGTCTCTATACACTGTACACAGAGGAGGAGATCCTGCACTTCTATGTCTCTATACACTGTACACACAGAGGAGGAGATCCTGCACTTCTATGTCTCTATACACTGTACACACAGAGGAGGAGATCCTGCACTTCTATGTCTCTATACACTGTACACACAGAGGAGGAGATCCTGCACTTCTATGTCTCTATACACTGTACACAGAGGAGGAGATCCTGCACTTCTATGTCACTATACACTGTACACACAGAGGAGGATATCATGCACTTCTATGTCTCTATACACTGTACACACAGAGGAGGAGATCCTGCACTTCGATATTTATATACACTGTATACACAGAGGAGGAGATCCTGTACTTCTATGTCTCTATACACTGTACACACAGAGGAGGAGATCCTGCACTTCTTTGTCTCTATACACTGTACACACAGAGGAGGACATACTGCACTTCTATGTCTCTATACACTGTACACACAGAAGAGGAGATCCTGCACTTCTATGTCTCTATACACTGTAAACACAGAGGAGGAGATCCTGCACTTCTATGTCTCTATACACTGTAAACACAGAGGAGGAGATCCTGCACTTCTATGTCTCTATACACTGTAAACAGAGGAGGAGATCCTGCACTTCTATGTCTCTATACACTGTACACACAGAGGAGGAGAGCCTGCACTTCTATGTCTCTATACACTGTACACATAGAGGAGGAGATCCTGCACTTCAATATTTATATACAGTGTACACACAGAGGAGGAGATCCTGTACTTCTATGTATCTATACACTGTACACACAGAGGAGGAGATCCTGCACTTCTATGTCTCTATACACTGTACACAGAGGAGGAGATCCTGCACTTCTATGTCTCTATACACTGTACACACAGAGGAGGAGATCCTGCACTTCTATGTCTCTATACACTGTACACACAGAGGAGGAGATCCTGCACTTCTATGTCTCTATACACTGTACACACAGAGGAGGAGATCCTGCACTTCTATGTCTCTATACACTGTACACATAGAGGAGGAGATCCTGCACTTCTATGTCTCTATACACTGTACACACAGAGAAGGAGATCCTGCATTTCTATGTCTCTATACACTGTACACACAGAGGAGGAGAGCCTGCACTTCTATGTCTCTATACACTGTACACAGAGGAGGAGATCCTGCACTTCAATATTTATATACACTGTACACACAGAGGAGGAGATCCTGTACTTCTATGTATCTATACACTGTACACGTAGAAGAGGAGATCCTGCACTTCTATGTCTCTATACACTGTACACACAGAGGAGGAGATCCTGCACTTCTATGTCTCTATACACTGTACACATAGAGGAGGAGATCCTGCACTTCTATGTCTCTATACACTGTACACAGAGGAGGAGATCCTGTACTTCTATATCTCCATACACTCTACACAGAGAAGATCCTGCACTTTTATGTCTCTATACACTGTACACACAGAGGAGGACATACTGCACTTCTATGTCTCTATACACTGTACACACAGAGGATATCCTGCATTTCTAGGTCTCTATACACTGTACACACAGAGGATATCCTGCATTTCTAGGTCTCTATACACTGCACACACAGAGGAGGAGATCCTGAACTTCATTATCTCTATACACTGTACACAGAGGAGGATATCCTGCACTTCTAATGTCTCTATACACTGTACACACAGAGGAGGAGATCCTGCACTTCCATGTCTCTATACACTGTACACACAGAGGAGGAGATCCTGCACTTCCATGTCTCTATACACTGCACACACAGAGGAGGACATCCTGCACTTCCATGTCTCTATACACTGCACACACAGAGGAGGACATCCTGCACTTCCATGTCTCTTTGCACAGCCCAAACAGCAGCAGCATGGAAGGCATAATAAAGCACCAGTGAGAAGTCTAAACTGTGCATAACGCCATGGGGTAAGTTCTCTTACTTACACTTCTCCATCCATCTCCCTCCTACTTAGACTTCTACAGCATGTAATTTGATGCCTGAAAAAATTACAGGATATAAACACAGGACAAAATTTAGCTGATTTTTCCGAGTGGATGGCAGTTTAGAGGGGAGGCTTGATAACACAAAAAATAAATACTTTTGTTTAATAAGATATATTACAAAGTTTCTTATATTTACATGTACTATTCATCTATGCAAAGTTTGCAGAAACGACAGTGCTTATTTAAATCTTTAGTATTTAAAACTATAAGAGGTTATATGAAGACATTGAAAGAGCTTAAAATAGGGAAGCTGGGAATTGTAGTACTGAGCAACAGCTCAACCAGGAAAACACTCGGAGCCGGAGGCCATGATTGTGAAATCACGTCCATACCCCCTCCATTTATGTCTATGGGAGGGGGCGTGTTGGCCGACACGCCCCCTCCCATAGAAATGAATGGAAGGGGCGTGGTGTGATGTCATGATCACTGCTGCAGGAACCCAGCGTATGTTTAGAATGCCGAGTGCTGCGGGAGATCTCGGGGGGTCCCAGCAGCGGGACCCCTGCGATCAAACATCTTATCTCCTATCCTTTGGATTGGAGATAAGATATCTAGCAGCAGAGTACCCCTTTAAAGATATATTGCATTCATCTTATAAAAGGATGAATCAAGGATTGCTGTTTCAATAGACAAGGGTATGTTCTGTTCTTTTCCTAACACACTTTTCAGTGTACACACATAATAATTTATGTAAAAACCTTAGGAAGTCTGTATTATACTCCAGAGCTGCATTCACGATTCTACCGGCTGCCACTAAAAACAATCAGCAAGGGTGTAACTAACCATTTAGCTTTACTCCTGTAATTTAGTGGAATTGTTAGAGTATATTCATGTGCCTGATGCAAAATGCCAGCAGAGATGGAATGCTGGGAGATTTTAGCTTTCAAGCCTGTAGAATTGTGAATACAGCTCTGCAGTATAATATGGGGTGTACTGAACCATAACACTAAAACCACTGACAGGTGAATTAATAACATGGATTATCTGGTGACAGTGATACCTACCAGCGGTGGGATACATATAGTCAGTTCTTAAAAGGGTATTCTGGCCAAAGACATCTTATCCCCTATCCTTTGGATAAGATGTCTGTTCACGGGGTCTGCCGCTGGGACCCCCCGCGATCTCCGAGCAGCACCCGCATTCTAAGCGGAGCTGTTGCTCCAGCCTCGGAAACCTCTGTGTTTCCGGGACTAGAGATGTGACGTCACGCCACGCCCCCTCCATTCATGTCTATGGGAGGGGGCATGACATGAATGGAGAAATGAATGGAGGGGGCTTGGCGTGACATCACGTCTCCAGTGCCAGAAATACAGAGGTTGCCGAGACTGGAGCAGCAGCTCCGCATAGAATGCGGGTGCTGCATGGAGATCGGGTGACCCCTTTAAATTAATGTTGGAAGCACAAAAAATAAGCACGTGTAAGGATTGGAGATGGCAAGGCATGGGGAAAAAAATAAGAAACGGAAATATTGGAAAAAAACAATTTTTTTCCAGAAAAAAAAAAAATAATGGAGTATGAACTGTGTGTGTTTATAACATGATATTTAAACCATGTAACATTTAGACCTACATGAAAGACGTCTGAGAATATTTTAAGTTCTCCATTCTGATCTGAAGACGAGCAAATCCTAGAATGCAATTCAAATACTAATAATGCTGTAAATAAAGAAGAGCAGTATGGATTTCTGTCTCTAGGGGCGCTGCAGTTAAGAAGGTTTCAGTTTGGTTGCGGCCGGGCTCCATCTTGTTGGTATTACAGTAGATGATGCTTAGCATATATAACGCTTGATAACACGTTATCTATGGTAAATTCGTTATCCTCACCATCTTCTGGGGAGGGTGGTTTGCCCCCAGGGATGGTAAAGACTTAAAGCCCCCCCCCCCCCCCCGACTGCCCCGTAAGTAGTCCCCTGGGCGTGGACTTATATTTGCCAGCACCGGCATCGCCCGGTCGGCTTGATTGATGGCTCGCGTCAAAGCAGAGCGGTGATGCAAGACGTCCATCAAGACGAGTGGGTGGAACCATGGCCAAAGCGAGGGGACCTGGTAAGTATGAGTCCCTGCCAAGGAGACTACTTACGGGGCAGCCGGGGGGGGGGGGGCGTCTTTATAACTACATATCTTCACCTCCACTAGGGGCAAAAATGTCCCCCGGGGATGGTGAGGATAAAGATTTTTGCATATATAACACGTTGTCAAGCGTTATATAAACTAAAATCTGCTGATTGGTTCCTTTTACTGTTCTCCTGCATCACAGATAATATTCTCCCCCCACCCCCTTTTTTTTTTTTCAAGGTAGGGAAATAATACAAAAACTTAATGTAAATGTAGCATAAAGATAACATGTCAGTTTTACGGTAAAGTGCACTGCATAAAAAGAAATCCCCCCCCCACAAATATATTATATATACATGCTCAAAAAAATAAAGGGAACACTAAGATAACACATCCTACATCTGAATGAATGAACTAATCGTATGAAATACTTTCCTCTTTACATAGTTGAATGCGCTGACAACAAAATCACACAAAAATGATCAATGGAAATCAAATGTATCAACCCATGGAGGTCTGGATATGGAGTCACACTCAAAATCACAGTGGGAAACCCCACTACAGGCTGATCCAACTTTATGTAATGTCCTTAATACAAGTCACAATGAGGCTCAGTAGTGTGTGTGGCCTCCACGTGCCCGTATGACCTCCCTACAACGCCTGGGCATGCTCCTGATGAAGTGGAGGATGGTCTCCTGAGGGATGTCCTCCCAGACCTGGACTAAAGCATCTGCCAACTCCTGGACAGTCTGTGGTGGATGGAGCGAGACGTCCCAGATGTGCTCAATCGTATTCACGTCTGGGGAACGGGCGGGCCAGTCCATAGCATCAATGCCTTCCTCTTGTAGGAACTGCTGACACACTCCAGCCACATGAGGTCTAGCATTGTCTTGCATTAGGAGGAACCCAGGGCCAACCGCACCAGCATATGGTCTCACAAGGGGTCTGAGGATCTCATCTCGGTACCTAATGGCAGTCAGGCTACCTCTGGCAAGTACATGGAGGGCTGTGCGGCCCCCCAAAGAAATGCCACCCCACACCATTACTGACCCACTGCCAAACCGGTCATGCTGGAGGATGTTGCAGGTAGTAGAACGTTCTGCACGGCGTCTCCAGACTCTCATGTCTGTCACGTGCTCAGTGTGATCCTGCTTTCATCTGTGAAGAGCACAGGGCGCCAGTGGCGAATTTGCCAATCTCATCGTTCTTTGGCAAATGCCAAACGTTCTGCACGGTGTTGGGCTGTAAGCACAATCCCCACCTGTAATTGTTGGGCCCTCATACCACCCTCATGGAGTCTGTTTCTGACCGTCTGAGTGGACACATGCACATTTGTGGCCTGCTGGAGGTCATTTTGCTGGGCTCTGGCAGTACTCCTCCTCCTTGCACAAAGGCGGAGGTAACGGTCCTGCTGCTGGTTTGTTACCCTTCTACGCCCTCCTCCACGTCTCCTGATGTACTGGCCTGTCTCCTGGTAGCGCCTCCATGCTCTGGACACTACACTGACAGACACAGCAAACCTTCTTGCAACAGCTCACATTGATGTGCCATCCTGGATGAGCTTCACTACCTGAACCACTTGTGTGGGTTGTAGACTCCGTCTCATGCTACCACTAGAGTGAAAGCACCGCCAGCATTCAAAAGTGACCAAAACATCAGCCAGGAAGTATAGGAACTGAGAAGTGGTCTGTGGTCACCACCTGCAGAATCACTCCTTTATTGGGGGTGTCTTGCTAATTGCCTATAATTTCCCCCTGTTGTCTGTTCCATGTGAAATTGATTGTCAATCAGTGTTCTTCCTGAGTGGACAGTGGGATTTCACACAAGTGTCATTGACTTGGAGTTACATTGTGTTGTTTAAAGGGGTATTCCATGCAAAAACATTTTATCCCCTATCCAAAGGGCGGGATAAGATGTTCTTGCCCAGAATACCCCTTCAAGTGTCCCCTTTATTTTTTTGAGCAGTATATATATATATGTACAACAAAAACAGAGAAACATAACCGCACATCCACCATTTGTATTTTGATCTATTTGCTTCTCAGCATAATTTCAAAAACTAACAGGTTGTTATTATACATTTTGATCAAAAAGTACAAGCCCACTCGCCACGTCAAGGCCACCTGGTCAGAGTGGGTCCCTAACCTAACACTGGCGTAGCGATGGGCGGCAAACACCGCCTCCGAGACATCATGTCCACAGGGGGAATGACCCAGTGGCCAGGCAGCCCCACGACTGCCCGACCAAGCCCCTGGCTCTGGGCCGCACCACCCCACAGACAAAGCATCACAGAAACAATGGCCGCCACAGAGAACCACCCCAGTGTGAACACCGACCATGTGCTCTGGGAGAATGAGAGGAGGAAACCCTTCTGCAGTCTCCTGCTAATTAAAAACGCCTCGGCCGAATGGATGGAGTGGAGTGCTGGCCATGGAAGAAAGGAGAGACTACAAATGTGCAACACAAATAGAGGAACAAAGACGCACATCCACCATTTGTATTTTGATCTACTTGCTTCTTTTTGATCAAAATGTATAATAACTACCTGTTAGTTTTTTAAACTCTCTCTCTCTATATATATTTTATATATATATATATATATATATATATATATATATATATATATATATATATATATACACATAGTATATGTACATACATGTATTCACAACATAAATAGAGAAACATAGCTGCACCATTAAAAACATATATATGTTTTTAATGGTGTCATGTGTTATTGGGTCATAGAAAAAACCCCAATGTGATTGTGGGGTCCAGTTGGTTACCATGGCAGCTAATGGCCTCCTGTCTACTAGTACGGCAGCTGTGAGGGGCAGCCATAGGCGGGATCGCACAGGCTTAATGTCAGTTTATACTGACAATTATAGTGTGCTGGAGCATAGTATAATGTGTGAAAAGTTTAAAAGTATAAAAAATAAAAAGGCTTTTCAATAAAAAGTGTAGAAAAAATAAAACAAAATACCCATTTCCTCAGAAAGCCCTGTATTATCACCCCCTCCCCAAAAACTAAAAAAAAAAATGCCATGTTTGTGAAATGAAGACAATTTTATATATATATATATATATATATATTTTTTTTTTTTTTTAAAGCACAAGATTAATTTTGGTCTAAAGCGTGAAATGAAAAAGATCAAAAGATAGAATGTTTGGCAAAAATGGTAAAAAAAAGTTATGGCTTTCAGAACATGGCAACACCATAAAGGGGGGAGAAAAAAAAGATTTTGTCATAAAAAGAAAAAAAAGAAATATAAAAAGCTATATAAAATTGGGTATCGCCATAATCCTACTGACCCACAGAAAAAAGATAACGGAATTTTTACCGCACAGTAAACGCAATGAAAAAATAACTTCGCCAGCAGAATAAAACGCCAGAAAATTTTGGAGTAAAAAATAAAAGCTGCATGTATTAACCTCTTAAGGACGCAGGTTGTACAACCTGTGCCCGCTCCTGAGATATAACGTGGGGTCAAGCGGTAGCCAGGACCCGTGGCTAATACACAGACACCACCGATCACGATAGTGCCCAGTATTAACCCTTTAGACATGGTGATCAAAGTTGATCGCCTCATCTAAAATGAAAAAAAAAGCATTCCCGGCTGCTCAGTCCGGCTGATCGGGACCACCGCGCTGTCCCGATCAGCTGTAAGGACGCGAGGAGGGTCCCTACCTGCCTCCTCGTTGTCCGATCGTCGTTTGATTGCTCCATGCCTTAGATCCAGGCTGGAGCAATCGAGCGCCGAAAACACTGATCAATGCTATGCTATGGCCTATGGGGGCTATAACATTGCAAAAAAAAAAAAAAAGTGTAAAAAAAATAGTTAATTCCCTAATAAAAGTTTGAATCACCCCCCCCCCCCTTTCCTAATATGGAGGAAGTTCTTTTCTTTTCAAATTTCTTTTCTGTCTGACCACAATGCTCTCTGCTTACACCTCTGTCCATGTCAGGAACTGTCCAGAGCAGGAGAGGTTTGCTATGGGGATGACATGGACAGAGGTGTCAGCAGAGAGCACTGCGGTCAGAATGGAAAGAACTACACAACTTTCTGTGGAGCATACAGCAGCTGATAACTATTGGAAGGATTAAGATTTTTAAATAGAAGTAATTTACAAATCTGTATAACTTTCTGACACTAGTTGATTGAAAAAAAAAAATTACAAATCTGTAATTTGATAAAAAAAAAAATGCTTTCCACCGGAGTACCCCTTTAAGGACAAAATAGGCTCAGGCATGAAGAAAAAAATTCTTACAATAAAAAAATTGTAATCACCCTTTTTCCTAAACCTAACATATCTTGTATCATTGCAGGTGAAAATGTCTGAATAATTGGCTCTCCGGGCATGCTGGGAGTTGTAGTTTTGCAACAGTTGGGAAACACTGGTGTAATAGCTTTCATCTTCCTCTCAATGTATAACTGCCATCTTGGTGAACCCTCTGCCCTTATCTGTACCCAGGCATTGGCACGGAGCACAGCAGGCAATAGGTGACTTGTGCCTATTACCAGTTCTTTGTGCCAGTTTCTTGTTGCCTCTTGTTTATTTACAATCGATGTTCCAAGTCATCAATTATTTGATAGGTCAGTAGTCAACGCTTCACTGCCGACGCCGCAGGGTTTCCGCTAGAAGAGCGGATCGATAGCTCTCTGAAAAGGCCACTGACCATCACCTGCGGCTCACCTTCTGCGGAGTCTGGAAATGTTAAAGGGGTATTCCAGGCAAAAAACTTTTTTTTTTATATATATCAACTGGCTCCGGAAAGTTAAACAGATTTGTAAATTACTTCTATTAAAAAATCTTAATCCTTCCAATAGTTATTAGCTTCTGAAGTTTTCTGTCTAACTGCTCAATGATGATGTCACGTCCCGGGAGCTGTGCATGATGGGAGAATATCCCCATAGGACCTGCACAGCTCCCGGGACGTGAGTCATCAGAAAGCAGTTAGACAGAAAACAGCAACTCAACTTCAGAAGCTATTGGAAGGATTAAGATTTTTTAATAGAAGTAATTTACAAATCTTTTTAAACTTTCCGGAGCCAGTTGATATATAAAAAAAAAAGTTTTTGCCTGGAATACCCCTTTAAGGAACTACAGGAAGATTTCACCCAGACAGACAACGGGCAGAGTTCATACGGGGGGGGGGGGGGGAAGGGCGCAAATATTGGCGAGGGCTGACCTGGTGCCAGACATTACCGACAACCCCTGTGAGGCATTCACTAGCAACTCTCCCGGTCGACTTGTATTCATGTAAATGCGGAAAAAACTGAAAAGTCTGAATAATAAATAAGACGTACTGCGTACTAGACTGGAGTATAAAGCTGAAACTACAGAACATAGCCCCAAATCACAAATATCTGTCTTCCTTATCACAAACCACACACACTAGACCCCCTAAATCAGTGTTTACTAACCAGGGTGCCTCCAGCTGTTGCAAAACTTCAACTGTATTTTTGCAAAACTACAACTGTAATGTTGTAGTTTTGTAACAGCTGGAGGCACACTAGCAGTTGTAGTTTTGCAACAATACAGTTGGAGTTTTGCAGCAGTTGGAGGCACCCCGGTTAGAAAACACTGATTTAGGTGTCTACTGTGCCTCCAACTGTTGCGAAACTACAACTCTTCGGCTGTCCGGGCATACTAGGAGTTGTAGTTTTGTAACAGCTGGAGGCACACTGCCCTAACTTTACACTTTGAGGGTATGTTTACATGGGCAGGTTTACCGAGAGTCTCCTCCTGCATTATTTTTCACCACTGAAGCTCCACAGTGTGAATAGGTCCCTGGAAGGCCCATTCACTCCAATGTTATGGTTCATACAGCGGAACTCCTGAGCGCAATTCCAGGCATAGAAATGCAGGCAAAGCATCATGGGAGATGTAGTGATAAGGATGACCATTATGATTTTGATTACTGATCAATATACATATATATTAAAAATAGAGATTATATATATGCTAATATGCTGCAGAATTTTTTTTTCCTTATGAGACATTACAGCTTGCTAACTTGCTGACCAAGAAGATGAAGACCTTGGAACGAGGCCAAAAGAAGCAAGATAAGAAGAGGCTGAAAGTTGGAAGACAAAATATTTGAAGAGATATAGACTGTGTTGAAGGACAGAGAAATACGGAATTTTCCGGTAGAAGAGTGAGAGAGAAGCATAAGTGAACTATGGCCAAGAGAAATGAATGCTTAAATATGTTAATATATATACATACAGACGCAATACTCAAATAACGAATCAAAATATAACATGATGATTTTGACGTGATAACTAACCTCCCCTTTTTGTCAAATGTAAAAACCAATGTACTTCTGTATAATAAACAGAACTCCTTGGGACAGCTCTTTAGCCAGTATTCTGAGAAGGAGATATATACCAACTTTTTGTCTGGTGTTTATTTCTTGCGTTGACACTCAGCAGTATATAGCGGCAGTTCATGCACATTTTAGGGCCTAACCAGCAGCCATCCTTGACAGTAGTCCAAAACATCGGCAGTGCCGAAGGTTGTCTATACCTGCCTTAAAGGGGTACTCCGCACCCCTAGACATCTTAACCCCTATCCAAAGGATAGGGGATAAGATGTCAGATCTCGGGGGGTCCCGCTGCTGGGGACCTCCAGGATCTCGGCTGCAGCACCCACCTGTACGGCTTCCACCTCACACCGGCAACGCTGGAGGCTTCGGATCCTGACCAGAATGGCGGAAATGCGTGACGTCACGACTCCGTCCCCTGTGACGTCACGGCCCACCCACTCAATGCAAGTCTATGGGAGGTCCGTCACGCCCCCTCTCATAGACTTGCATTGAGGGGGCGGGGCATGGCGTCACACGGGGCGGAGTCATGACGTCACGCTCTTCCGCCATTGTGGTCGGGATCGGAAGCCTCCAGCGTTGCCGGTGTGAGGTGGAAGCCGTACAGGTGGGTGCTGCAACCGAGATCCCGGGGGTCCCCAGCAGCGGGACCTCGGCGATCTGACATCTTATCCCCTATCCTTTGGATAGGGGATAAGTTGTCTAGGGGTGCGGAGTACCCCTTTAAAGGGGTACTCTGCTGGTAGACATGTTATCCCCTACCCAAAGGATAGGGGATAACATGTCTGATCACGGGGGTCCGGCCACTGGGGACCCCCTCGATCTTTGCTGCGGCACCCCGGTCATCTTATGCACAGAGCAAACTGGCGAACACAGCCCTCATGCCCCTTCCCATAGACATGAATGGAGGGGGCGCGGTGTGACGTCACAATCGTAGTGCCGCAGCATAAGCCTAGAGATGGCAGAGGGGTCCCCGTGGCCGGACTCCCTACAATCAGACATGTTATCCCCTATAGTGACGGAGTACCCCTTTGAGGTCAGAATTTCCGTGCAGAACCCGGGCGTAAAATTTCCGCTTTAAAATTCTGTTGCAGTTATTCTTTTGTTTTCAATGGGATTCTGCTGCCTTGTGCGGAAAGATCTGCTGCCAAAATTGAGATTCCGGTATCCACAGAAAGTGTTGACATGTCTGTTCTTTCTGCGGAATCAGCTTGGAAATGCATTTCCGTCTATGGAGAGGGAAACGCATTTCCAAGCGGTCCTAGCGCTGACGGAAAATATCAGGCTGCACATTCCGTAAAAACTTTACACCGTGAGAACATAGCATTCATTTTCCCAGAGCAGTTTAAGGCTGCCGATATTGGTTGCTGTTGGTAACAGGTCCTGGTCCGCCATAAGGTGGCGCCAACACGTGCACTACCTTTGCCTAAATTGAGGCATACTGCAACGAAACCGCTAAATATGCAACAATTTATCCTGTATTATAAACAGATATATGTCATATATGTAAGAATTTGACATAACAGCTTGGGATCCCATCGCCGCCGTGGAACGATTATATCACATCCATCTACAAGTAGCCGAGAGACAATATGGCATCAAAACGATAGAACACCGCAGCGGAACTCAACGCACGCGTTACATTACTGCCTATGTAGAGATCCACAATAGACATTACCATGTAGCCCTGGTGGGGTCAAAGCCTAATACTAAAGATTTTGTATTCAGACCCCGCAATGGCAGCGTCGAAATGGGCCTTTTATTTAGGCGTCCGATTTTGCCAACTAGAACGGGGCCCCCTCTGTCCTAGGGTTGCATGGTCTGCCACTATGGTACAGCCTCCCCTGGGACCCAGAATGTTTAATGGGGTACTTTGTCGAAAAAATCTTATCCCCCATCCAAAGGATAAAATATCTGATTGCTGGGGACCCCCGCGATCTCTGGCGCGGCACCCCAGTCATCGGTGCGTGGAGCGAACGCCGCCCCATGCCGGTGACTGACGACTGCAACCGCCACGCCCCCTCCATTCATGTGTATGGGAGGAGGCGTGACGGCCACATACCAGCCGTCACGCCAGAGGGGGGTGCAACGTTCTGAACGCAGACACCGCTGCCTTTGGATAGGGGATAAGATGTTTTTCGGCGGAGTACCCCTTTAAATATTCTAGGCCCCATAGTGACAGACCATGCAGCCCTGGGATAGAAGGGGCCTGTCCTGGATGGTCCCAGAAACTGTGCTGGACTCCAAGGAACTGCATAGTCAGCAAATTAATACATTTGGGGGGGTATTGACCAATGGGGCATGGAAAGCTAAGGGGAATAAACACCAAACAAGGGGGGGCAAAATCGGACGCCATGATAGAAGGCCCATTTCAATAGTACCTATGGACGCTGCCATTGCTGGGTCTGAATACAAAATCTTTAGTATTAGGCTTTGCTGGTCTACTCATATAGGAAAGGGAGACTATACGGGCCCTATAGGCACCCCCAAATGCTACCACACCTTATATAACATTGTTGCTTGTCTGCATTATGCCAAACCATTGTTCCCCAATCAGAATGCCTCTAGCTGTTGCAAAACTACAACCCCCAGCATGCCCAGACAGCCAAAGGCTGTCTGGGCATGCTGGGAGTTGTAGTTTTGCAACAGCTGGAGGCACCCTAGTTGGGAAACACTGTGCTAGGCATGAGGGTTGTGTCCTACCCTAATATAAATTTCTATATCATGTGTCTCAGTATAGTAGTTATAGAGTTTTCCTACCTGTAGCAGCCACGTGTCCTCCAGACTCCAGAGGGCGACACCCAGGGATCAGGAACGATCAGCTTCACCTGTGTCAGTGACCTTAACCCTGTAGGTGCTGATAATCCTGGCATTGATGGGTTGTATGGTCTTGGCCCTAGGCAATTACTGGGAACGGGGCCTGAACACATTCGCGCCATTAGGTTTTTAATTGCAATTATTTCTTATAAAATCTCCAGTTTTATAGCAAGACAGGAGGCTTCGCATTATGCAGGTTTAAAGCTATAACTGTATACAGTACAATAAAGTATATAAATTATAATAATTAGGCATTATCAAGAAGAGATTTATCAAAACCTGTCCAAAGGAAAAGTTGCTAAGTTGCCCATAGCAACCAATCAGATCGCTTCTTTCATTTTGCAGAGGCCTTGTTAAAAGTGAAAGAAGCGATCTGATTGGTTGCTATGGGCAACACAGCAACTTTTCCTCTGCACAGCTTTTGATAAATCTTCCCCATAGAGACATGAGTTTCAGGTCTATAGTTCGGGTTTGTTCACACGGCCGTCTGTCCCCATTTTTTTTTTTTTATCCCCGTTTCAGTTCCGTTTTTTGCAGACTGTAAACGGATTAAAAACGGACATAATCATTTTAACATTGAAGTCTATGGCAAACGGATGAACCTTTAATGTCATCCGTTTGCACCCGGGTTTAAAATATCCGTAATTACATCTGAGCATGCTCAGAAGAGGTGACATCAGCAGACTCCTACAGTGTTGTGGGACTACTACTACTCTCATCATGGAAACACGTCTGTTCCATGATGGGAGTAGTAATTCCCCGGCTGCAGCAGTCTGCCGGTGGCTGGGGGAACTACATTAGTGTTTGTACTACTATCCCCATCATGGAACAGAGTCTGTTCCATGATGGGGGTTCTAGTACAGGGGCTGAGGGATTGATCGCACCGGGTCTCACTTCTGACACCCGATCCGATCAGAAGTTACTAAGCAGGGGAGCGGGTGGCATGGTCCGCAACCCTGCGATCACCGATGTATTTTACTTTCATTTTTAAATTCCCCGCGGGGAGCTCTTAATGGCCGGTACTGAGGAGCCAATCAGGGCTCCCTGCAGGGTTTTTAAAATGGACAATGTATATTAAAAGCGCTGTGGGGGGCAAGATATATAGCGCTATATATCTAGCCCCCCAGTGCATTTATAAAGATATAACCCCCGCCAGCACAAAAATATATACCCCCGCAGTATATATATATGTGACCCCCGCAGGCGCATTTATAAGTATATACCCCCCGCTGGCGCATTTTGTCATTAATGCAGCGCTATCTGTGAAAAGCATTTTACGCGCAGAGCATCGCACCAGCTGCCGCCGGCACGATGCTACTGATAGAATACTATTCATACATAGCGCTGCAGGGGCATATTATATAGAAGTGCTGTGGGGGCCAGATATATAGTATAGTATATATCTGGCCCCCACAGCACTTCTATATAATATGCCCCTGCAGCGCTATGTATGAATAGTATCCTATCAGCAGCATCGTGCTGGCGGCGGCTGGTGCGATGCTCATATGTCACATAAATGCGCCAGCGGGGGGTATATAATTATAAATGCACCTGCGGGGGTCACATATATATATACTACGGGGGTATATATTTTTGTGATGGTGGGGGTTATATCTTTATAAATGCGCTGGGGGGCTAGATATACAGCGCTATATATCTTGCCCCCCACAGTGCTTTTAATATACATTGTCCATTTTAAAAACCCTGCAGGGAGCACAGATTGGCTCCTCAGTACCGGCCATTCAGAGCTCCCCGCGGGGAATTTAAAAATGAAAGTAAAATACATCGGTGATCGCAGGGTTGCGGACCATGCCACCCGCTCCCCTGCTTAATAACTTCTGATCGGATCGGGTGTCAGAAGTGAGACCTGGTGCGATCAATCCCTCAGTCCCTGTACTACAACCACCATCATGGAACAGAGTCTGTTCCATGATGGGGGGTAGTAGTACAAACACTAATGTAGCCTCCCCAGCCACTGGCAGACTCCTGTATGTTCCATGATGGGAGTAGTAGTAGTCCTGGCTGCAGGAGTCTGTAGGTGGCTGATTTTTCATACTTAAAAAAATAAAAAAAAACATTAAACTGTTTAAAAACGTTTCAAAACGGATACCTGTTTGATCAGCAGTTTCTATCAGTTTTTTTAAATACATTGATTTTTTTTTTTTTTTTTTAAATGGAATGGGAACAAACGGCCATGTGAACGCACCCTAAAAAGGTCTCGAAGGTGGAATCCGAAGACCAATCGGCACGCTAGTAACTAGCAACGGGTTTCCCGCTGTGAGTTACGCTACCATTCATTTGAATGGGTCCGCAGACAGTCCACAAATCTGACACTATTGCGGACTGTCTGTGGACCCATTTAAATCAATGGTAGCGCAAATCGCAGCGGGCAACCTGCTGCTAGTAATAGCGTGTGAACGCACCCTTAAGAGGATCTGACAAGGAAACACCGGATTGACCAATTTTTGTAGAAACGTCACATCTAGTAGAGTGAGCACCAAATATAGATACATTAATATTAGCAAAAATCATACATTGTCTGACCCATCTTGCAAGAGTAGTAGAGGAAACAGGTAAGGTTGCGTTCACATGGCTGTCTAGACCCGTCCCATTTTTCTCCCATCAAAAATAAAAATGAACTTAAAAAAAAAAAAAAAGGACAATAATGGATGCAAACGGATGTTATCCGTTTGGATCAGTTATTGTTCAGTTAATAAACCCAAAAAAAAAAAGTTTGGTTTTTGTTCTGAGCATGCTCAGAAGTAAAAACGGATTGAAAAAACGGATGCAAACAGATGACATTAAAAGGTTCATCCGTTTTCCATAGACTTCAATATTAAATTTATTGTATCCATTTTTTCTTCTGTTTTTCTGTTGGAAGAAAAAATACTGCATGTGCCGTTTTTACTGACATCAAAAAAACGGAAATTAGGGCAAACGGGTACAAACGGATTGTAAAAAAAATCCCAGTGACATGACTGGGATTTTTTTAAACCATTTTTAACCCATTTACAGCCTGCAAGAACGGAACCGAAACGAGGATAAAAAAAATGGGGACAGGCGGCCGTGTGAACGCACCCTAAGTGAGGTTTACAGTAGGAAATGAGGAGTCGAGAATGAGGATGACGAAGGGACTTAGTTTTATCTTCATAAGATTTAAGACATCTGACCACATAGTTTATCACGGTGAGGCTAGGATTCCACTGAGGTTTTTGCACTGCGGGTTTTTTAGGCTTAAAAACACCAGAAAAAAAACGTCAGAAAAACTGCCACAAACGGCATGCAGTAGGGATGGAAAAAAATATATTTAACAAAATTTAATTTATTTTTAATAAAGTGTGTGTGTCTGTGTGTCACTTTTATTTCTCTCTATTTTTTACATTTTTTAGGTAGTACTACTACTCCCAGCATGGAACAGACTGTTACATGATGGGAGTAACACAAAGAAATCATCCCCAATCCGAGATTCATTTGCCAGCCCCTGAAGTCTATAAATCCCCAGTAGAGATGAGCGAACTTACAGTAAATTCGTCACGAACTTCTCGGCTCAGCAGTTGATGCTTTATCCTGCATAAATGAGTTCAGTTTTCAGGTGCTCCGGTGGGCTGGAAAAGGTGGATACAGTCCTAGGAGACTCTTTCCTAGGACTGTATCCACCTTTTCCAGCCCACCGGAGCACCTGAAAGCTGAACTAATTTATGCAGGAAAAGTCGTCAACTGCCGAGCCGAGAAGTTCGTGACGAATCGAATTTACTGTAAGTTCGCTCATCTCTAGTTGCAATCTGTTTATTAATGAAGGTACTACAGCTCCCAGCATCAATCTGCACGTGTGAATGTACCCTAATGTGGTTTTCAATGTTTGCTTTTGGCCACGTCTCTATGGCCTGAAAAAATCATGTGACTACTACAACTACTTCTAGCCGTGCCCCCTTTTTTTTGTGTATATATAAACGTAATAAATTTTGCAGATATCATGTACAATTTTGGCTTGAATTTGCTCCGTTAATCTCCCCAGTCACGACTTTAGTTGCAAAGTTTTGCCATAGCCACCAGGTGACTTGCGGTTCCGTACTATAAGGCTATAGGCATGGAACCATGTGACCCTAAAAATATAAAATAAAAAATAAAATACATAAATAAATAAAAAAAATTCCGACTGTATTAGCCTATACATGAAGGACCAGTTTACAGCAGAATCAGAAAAGTCTATTTTCATCCATATTACACAACATCCATCTAGACCAGTGTTTCCCAACCAGTGTGCCTCCAGCTGTTGCGAAACTACAACTCCCAGCATGCCCGGACAGCCTTTGGCTGTCCGGGCATGCTGGGAGTTGTAATTTTGCAACAGCTGGAGGCACACTGGTTAGGGAAACACTGTCCTAGATACAGAACACTTTCTGCATCTTAAAGGGGTACTCCGGTGGAAAACATTATTATTATTATTTTTTTTTTAAATCAACTGTTGCCAGAAAATTAAACAGATTTGTAAATTACTTCTATTTAAAAAAATCTTAATCCTTCCAGTACTTATCAGCTGCTGTATAATACAGAAAAAGTTAATTTATTTTTGAATTTCTTTTCTGTCTGACCACAGTGCTCTCTGCTGACACCTCTGTCCATGTCAGGAACTGTCCAGAGCAGCATAGGTTTGCTATGGGGAATTGTTCCTGCTCTGGACAGTTCCTGACATAGACAGAGGTGTCAGCAGAGAGCACAGTGGACAGACAGAAAATAAATTAAAAAAGAAATGAACTTCCTCTGTATTATACAGCAGCTGATAAGTACTGGAAGGATTAAGATTTTTAAATAGAAGTAATTTACAAATCGGTTTACCTTTCTGGCACCAGTTGATTTAAAAAAAATAAAAAGTTTTCCACCGGAGTACCCCTTTAACCTCTTAAGGACCCAGGACGTACGGGGACGTCCCCGCACCCTGGGCCTTAAGGACCCAGGACGTCCCCGTACGTCCTGGCGTTTTCCGGTCTCTGCCGCGCGCCGGGCAGAGATCGGAACCGGATGCCTGCTGAAATCCTTCAGCAGGCATCCAGGGCAAACGCCGAGGGGGGCCATGTAGGCCCCCCATGTCGGCGATCGCCGCAAATCGCAAGGGAAATCGCCCTTGCGATCTGCGGCGATACCGGGCTGATCGGGTCTCTGGGACCCGACCGCCCGGTAATTTCGCATGATCCCGGCTGTCACAGACAGCCAGGACCATGCTAACGTATAGGAGCGAGGTGGCAAGCCTGCCACCTCCTCCTATACCCTGCGATCTGTCGGTTAGTGAACCGACCAATCGCAGGAGGGGGGGCGGTTACTTCCTCCCGTCCTGCCCGGCCCCTGAAAGTCCGGAGAGGACGGGAGGAAGACCGGAGGACGCTGCGGGGGACGGGGGAGTGCTGGGGACCGGCCCCGGTACTTACCTCGTCCCTGAAGACCCGGATCCCGGCGAGGAAGATGGCGGCGGCGGCGACAGGTGAGTAGATCTTCAGCCGCGGTCGGGCACTTTACAGCAATGCACGTCGCCGTAAAGCGACATGCATTGCTGTAATAGGACCCTGTAAACTACAACTCCCAGCATGCCCAGACAGCCCTTGGCGTCTGGGCATGCTGGAAGTTGCAGTTTTGCAACATCTGGAGGTCCACAGTTTGGAGACCACTGTGCCCTTCCAGATGTTGCAAAACTACACATCCTCAGCATGCCCTTACTGTCCAGGCATGCTGGGAGTTATAGTTCTGTAACATCTGGCCCTTCAGATGTTGCAGAACTACAACTCCCAGCATGCCTGGACAGTTTTGGCATACTGGGGGTTGTAGTTTTGCAACATCTGGAAGGGCACAGATTGGGAACCACTGTATTAGTGGTCTGCAAACTGTAGTCCTCCAGATGTTGCAAAACTACAACTCCAAGCATGCTGGGAGTTGTAGTTCGGCAACATCTGGCTCTAAAGATGTTGCCAAACTACTACTCCCAGCATGCCTGAGAATGTTTGGGAGTTGTGGTTTTGCAACAGCTGGAGGCACACTGGTTGGGAAACATTGTTTCCTAACTCAGTGTTTCCCAACCCGTGTGCCTCCAGCTGTTGCAAAACCACAACTCCCAAACATTATCAGGCATGCTGGGAGTAGTAGTTTTGCAACAGCTGGAGGTCCCCCCCCCTGTGAATGTACAGGGTACATTCACATGGGCAGGGGGCTTACAGTGAGTATCGGGCTGCAAGTTTGCAATGCAGCAAATTTTGCGCGGCAGCTCAAACTCTCTGTAATCCCCTGCCCGTGTGACTGTACCCTAAAAACACTACACTACACTAACACAAAATAAAAAGTAAAAAACACTACATATACACATACCCCTACACAGCCCCCCTCCCTCCCCAATAAAAATGAAAAACGCCTGGTACGCCACTGTTTCCAAAATGGAGCCTCCAGCTGTTGCAAAACAACTCCCAGTATTGCCGGACAGCCGTTGACTGTCCAGACATGCTGGGAGTTTTGCAACAGCTGGAGGCACCCTGTTTGGGAATCACTGGCGTAGAATACCCCTATGTCCACCCCTATGCAAATCCCTAATTCAGGCCTCAAATGCGCATGGCGCTCTCACTTTGGAGCCCTGTCGTATTTCAAGGCAACAGTTTAGGGTCACATATGGGGTATTTCCGTACTCGGGAGAAATTGACTAACAAATCTTGGGGGTCTTTTTCTCCTTTCACCCCTTATGAAAAGGGGAAGTTGGGGTCTACACCAGCATGTTACTGTAAAAAAAATAAACTTTTTACACTAACATGCTGGTGTTGCCCTATACTTTTCATTTTGACAAGAGGTAAAGGGGAAAAAAGCCCCGCAAAATTTGTAACACAATTTCTCCCGAGTACGGAGATACCCCATATGTGGGCGCAAAGTGCTCTGGGGGCGCACAACAAGGCCCAGAAGGGAGAGTGCACCATTTACATTTGAGGTGATTTGCACAGGGGTGGCTGATTGTTACAGCGGTTTTGACAAACGCAAAAAAAACAAAACCCCACATGTGACCCCATTTCGGAAACTACACCCCTCACAGAATGTAATGAGGGGTGCAGTGAGAATTTACACCCCACTGGTGTCTGACAGATCTTTGGAAGAGTGGGCTGTGCAAATTAAAAATGTTGTACAGCCCACTGTTCCAAAGATATGACAGACACCAGTGGGGGGTAAATGCTCACTTTACGCCTTCTTATGTTCCTCAAGGGGTCTAGTTTCCAAAATGGTATGCCATGTGGGGGTTATTTTGCTGTCCTGGCACCATAGGGGCTTCCTAAATGCGACATGCCCCCCCGAGCAAAATTTGCTCTCAAAAAGCCAAATATGACTCCTTCTCTTCTGAGCATTGTAGTTCGCCCGTAGTGCACTTCAGGTCAAGTTATGGGGTACCTCCATACTCAGAAGAGATGGGGTTACAAATTTTGGGGGGTATTTTCTGCTATTAACCCTTGCAAAAATGTGAAATTTGGGGGGAAACACACCTTTTAGTGAAATTTTATTTTTATTTTTTTACATATGCAAAAGTAGTGAAACTCCTGTGGGGTATTAAGGCTCACTTTATTCCTTGTTACGTAAATCAAGGGGTCTAGTTTCCAAAATGGTATGCCATGTGGGGGATTTTTGCTGTCCTGGAACCATAGGGGCTTCCTAAATGCGACATGCCCCCGAGCAAAATTTGCTCTCAAAAAGCCAAATATGACACCTTCTCTTCTGAGCATTGTAGTTCACCCATAGTACACCTCAGGTCAACTTATGGGGTACCGTCATACTCAGAAGAGATGGGGTTACAATATTTGGGGGGTATTTTCTGCTATTAACCCTTGCAAAAATGTGAAATTTGGGGGGAAACACACATTTTAGTGAAATTTTATTTTAATTTTTTTACATATGCAAAAGTCGTGAAACTCCTGTGGGGTATTAAGGCTCACTTTATTCCTTGTTACGTACCTCAAGGGGTCTAGTTTCCAAAATGGTATGCCATGTGGGGGATTTTTGCTGTTCTGGCACCATAGGGGCTTCCTAAATGCAACATGCCCCCCAAAAACCATTTAAAAAAAACGTACTCTCCAAAATCCCCTTGTCGCTCCTTCGCTTCTGAGCCCTCTACTGCGCCCGCCGAACACTTTACATAGACATATGAGGTATGTGCTTACTCGAGAGAAATTGGGCTACAAATATAAGTATACATTTTCTCCTTTTACCCCTTGTAAAAATTCAAAAATTGGGTCTACAAGAACTTGCGAGTGTAAAAAATGGAGATTGTGAATTTTCTCCTTCACTTTGCTGCTATTCCTGTGAAACACCTAAAGGGTTAAAACACGGACTGAATGTCATTTTGAATACTTTGGGGGGTGCAGTTTTTATAATGGGGTCATTTGTGGGGTATTTCTAATATGAAGACCCTTCAAATCCACTTCAAACCTGAACTGGTCCATGAAAAATTGTGAGTTTGGAAATTTTGTGAAAAATTTGAAAAATGCTGCTGAACTTTGAAGCCCTCTGGTGTCTTCCAAAAGTAAAAACTCGTCAATTTTATGATGCAAATATAAAATAGACATATTGTATATGTGAATAAAAAAAAAATTATTTGGAATATCCATTTTCCTTACAAGCAGAGAGCTTCAAAGTTAGAAAAATGCAAAATTTTCAAATTTTTCATAAAATTTTGGGATTTTTCACCAAGAAAGGATGCAAGATACCACAAAATTTTACCACTGTGTTAAAGTAGAATATGTCACGAAAAAACAATCTCGGGATCAGAATGATAACTAAAAGCATTCCAGAGTTATTAATGTTTAAAGTGACAGTGGTCAGATGTGCAAAAAACGTTCTGGTCCTGAGGTGTAAAATGGCTGGGTCCTTAAGGGGTTAAGCATCTTTATTTTAATAAGTCAATATAACTTATCAATCTGATAAGATGTAAAAAAAAAAAATTTTAAATTTAAAAAAAGTCAGACAGTTGAAGAAAACAAAAACAAAAAAAACTTTATTGAAGAAGCTTCATTTACAAAATAATTGATCAATAATGAAGTGCTGTATGCAAAAATACAGATAAAAGAAAAGACTAAAAATAAAAAAATAAAAAATATGGAAAACAAAAAAAAGAAAAAAAACCTGCCCAGGTCTGTGTTACACCTGACAGGGGGCCCACAAGAATACCATGTCCACTACAAGACCCAAAACCCATTAGAATTACTGACTGGTCCAAAAGCAAAAACCCTCAATTAGAAGAGGGAAAAAAGGAAATTCGGGGTACACAGTGATGTAGGGAGCGGTGAACCCCTCAGGGTCAGAAAATCTGCTTCACGGTAAAGGCAGAAGGATGGACAACTCCATTTTACAGGGGTTGTATGCGATTTTTGTTTGTTTTCCAGAAACAGCGCCACTCTGGTGTATGGCTGGATCTGGTATTGCAGCTCAATGCTATAGAAGTGAATGAGGCTGCAATACCCGAAATAACCTGTGTACAACAGTGGCACTGTTTAGAAAGGCTAAAGAAGCCTTCTGTCTAGGCGACCGTTTCCCAACCAGGGTGCCTCCAGCTGCTGCAAAACTACAACTCTCAGCATGCCCGGACAGCCGTTGGCTGTCCGGGCATGCTGGGCGTTGTAGTTTTGCAACAGCTGGAGGCCCCCTGGTTGGGAAACACTGGTCTAGGCTGGACATTATAGGAGTGTTCGGCATTCTGGGAAGGCAGGGGTGGGGGGTAAGGAGTGTAACACAGAGGAGCCTGTTTCTAGAGATGAGCGAATATACAGTAAATTTGACTCGTCACGAACTTCTCGGCTCGGCAGTTGATGACTTTTCCTGCATAAATTAGTTCAGCTTTCAGGTGTTCCGGTGGGCTGGAAAAGGTGGATACAGTCCTAAGAAAGAGTCTCCTAGGACTGTATCCACCTTTTCCAGCCCACCGGAGCACCTGAAAGCTGAACTCATTTATGCAGGATAAGTCATCAACTGCCGGGCCGAGAAGTTCGTGACGAATCGAATTTACTGTAAATTCGCTCATCTCTACCCGTTTCCTTATAGAAGAATCACCACTTTGCAAGAAATCGAACCAAATTAAAAACATATCTGACCCTCAGTTTTTTTTTTTTTTTAAAGCGATAGGCTCAGAGTTTTGAATAACACCTCGGCCTGAGGTCACACCGCGGTCTGCCGTACGGTAATACTGGAGGAACCGGACTGAACGGACAGGACGTTACAGCCAATATGGTCAACTGAGACCGGGAGAGGGAGACACAAAAAGCCGGAGGAGATGATGAGTCCCAAACGGTGTGAGCGACGACCCATGGCTGGATACACGTATGGCACATGAGACCCGTGGGGGGGCGCTACGGAGATTAAGGGGGGAGGAGACCGCTCGATCGATAATCAGCCTTGGTCGAACTTCCGATGAAGTGAAGGCACACCTGGCAGCAAAAGGGTTAACAGCCTTTAAGATACGTTTTTGCCAGCCTGCAGCAGAGAACTGCACATTAAAAGCCTTAGAATTTACTATAGAGGAGAAGAGAAAAATAATAATATATGTCGCAGGCAGAATGCTGCCCCCACTCCGAAAGAACAGGAAGAGAATAGATACAATGATTTGTAGTGTAAGAATCCAGCTGAGATACTTCTGGGAGCGCGCAGAAGAGCGCGACGCCGACCGGTGACCGAACTGAGTGCCGCCACCAAGCACAGGGTAGGGTCCTCTCAAAGGGAAGACTAGCGGCTGGCACTCTACTGCCGGAGTTCCACATAGTTGGCGGGGAATAGCCCATAGCGTTCCTTACAGAGCCCCCTCCACCAGCCCTCGTCGATCATCTCGATATTGGTGATAATGTCGTCTGGGTCGAAGGAGATCTCGTCGTCGCCCGCTGGGAAAGACAAAAAAAAGGCGACGTCAATCTCCGGCGGCCAGGAAAGGCACAGTAATAAAATATATATATGGGTGCAGCTGACACTCACCAGCCTGATAGTCATACAAGGCGATGGCTGTGATGCCCAGGTCGTCCCCGTATTCGGCGTATGTGTTCTCAACTAGAAAGGGAGGATAAAGGGAGAACGGTCAGACATTGGAACGCAGGCATATGAGCCTGGACTAACGTGTGAGAGTGTACCCTCCGCTATTGAGCATGGACTAACGTGTGAGAGTGTACCCTCCGCTATTGAGCCTGGACTAACGTGTGAGAGTGTACCCTCCGCTATTGAGCATGGACTAACGTGTGAGAGTGTACCCTCCGCTATTGAGCATGGACTAACGTGTGAGAGTGTACCCTCCGCTATAGAGCCTGGACTAACGTGTGAGAGTGTACCCTCCGCTATTGAGCCTGGACTAACGTGTGAGAGTGTACCCTCCGCTACTGAGCCTGGACTAACGTGTGAGAGTGTACCCTCCGCTACTGAGCCTGGACTAACATGTGAGAGTGTAACCTCCGCTATCGAGCCTGGACTAACGTGTGAGAGTCTACCCTCCGCTACTGAGCCTGGACTAACGTGTGAGAGTGTACCCTCCGCTATTGAGCCTGGACTAACGTGTGAGAGTGTACCCTCCGCTACTGAGCCTGGACTAACGTGTGAGAGTGTACCCTCCGCTACTGAGCCTGGACTAACGTGTGAGGGTCTACCCTCCGCTACTGAGCCTGGACTAACGTGTGAGAGTGTACCCTCCGCTATTGAGCTAAACTAACGTGTGAGAGTCTACCCTCCACTATCGAGCCTGGACTAACGTGTGAGAGTGTACCCTCCGCTACTGAGCCTGGACTAACGTGTGAGAGTGTACCCTCCGCTATTGAGCCTGGACTAACGTGTGAGAGTGTACCCTCCGCTACTGAGCCTGGACTAACGTGTGAGAGTGTACCCTCCGCTACTGAGCCTGGACTAACGTGTGAGGGTCTACCCTCCGCTACTGAGCCTGGACTAACGTGTGAGAGTGTACCCTCCGCTATTGAGCTAAACTAACGTGTGAGAGTCTACCCTCCACTATCGAGCCTGGACTAACGTGTGAGAGTGTACCCTCCGCTACTGAGCCTGGACTAACGTGTGAGAGTGTACCCTCCGCTATTGAGCCTGGACTAACGTGTGAGAGTGTACCCTCCGCTATTGAGCATGGACTAACGTGTGAGAGTGTACCCTCCGCTATTGAGCCTGGACTAACCTGTGAGAGTGTACCCTCCGCTATTGAGCATGGACTAACCTGTGAGAGTGTACCCTCCGCTATTGAGCATGGACTAACGTGTGAGAGTGTACCCTCCGCTATTGAGCCTGGACTAATGTGTGAGAGTGTACCCTCCGCTATTGAGCTAAACTAACGTGTGAGAGTGTACCCTCCGCTATTGAGCTAAACTAACGTGTGAGAGTCTACCCTCCACTATTGAGCCTGGACTAACGTGTGAGAGTGTACCCTCCGCTACTGAGCATGGACTAACGTGTGAGAGTGTACCCTCCGCTATTGAGCATGGACTAACGTGTGAGAGTGTACCCACCGCTATTGAGCCTGGACTAACGTGTGAGAGTCTACCCTCCGCTACTGAGCATGGACTAACGTGTGAAAGTGTACCCTCCGCTATTGAGCTAAACTAACGTGTGAGTGTACCCTCCGCTATTGAGCTAAACTAACGTGTGAGAGAGTACCCTCCGCTATTGAGCTAAACTAACGTGTGAGAGTCTACCCTCCGCTATTGAGCATGGACTAACGTGTGAGAGTGTACCCTCCGCTATTGAGCCTGGACTAACGTGTGAGAGTGTACCCTCCGCTACTGAGCATGGACTAACGTGTGAGAGTGTACCCTCCGCTATTGAGCCTGGACTAACGTGTGAGAGGGTACCCTCCGCTACTGAGCATGGACTAACGTGTGAGAGTGTACTCTCCACTACTGAGCGTGGACTAACGTGTGAGAGTGTACCCTCCGCTATTGAGCCTGGACTAACGTGTGAGAGTGTACCCTCCGCTATTGAGCCTGGACTAACGTGTGAGAGGGTACCCTCCGCTACTGAGCATGGACTAACGTGTGAGAGTGTACCCTCCGCTATTGAGCCTGGACTAATTTGTGAGAGTGTACCCTCTGCTACTGAGCATGGACTAACGTGTGAGAGTGTACCCTCCGCTATTGAGCCTGGACTAACGTGTGAGAGTGTACCCTCCGCTATTGAGCCTGGACTAACGTGTGAGAGTGTACCCTCCGCTATCGAGCCTGGACTAACGTGTGAGAGTGTACCCTTCGCTATTGAGCCTGGACTAATTTGTGAGAGTGTACCCTCCGCTATTAAATGCTTGCAGAGCAGTGTTAACCAATATGTTATTGGGGCTATCTCTATGGCACTGTTAATAGGGGAAACTATACCAATGGCACTGTCATTAAGAGGGGGGGGGGGATATCCTGATGGCACTGTTATTGGGGAGGGGGGGTGCCGAGGTATCTTGATGGCACTATTATTAAAGGGGGGGGGGGGGGCAATCCCGATGGCACTTATTTGGGGGGCCTATCCTGATGGCACTGTTATTGGGGGGGGGGCTATCCTGATGGCACTGTTATTTGGGGGGGGGGGGCTATCCTGATGGCACTGTTATAAGGGGGGGGGGGGGGACTATCCCGATGGCACTGTTATTGGTGGGACCTATCCCGATGGCACTGTTATTGGGGGGGGGGGGGGCTATCCTGATGGCACTGTTATTGGTTGGGGGGGACTATCCCGATGGCACTGTTATTGGTGGGGGGGGGGGGGGGCTATCCTGATGGCACTTATTGGTTGTGGGGGGGGGACTATCCCGATGGCACTGTTATTGGGGGGACCTATCCCGATGGCACTGTTATTGGGGGGTCTATCCTGATGGCACTGTTATAAGGGGGGGGCCTATCCCAATGGCACTGTTGTAGGGGGCCTATCCTGATGGCACTGTTATTGGGGGGCCTATCCTGATGGCACTGTTATAGGGGGCCTATCCCGATGGCACTGTTATAGGGGGCCTATCCTGATGGTACTGTTACTGGGGGGCTATCCCTATTGCATTGTAAGGCTATGTTCACACGGTGGAAAAATTATGCGCGGACATTCCACATATATTATTAACTTCAATGGGGATTTCACTGTCCCATTCACGCAGCGGAAAGTCCCACCCTGGGACTGTTCGTGTGTGTGTGTGTGGGGGGGGGTCGCTGCTGCCCCGATAACACTTATTGGGGGAGGGGTTATTGGTTGGGCGGCTACCCTCATGACACCGTTAAAGAGGGCCAGTAGCAGTTTCTAGTTTTCTAGAGTCCCTACACTTTCTCGGCACCAATTGGACAGTGTCAGACTGGGTACATAACACACAGTTGACAATTCACTTATACATTCCAGGAGGAATAACAGAGGGACAGCAGAAAAGAAGGTGCTCAGAATAATTTCATGTAGATTTATTTACTAAGTCAGAGGAAGTTTTGTTAGCACTTTATGTGAACAGACACACCCCTAGTGTCCGCCATACTTTACCATCTTGGTAATCTGTCGACTCGTATACAGCCTCTGCCTCTGGAGCTGCCGCCTTGTGGCTCACCGCCTCCTGGTAATCGGCCTCCTCCTCATATACATTCTCAGGTAAGGGTGCAGCCTTCGCTGGCTCCTTCTCATACACCGGAGCTGCGTCCTACGTAAGGAAGAGGAGGAAGAGTCAGTGTCCCGCAGGAATTACGCACCTCGGGGTACGAGGAGACAGTAGTTCAGCTCCGTACCTCATACACCGGGCTCGCTGGGGCTTCTTCAGACACTTGCCGGGGTCTTGGGGATGCAGGAGGAGACGCAGGTTTTGCCTTTTCTTGCTCCTTAATTCAAAAGTCAAAAAAATTAAGTAGGAAAAGTTTCCCATTGAAAACCGAACCAACAATATTTAGGCAACTTTAAACATGGAAAAAGGGCCCTTATTGATCCAGCACATTGATGCAGTTTTTGGCAGATTACTGTATGTGTATGAAGAACCATAGACCTGGAGATAATGGAGACATCTCCGTCCACATGTATAAATGTACAGGCCAGAACTTGGCTATATTTCTATGGAAATGTGGATGCTATAGGGTAATACAAATATTTCATATGTATATTTACATGTTAAATTAAATTACCTATAATTATTTTATATTCGTGTGCAGTCCCACCTAGGATAACTTCTACCCTGTGCCAATTTTTATCTACACTGCTCAAAAAAATAAAGGGAACACTTGTAACTCACAATATAACTCAGGAAGAACACTGATTGACAATCAATTTCACATGGAACAGACAACAGGTGGAAATTATAGGCAATTAGCAAGACACCCCCCCAATAAAGGAGTGATTCCGCAGGTGGTGACCACAGACCACTTTTCAATTCCTTTGCTTCCTGGCTGATGTTTTGGTCACTTTTGAATGCTGGTGGTGCTTTCACTCTAGTAGTAGCATGAGACGGAGTCTACAACCCACACAAGTGGCTCAGGTAGTGCAGCTCCTCCAGGATGGCACATCAATGCGAGCTGTGGCAAGAAGGTTTGCTGTGTCTGTCAGCGTCCAGTGTCCAGAGCATGGAGGCGCTACCAGAAGACAGGCCAGTACATCAGGAGATGTGGAGGAGGCCGTAGGAGGGCAACAACCCAGCAGCAGGAGCGCTACCTCCACCTTTGTGCAAGGAGGAGCACTGCCAGAGCCCTGCAAAATGACCTCCAGCAGGCCACAAATGTCCATGTGTCCACTCAAACGGTCAGAAACAGACTCCATGAGGGTGGTATAAGGGCCTGACGTCCACAGGTCGTGGTTGCGCTTACAGCCGAACACCGTACAGGGCGTTTGGCATTTGCCAGAGAACACCAAGATTGGCAGATTCGCCACTGGTGCCCTGTGCTCTTCACAGATTAAAGCAGATTCACACTGAGCACATGTGACAGAGTCTGGCGACGCCATGGAGAACGTTCTGCTGCCTGCAACATCCTTCAGCATGACCAGTTTGGCAGTGGGTCAGTAATGGTGTGGGGTGGCATTTCTTTGGGGGCCGCACAGCCCTCCATGTGCTTGCCAGAGGTAGCCTGACTGCCATTAGGTACCGAGATGAGATCCTCAGACCCCTTGTGAGACCATATGCTGGTGCGGTTGGCCCTGGGTTCCTCCTAATACAAGACAATGCTAGACCTCATGTGGCTGGAGTGTGTCAGCAGTTCCTGTAAGAGGAAGGCATTGATGCTATGGACTGGCCCACCCGTTCCCCAGACCTGAATCCGATTGAGCACATCTGGGACGTCTCGCTCCATCCTCCACAGACTGTCCAGGAGTTGGCGGATGCTTTAGTCCAGGTCTGGGAGGACATCCCTCAGGAGACCATCCTCCACCTCATCAGGAGCATGCCCAGGCATTGTAGGGAGGTCATACGGGCACGTGGAGGCCACACACACTACTGAGCCTCATTGTGACTTGTATTAAGGACATTACATAAAGTTGGATCAGCCTGTAGTGGGGTTTTCCACTGTGATTTTGAGTGTGACTCCATATCCAGACCTCCATGGGTTGATACATTTGATTTCCATTGATAATTTTTGTGTGATTTTGTTGTCAGCGCAGTCAACTATGTAAAGACGAAAGTATTTCATACGATTAGTTCATTCATTAAGATCTAAAATGTGTTCTTCGTGTTCCCTTTATTTTTTTTAAGCAGTGTGTGTGTACATATATAAAAATATCCTTTTTATAAGGATATTGATATTTTGCTGCTTAGGCATCTTATAGTAGAGATATATTCCTTTTTTTCCACTTTGTTGGCACATACCCTTTGACTGCCCTGTATACACTTCTTGTATTATAGCCAGTGCTGAACATGGCGCTACGTTCCACTGGGGAGATGAGACATCACTGGAACACAAAGTGGATCATGTGACTTGGGGCCAGACCTGAAGTGGGCGTGTTTCCATGTTGCGCTAACGGAGGTGTGTGCAGAGAAATATAATGGACATACATTGTATAATTAAAGGGGTACTCCAGCGCTAAGACATCTTATCCCCTACCCAAAGGATAGGGGATAAGATGCCTAATCGCTGGGGTCCCGCCGCTGGGGACCCCCGTGATCCTGCACATAGCACCCTGTTACAATCAGTCCCTGGAGCATGTTCGCTCCGGGTCTGATTACTGGCGATCCCGGGCCCGGAGCATTGTGACATCACGGCCCCGCCCACGTGTGACGCCATACTCCGCCCCCTCAATGCAAGACTATGGGAGGGGGCGTGACAGCTGGAATACCCCTTTAATTATGCCCGACGAAGGAGGTTGTTGTTATGTGGTCACCTCAGACACGAGTAGGCATTTTTGTATTGAATTTTGTCAACTTTACTGCCTGATGCTTAAATGTCTATATTGGACCTAGTTCCAAAACGCCAGTGTGTATACCTGTTTATGAGGATGCAAGATGATCCAAGGGGGGAGTGCAGATTTATTCTGCATTTCCCCACAGTAGAACAAGTGGATGGCACCCCTTGCCATCTTCTTGCCCTTATGCATGTCTTAACCAACTCCTTTGAGTGCTGGACTTTTTCGCTTTTGTTGATTTTTGCACTACCTGACCATCCTTGGGGGACCCAGGAATATCCTAGCGCCCTCTACAGGTGTGGATACTGCTAGCAATGGAGGAAAAGGTTATATATAATTTGAGGCTCTCTCGGCTCGGAGGTGTTAGTGGCACATCACAGGGAGGAGTCTAATTTCTTATGCCATCGTGTTTTTTTGGATTGTAGTGCCACCTATTTTCTAGTTGAATTTGTGTTTTCAAGCCAGAACTTGGGCACCTCAACATGAGGCAAATCCCTGTTAAGCCCATGGTAATATATATATTTTTTTAATCATTATAGCTAGAGCATAGAGAGATACAGGGTGAAAAAGGCCACATTATTTACAGGGGTTGTTTATAAACCACCCATCTTTATAAAGTCACTGTCGTGCACTGACCTGCAGCTTACTGCGCGCCTCCTCCTGTTCCTGCTTCTCCCGCTCCATCCTCTGCGCCCTCTCGGATTCGGCTTTCTTCCTATCTTCCAGTTCTTTTTCCTTTGCCATGTTTTCAAAGTTTGCCCGTATGCTGCTGGCTTTGTTTCCCTCTGTGAAGCAACAAAAGTGGCACAAAAAATACACAAGATGTGATATCCCTGTAGTCACCGTGCATGATGCAGGTTACCAGATATAATTCCTAATAGAAAAACCTTCACTTCTGCAGAGGCGTGCTGGATTGGCTCCTGTGCATTATATTATTGACTGTGACCTCTGACCTCTAGGGATTTACAGACAGCCAGTGCAGGAGACGGGGCTTCTACATACATAAGGAATTCTGTAACCAACTCAGGGCAGAGATGTCATACAGGCCAGGCTGCACAAAGTGGTGGGGTACTAATAGGTGCTGGCAGATTAAAAAACTTCTTATATGTTGTGCATCTTAACAAAACAATACCCTTTCTAATATACTTAAACCACCACTAGGAGTCCCCATACCATCCAGAACATAATCCTGTCTGGCTGCAGCATCATCTTTGTCCCAGCTGAAGCACAGGCTCTGACTAAATCCAGGAAGGGAGGGCGGGACTAGCTCTCCTCTGTGTTCACTCCCGTCCTATCAGACTGCAGCATGAAAACAGAGAGGAGGGGGTTAAAGAGCAGCCTGCAGTGATTGGATGACGAGACCCAGCACAGCACAGCAAACTCAGGGAGGACGATGAGACATGCAGACTGAGGACACACCCCTCCAGAGCCCAGGATGACAAACCAAGTGAACAGATAAATGGTATTTGTGAGGGAAACATAGGTGCTAGACACATAAAAAAGGACTAGCATCTAACTTTTTTTGTGGGATATGATAGGTACTCTTTAAGTAACCTTTGTAAGAGGCTTTCTAGCTGTTTTTGGGGCCCAGCAACGTCCCACAATTTGGGATTTAAGTGCTGCAGCCTGTGAGACACGTTACAGCTGGAGAGCCACACGTTGCACTTGCCAAACTCATTTGCTACACCCAGTTTTAGGTTACAGTCCTTATATTTTCATGTATATATTGCATCTTAAAAAAAAAATTCTGGTGGGCAAGTGTTGATGGTAATCCTTGAGAATCAGATTCTCTTTCTTTTCTCTTTTATTTTTCTGTTATTGATGCTAGGAGTTGTAGTTTTGCAACAGCTGGAGGCACACTGGTTTGGAAACACTAAGCTACGCTTTACCAAGCTTCTCTTATGACTGCATTATACTTGGAGCTTATGGAAATGTACCTACAGGTCAGCAGGGACACTTACCGGCTTCCACCGGCCGAGTTCTCTGATAACTTGAGGACACTTTCTCCACATCGTCAAAGGTGGCCGCAGCCTGGAAAATACGAAACAAAATACAACCAACAACATAACATTAAAAAAAAAAACTACAGTTTTCATTATACAGCTTGTAGGGTGACCACAGACTACAGGCCTACGTGTCTCCTTGGTGACAGACTACACACACAGTGTAGTCTGACTCTGCATATATGTATATATATATATATATATATATAGATATAGAGATATATATAGATATAGAGATATAGATAGAGATATAGATAGATCTAGAGATATAGATAGATCTAGAGATATAGATAGATCTAGAGATATATATATAGAGATATATATATAGATATAGAGATATAGATAGATATATATAGATATAGATAGATAGATATATATAGATAGATCTATATAGATATAGATAGATATAGAGATATATATGTAGATATAGAGATATATATAGATATAGAGATACAGAGAGATACATACAGAGAGATACATACAGAGAGATACAGAGAGAGATACAGAGAGAGAGAGAGAGAGAGATACAGAGATACAGAGAGAGATAGAGAGAGAGAGATAGAGAGAGAGAGATAGAGATAGAGAGAAACAACAGTGCTTCGCCCAAATTGAACGACAGAAGAAAGAGGAGTCCAGCGTCCAATAACTCGGAGGATAATATTTATTTCACCAGATGGTCATAGCAGGAACACAGGGTACAGTGACGCGTTTCGGCCTTACAACAAAGCCTTAGTCATACACTAAGGCTTTGTTGTAAGGCCGAAACGCTTCACTGTACCCTGTGTTCCTGCTATGACCATCTGGTGAAATAAATATTATCCTCCGAGTTATTGGACGCTGGACTCCTCTTTCTTCATATATATATATATATATATATATATATATATATATATATATATATATATATATAACGCAACCGCAGGATCGCTGTGTTGTGTAGTCTGTAACCATGGAGACACACAGGTTTGCGTGTGAGCTGTAGATACTTACAGTAGGAGATTAGTAGTTAAGACTATCTGCAAAGTTGCTTCATTCTAGTCTAAACGCATTTGAGCAGTAAAGAATGGCTACAAGTATACATAGCCTTAGGGCTCATTCACACTACAGACTCTACAATCGGAGCGGGCGCCGGCGAAAACAAGCCGGTAGTGGGACAGTTCAGAAATGCGCTGACTCAATAGGCGGCAATGCATTTCAGAGCGGATTCCACCAAAAGAATGACCATCGGTCTGGGATCCGAAATTCTGTAGGTGCGAATGGTGCAGCAGAATCAAGAGAACAATAGGTTTGCACTGTAGTGTCAAAGCGGAATTTCGTAAAGTCGCGAGGGCAAAAAACGTCTTGTGCAATGTTGTTGGCAGCATATGACTATGGTTTTACTAGATCAGTGTTTACCAACCAGGGTGCCTCCAGCTGTTGCAAAACTACAACTCCCTGCATGCTGGGAGTTGTCGTTTTGCAACAGCTGGAGGCACCCTGGTTGGGAAACACTACACTTTCATCGAAGGCGTCTACTGGGTCACCTTACAGCCATAAAGCAACATTTCAGACATGGCGGTATTTTTTCCATTACTTTTAAGTCAAGCCAGCAGGGATCAGTCTTTACCCCAGACGTTTTATGACATTTTATTTACCTTGTCCATCCGATCCTTCTGCACACCATACTTTCCTCCGAACCCCTTGGAATAATCTAGAAGGTTGAGCAAAAGCCAATTACTAGACAATCGCAAATACAACAGTGCATTTCTGTCTATGCGTGAACAGCTCATGGTTCCCATATGTGTTGCTATCTAGAGAATAATATGCCCGCGTACGGGGGTCCTAGTGCCTGAAAACTAAACCCGAGTGATTAAAAAAATCATTATTATAAAAAAATCCAGCAAAAGGCTGTAATTCTTTTTCAATGCATATGAATGCATTTTTCAATGTTGCATCAATCCCTATGTAGTGAGGTACCCTTAGGCCAGCTGCAGGGATACAGAATTCTACCATGGATAGCCATTGATGTATGAAGGGAACCGGGGGGGTGGGGTTCGGCATAGATGGCTTTTGTAGAGTAAAAACCGTAACAAGTCAAATTTATATTATTAAGTATCGGCTCAAAACCACTAACTGCTGCACCATAACAAAAAATATAACAATAGAATGACAATAAATGATTAACCACCTTATAAAAATCAACTGGTGCCAGAAAGTTAAAGGGGTACTCCCATGTAAAACTTTTTTTTTTTAAATCAACTGGTGCCAGAAAGTTAAACAGATTTGTAAATTACTTCTATTAAAAAATCTTAATCCTTCCAGTACTTATTAGCTGCTGAATACTACAGAGGAAATTCTTTTCTTTATGGAACACAGAGCTCTCTGCTGACATCATGACCACAGTGCTCTCTGCTGACATCTCTGTCCATTTTAAGAACTGTCCAGAGTAGGAGAGAATCCCCATAGCAAACATATGCTGCTCTGGACAGTTCCAACAATGGACTGAGATGTCAGCAGAGAGCACTGTGGTCATGGTGTCAGCAGAGAGCTCTGTGTTCCAAAAAGAAAACCATTTCCTCTTTAGTATTCAGCAGCTAATAAGTACTGGAAGGATTAATATTTTTTTTTATAGAAGTAATTGACAGATCTGTTTAACTTTCTGGCACCAGTTGATTAAAAAAAAAAAAAGTTTTCCACAGGAGTACCCCTTTAAACTGATTTGTAAATTACTTCTATTTAAAAATCTTAATCCTTTCAGTACCTATCAGCTGCTGTATACAGAGGAAGTTGAATTGTTCTTCAAAAAGAAAATAACTTCCTCTGTTTCATACAGCAGCTGATAAGTACTGGAAGGATTAAGATTTTTTAATAGAAGTAATTTACAAATCTGTTTAACTTTCTGGCACCAGTTAATTTTTTTTTAAAATATAGTTTTTCACCGGAGTACCCCTTTGAACCAATAACCTCCTTATAGACTTCCATTATTGCGTATTTTCTGCTGACTTTTCGAAGTCAATGGTACCACAACCAGTTGCGGATTTTCCCCTGTACATTATTTAATTTGAAAAAAGGGGAAAAAGGGGAGGGGATTATTCACATTTATAAAAATTATTATTATTTTTTTTATCCCTCTTAGGCTTCATTCACACTGTCGTTCGGACACGGCAGTGTGACGTCCGTCGGGGAGGCCGGGGAGAATAGCTACTCTGGTCGAAAAACGACAGCGCCCGACAGACCCTATAATAGTAAATGGGACCCGTTGTGGCCCGCCAAAAAGAAAGTCCGTTAACAAAAAAATAAATAAAGGGCCTGACGGACGTTCTCCTACGGGGCACAATGTCAGTGTGAAAGGGGCCTAAGGGACCTATTAGCTGCATTTTTTGATCATTGATCAGTGTCCGTGTTATCGGCACTCTGCGTCTCTAGCCTGCATAAGAAGACTGGAGAAGCAGAGACTAGATCGGATGGCACAAAGGCTGGTAGGGACCCCCTCTGGCTGTCACAACTTCACCGAAGTCCGGCATTAGATGTATATTCCAGCTGCTGATAGCGAGCTCAGCTTGTGAGCACGCTCCATAGACCCAGACTGGGACAAGGGCATACATGTACGTCCTGCGCCATCTAAGGGTTGAACGTGCCTCAATCTACCACAACAACCGTGTAGTTATAGGGCGACATTCTGTGCACATGCGAGTGGAAAGCATTCTTTTGGCAAAGTCCGGAATTTTAAAAGGGTACTCCGCCCCTAGACATCTTATCCCCTATCCAAAGTATAAGGGATAAGATGTCAGATAGCCGGGGTCCCGCTGCTGGGGGACCCCCGGGATCTCCGCTGCGGCACCCCGCCATCATTACTGCACAAAGCACACTCGCTCTGTGCGTAATGACCGGCGATACAGTGACCGGATCATCGTTACGTCACGGCTCCGCTCCCTCGTGACATCACGGCCCGCCCCCTTAATGCAAGTCTATGGGAGGAGGCATGATGGCCGCCACACCCCCTCTCATAGACTTGTATTGAGGGGCGGGCCGTGAGGTCACGAGGGGGCGGGGCTGTGACGTAACGATGCTCCGGACCCTGTATCGCCCATCATTTCGCACAGAGCGAGTTTGCTCTGTGCAGTAATGAAAGCGGGGTGCCGCAGCGGAGATCCCGGGGGTCCCATGCAGCGGGACCCTGGCGATCTGACATCTTATCCCCTATCCTTTGGATAGGGGATAAGATGCTAGAGGTGGAGTACCCCTTTCATTTCCGGAACTAAAAGTCAGCAGTGTGCGCGGTGCAGCAGAATCCCATTGAGAAAAACAAGAGGACTGGAATTTGCGAATGGAATTAGTAAAGGGGTACTCCTCTGGCCAGCGTTCGGAACAGCGTTTGACCCCCCTGCAGCGCGCTCGATACTAAATGTTCCGAACGCTGGCCAGTGGAGTACCGTCTTTAAGTCCAGTAAAGTCCTTTGTGGACACCAAGGCATGTGTCTGTTCTCCTGTTTGACCCTTCAGATTTTAGACCATTGTCTAATAACCTATTTTTTTCAATTATGTCACTTAAAACAAAGTTCCTTAATGAAGATATCCAGAGCAGGAGCAAATACCCATAGCAAGCCTCTCCTGTTCCAGTTCCTGACACGGACAGATGTTACAGAGAGCACAGAACTACACAACTTCCTCTGGAGCACACAGCAGCTGATAAGTACTGGAAGGATCAAGATTTTTAAAGAGAAGTAATTTACAAATCTGTTTAAACTTTCTGGCACTAGTTGATTAGAAAAATATATTTTTTTTCCCCCTCCGATGTACCCCTTTAAAAGGGGTACTCCACTGCCCCAATGTTCGGAACATTTTTCTCCGAATGCTGGGTTCGGGCTGGTGACGTCACACCCCCTCAAAGCAAGTCTATGGGAGGGGGCGTAGACTTGCATTGAGGGGGCGTGGTGTGATGTCATGCAGGGCGTGGCCCGTGACGTCACGACCCCACAGCCAGCATTCGGAACAAAATGTTCCGAACCCTGGGGCAGTGGAGTACCCCTTTAACATATCAGCAATGCTGGCTATGGATTCCAGTAAGTTATACATAATTTTGGTTATTTGGTTCACTTGCACTATAACTAGAGATGAGCGAACTTACAGTAAATTCGATTTGTCACGAACTTCTCGGCTCGGCAGTTGATGACTTTTCCTGCATAAATTAGTTCAGCTTTCCGGTGCTCCCGTGGGCTGGAAAAGGTGGATACAGTCCTAGGAGACTCTTTCCTAGGACTGTATCCACTTTTTCCAGCCCACGGGAGCACCTGAAGGCTGATATCATTTATGCAGGATAAGTCATCAACTGTTGAGCCGAGAAGTTTGTGACGAATCGAATTTACTGTAAGTTCGCTCATCTCTAACTATAACCCACAGTATTGTTTTTAGTGCTGGTGAACCGGCTGTCTTGAAACTTTAAAGGGCTATTCTGGGCAAAAACATCTTATCCCCTATCGAAAGGATTGGGGAGAAGATGTCTGATTGCGGGGGGTCAGCCGCGGGTGGCCATCTCCCTGCAGCAGCCCACATTCTATGCGTAGCTGTGTCTGATGTTTCAGAAACCTCCGTGCTTTCGGGACGGGGACGTGACGTCACACCACGCCCCCTCCATTCATGTCTATGGGAGGGGGCATTGCGTGACGTCACGTCTCGGAAGCACGGATTTTTCTGAAACTTCAGACACAGCTACGCAGGGAGATCGCAGGGAGATCGCGGGGGGTCCTAGCGGGGGCCCCCCCCCGCGATCAGACATCTTATCCCCTATCCTTTTGATAGGGGATAAGATGTTTTTGCCCGGAATACCCCTTTAATAAACTTTCAAGTTGGTATTAAAAAAAAAAAAAAAAAAAAAAAAAAAAAAATCGGCAGCATTTTGCTCCATTCTCTCAGAAAGAGATGGATAAGGTTACACATGTCACCCCTGGTACTAGAAGAAGCTTAATTCTTTATCTATCCCTAGCCATTAGTGTGAGGCACCCACTTCCCACCGCATAGTAGTACAGGTTAGATATACGGAGAAAGAGACACCAGAGAAGCATCGCACAGGTAGAGGTGAAAATTAGACGGTAAAGAACAGTGGAGAAGACACGGACCACATGTAACAGGGAGCGGAGGGTCACAGAATACCTTTTTGGGATTCGTGGAGCTGAAGTTTCTCTTGGTGATCCCAGCCAAGCGCACACTTGTCTTGTCTGTCTGTCTGTACACCAAACTTTCCTCCAAACCCTTTCACATAGTCTACGCACACACAGAAATCCATGTGCCATTAAACAGGAATGAGACACACCCCATGCACACCCAACAGGTTATGAGTTACGGACATCTGCTGCTTAGTACCCGCTAAGAATAGTGAAGTTAAATTGGGGTGAGCCTGCTAAATGGGAACGGACTTCAGAGAAAGGACCTCCTCTAATCTATACTAAAATGTGAAAACCATGTCCTAATATCTTACTTCTAGGCTGAGATATGATGATTTGAAGTTACAGGCCCCAAAGCCTGAGGCTGCACTACTGAGAAATCCTGGCGACAATGGGGGAGATTTATCAAAACCTGTCCGGAGGAAAAAGATGCCCATAGCAACCAATCAGATCGCTTCTTTTATTTAAAAAAAAAAAAAGACTTCTGCAAAATGAAAGAAGCGCTCTGATTGGTTGCTATAGGCAACTGGGCAACTTTTCGATAAATCTCCCCCAATATGACTTGTTATGTGTCAGGTGCGGTAATCTACTTCCCGCCTGGCTTATATATTAGAAGATATGTAGATATTATTCACACATTAAACATTGTAGCTGATGGGATCAAGGGTGACGTACTGTCAGTAGTGCAGCCTCAGGCTTTGGGCCTGTAAATTTAAGAAATACATGGGGAGATTTACCAAAACCTGTGCAGAGGAAAAGTTGATTGCCCATAGCAACCAATCAGATTGCTGCTTTTATTTTTGAAAAGGCCTCTGAAAACTAAAAGAAGCGATCTGATTGGTTGCCATGGGCAACTGCTCTACTTTTCCTCTGCACAGGTTTTGATAAATCCACTATATATCTCTGTATAGAAAATGGCTATTAAAACACAGTTTTCACATTTTCTTTTTTATGAACTTTTAAGTATTAATTTAGATAAATGGATGTACAGACTTAGTACATTAAATATATATATATATATATATATATATATATATATATATATATTCTCAGGTATATATAAGTTAAGGGTATAGCACTAAATTCATATGTATTAAAATGGTTATCCAGTATCAGAGTCCAGAAACAGCGCCACCCCTGTCCTCAGGTTGTTTTGTGGCATTGCAGCTCAGTTCAGAGCCAAGCTGAAAAACTTTTGCTGTGGTGCTGTTTTTTTTAAAGAAATTAGCTCTGTTTTTCTATTCCTGGATAACCCCTTTAGACTAAATGCTGCTGAAATTCTATTATAATAAAGGCTCATTAGGTAGAATTCCTATTTAACAGGCTCATTTGGGAACAAGGCTTCCTGAAATATCAATTCACCATATGCAAGACTATTAAAACAAGGATTGTAAGAGGGTCACAGGTAATGGATGGGGGGGAAGGCGGTCAGTGATTCCCTCATGGAGCACCGTCCATGCAGTACACAGGAATGTTACATAGGACTGGTCCATAAACAGTGAAGGAACAGGCAGCAGACACCCTACAAATCAGATTTCCAACAATCATAGGGACCAATGGTGGCAGCATTTCAGATTTTAACAAGTTGAAAGGTCATAAAAAATAATAATAATAAATCATCATTATTATCTTTATCAATAATAATAAATAATTATTATATTATTATTTTATTATTATTATTATTATTGATAAAGATAATAATGATGATGTATTATTATTATTAAATTAATATAAAAACAAAATCCCAAGAATAAAGGGGGACGGCCATCTCCAAAAATTATAGCATTTCCACAGGATAGGGAATAACTATCTGATCATTTTGGGTCCAACCAACCCCAAGAACAGTGGTCAAATGTTTTCGGCACTTGGCAATGTTCAGCAGGCCTTTAGAAACGATTGGGCCTGTGGTTTGCATGTGCCATATCATTGTGCCATTCCGGTGTTCATTCCCCATTTTTCTGCTTTCTCTTGATCAGTGGGTGTCCCAGCCATCAGACCCCCCCCTACTAATCAGTTTGTTATCGCCTATCCTGTGAATAAGGTTTCACTTTTGGGGATAGGAATACCCCTTTAATAAAGGCAAAAAACAAAAAACAAATCTGGTTGTCATCTTCATAGTGGAAAAACTTTAGGCTGACATAATTTTTCAGTGCAAAATGAAAAATATGACAGCAAGTTTTTATTGTAGCTCCGAGAATCCATTTATAAAAAAAAAAAGGGAATCAAAACTTCTGAGAGTTCCATATAGAGGACAGGGAGAGGAGGAAAAAAGATACCTTAAGTTCCAGTCATGCACATGACTGAAAAAACCTCTTACAGCAACCTTTTATTGTAAGTGTCCAGGAGGCGGAGCCTTAATGCTAAGTGCCCAGGAGGAGGAGCCTGTATGTTAAGTGCCCATGAGGAGGATCCTTTATGCTAAGTGCCCAGGAGGAGGATCCTTTATGCTAAGTGTCCAGGAGGAGGAGCCTTTATGCTAAGTGCCCAGGAGGAGGAGCCTTTATGCTAAGTGCCCAGGAGGAAGAGCCTTTATGCTAAGTGCCCAGGAGGAAGAGCCTTTATGCTAAGCGCCCAGGAGGAAGAGCATTTATGCTAAGTGCCCAGGAGGAGGAGCCTTTATGCTAAGTGCCCAGGAGGAAGAGCCTTTATGCTAAGTGCCCAGGAGGAAGATCCTTTATGCTAAGTGCCCAGGAGGAAGAGCCTTTATGCTAAGTGCCCAGGAGGAAGAGCCTTTATGCTAAGTGCCCAGGAGGAGGAGCCTTTATGCTAAGTGCCCAGGAGGTGGAGCCTTTATGCTAAGTGCCCAGGAGGTGGAGCCTTTATGCTATGTACCAGGAGGTGGAGCCTTAACACTAAGTGCCTAGGAGGTGGAGCATTTATGCTAAGTGCACAGAGCTGTGTGCACTGAGCACCCCCTCAGACCTTCCTCTTAGCTCTGAGTAACTCTTCTAGCCGTCTCAGAATTAGACTGTTGAACTGAGGGGAGGGGCCCAGGGATTGGGGGATAATGAATAATCATGCGACTGATTGGCTCGGTACATACATGGTTTTTGAAGTTTTATAAAAGAAAGCAGACATGTTTTTTTAATCCTGTAACTGCCCCCCATTGGAGCCTCAGGGAAAGGAAAAGCTAAAAAACTAAAAAAAAAAATTTTAAAGAAAATAAATAAATAAATGTTGCCAAATAAAATAAATAAGAAAACATCCACCATATGGGATGTTATGATGTCTTAAATGCCAGAGTCTAAGACCGTGTTTCCCAACCAGGATGCCTCCAGCTGTTGAAAAACTACAATTCCCAGCATGCCTGGACAGCCAAAGGCTGTCCAGGCATGCTGGGAGTTGTAGTTGTGCAACAGCTGGAGGCACACTGTTTGGGAAACACTGGCCTGAGACATATACATCTAGCTATATACTGCCACCATTAGTGCCGAAATATCTAGAAAAACCCCAAGCAACAAAATTGGGAAAAAACCCGAAAAGGTTAGTTCTCTTGTTATGAGATTATGTTTAGTTTTTTTTTATGTATGACTCTTATGTATCAATACACACTGGTTTGTCTAACACCCTGAGCTTGTATCCGTCGTGTCACACTGCGCCTTTGAGGGATACAGACGCGGGCTAATACAGATTCCCACATATAAACCATAAGAAGCTGTAATAATACTGAACCTTTCTGGGATTCGTGCTTCTCGGTCTTGCTTTGATACTCATACCCCACGGCGCTCTTGTCTACATTGTCCTTGTCGATGCCGTATTTACCGCCAAAACCTTTAGAATAATCTACAAATTGAAAATGCAGTGTGAGAATTATATATACAGATGTGAATACATCCTATCACTACTACATATACCAGTGTTTCCCAACCAGGGTGCCTCCAGCTGTTGCAAAACTACAACTCCCAGCAGGCAAAAGGCTGTCCAGGCATGCTGGAAGTTGTAGTTTTGCAACAGCTGGAGGGACCCTGGTTAGGAAATGCTGACATATACCATCATGTATTGGATTGTTACTAATACTTTTGCTAAATCAGTTTCTAGGCAGACCATAGTGTATATCAGGGGGCTCAACTGGCAGACACTTAATGCGGCCACCAGTTTTTGGGGCCAGTAAGCCGGGCCGGATTATAAGGAGGGCACCCGGGAATGCCATCATCTCCAGCCAATTTGGGGAACCAATAATAGTAGGCTTTTCCCTGCGCTATATTGTATAGTTATTGGGGAAACATGGTGGCACAGATCATTTTGGGGGGGGGGACACATGGTGGCACAGATCATTAGGGGGACACATGGTGGCACAGATCATTTGGGGGGGGACACATGGTGGCACAGATCATTTGGGGGACACATGGTGGCACAGATCATTAGGGGGGCACATGGTGGCACAGATCATTAGGGGGGCACATGGTGGCACAGATCATTAGGGGGGCACATGGTGGCACAGATCATTAGGGGGGCACATGGTGGCACAGATCATTAGGGGGGCACATGGTGGCACAGATCATTAGGGGGGCACATGGTGGCACAGATCATCAGGAGGGACACCTAAATCAATAAGAAATACCCCATTTTATGGAAAGCTACATATGCCCCGCCCCTGAGGTTCCATTTATAGTACAGTAGTGGGGAAAAACAGCACTGTGTTCATGTTCGCTCAGAGTTACAAACCTTTCTGGGACTCGTGCTTTTCAGTCTTTCCTTGGTAATCGAATCCAACAGCGCTCTTATCCACACGGTCTGCCTGGACACCGAATTTTCCACCAAAACCTGCGGTATAATCTGCAAAAGGTAAAAGCATTAGCATATGAACTTAAAGGAGATCTCTGGCAAAAAATAACTTATCCCCTCTCCAAATGATAGGGGATAAGTAGATGACCGGTCAAATAGTAAGATGGTAGTCAGAGGTACGGTGCCCACGCATTCTGTTGCCTATATGGCAACTTCCTCAGGGGTGCAACTGCATCCCTGAGGAAGTTGCAATGTAGGCAACGAAACGTGTCGGGACTTAGTTGACACCGTATCTCTGACAACCATCTTGATATTTGACCTAACCCTCTCTTCTATTGCTGGATTCTGCTGCTTAATGGCATCATTACTTTATCTCACTTCATGCATATACTTTTTTCCTTATTATGTCACTTTGATATGGTTTGATTTGCTTGTTACACAGTAATTTTTATATTTGTTTGTACTGTTTACAATATGTGTGTATAGGCCCTTCATTCATCTTAGTGGTTTCTGCCAGAGAATACGAGACATAGAATACAAGGTACATAATTTATGTTACACTCAAATGGCATAGAGCGTGAGAACTTCATTGGGCAACAGACTTAGGGTACAATTGTAGTAATGGAAAATTAAAGTTCAATAAGAATCTGAGGTATAAAGTATCATCATGTAAACAAAAAATCATAAAAGTAGATATTAAGCCTGGTAGGGTATTCATATACATAAATGGACATAGACACACTATTTAAATGGGCATACTTAATAGTGGACATGACTGTGCCAAGAATAGGCTGACAACCAGGGAAACCCAAGAGGAAACCATGTAGGAGTAAGGCTAGGTTCACATTGAGAAATTCCGTCCGTGCGGACATTGTCGTCCCCATAGACGGCAATGTCTTCTGAGTTGATTCCAGCTAAAGTGTGATCAAGATCATGCTGCTGAAGTTCCTTAGTGTAAACCCGCCCATGTGAACATACCCTTAAAGTCTATATTTAGGGCAGTGTTTCCCAACCAAGGTGCCTCCATAACTACAACTCCCAGCATGCCCGTACAGCCATAAAGGGGTACTCCGCCCCTAGACATCTTATCCCCTATCCAAAGGATAGGGGATAAGATGTCAGATCTCCGCGGTCCCGCCGCTGGGGACCCCTGGGATTGCCGCCGCAGCACCCCGCTGTCATTACTGCACAGAGCGAGTTCGCTCTGCTCGTAATGACGGGCAACACAGGGGCCGGAGCATCGTTACGTCACGGCCCCGCCCCTCGTGATGTCACGGCTCGCCCCCCTCAATACGAGTCTATGGGAGGGAGCGTGGCGGTCATCACGCCCCTGCCATAGACTTGTATTAAGGGGGCGGGCCGTGATGTCACGAGGGGAGGAGCAATGACGTCACGCTGCTCCATCCCCTGTATCGCCCGTCATTATCCACAGAGCGAACTTGCTCTGCGCAGTAATGACAGCGGGGTGCCGCAGCGGCAATCCCGGGGGTCCCCAGCAGCGGGACCGCGGAGATCTGACATCTTATCCGCTATCCTTTGGATAGAAGTAATTTACAAATCTGTTCAACTTTCTGGCACCAGTTGATTTAAGAAAAGAAAAAAAAGTTTTCCACCGGAGTACCCCTTAAAAGGGTTATCCAGGAAAAGAAATTTTTTTTATATATATCTCAACTGGCTCCAGAAAGTTAAACAGATTTGTAAATTACTTCTATTAAAAAATCATAATCCTTCCAGTACTTCTGAGCTTCTGAAGTTAAGGTTGTTCTTTTCTGTCTAAGAGTTCTCTGATGACACGTGTCTCGGGAAACGCCCAGTTTAGAAGAGGTTTGCTATAGGAATTTGCTTCTAAACTGGGTGTTTCCCGAGACAGGTGTCATCAGAGAACTCTTAGACAGAAAAGAACAACCTTAACTTCAGAAGCTCATAAGTACTGGAAGGATTATGATTTTTTAATAGAAGTAATTTACAAATCTGTTTAACTTTCTGGAGCCAGTTGAGATATAAAAAAAAAAAGTTTATTCCTGGATAACCCCTTTAAACTCTAGGAGAGACTCTGGAGGAGGATGTAGGCCTCAATAGTGCAGGTGAACCAAAATTCCTCCAAGTGAGAGAGGTGCAGGACAACGCCAGTCGACCTAACCTTGAGCTCTTGATAAATATGGCGTTCGGAATGTTGAGCGCAAATAAGACTGGAAAATAAGGCAATACTACTGATAAACGGTCTCCACTCGATCTTCTCCTCCTGTCTCCATTACAATATTAATGATCGCACATATTCAGATAGAAATGACTATTCCCCCGTGGTACCAAGGTCCTTGTACGCTCCTCGTAACATCCATCTGTTGTCAGACAAGCACGACTACTCTCGGCATCTACAACTCATAAAACCAATTTAGGATAAGTGTCTGCACACTCATCCCGCTGATTAACCTCTGCTACATCCAAATTCCTCTAATCCTTCGAAAATTACCAGACGCTCAAGAAGGAAGGAGCCATGAATAACTCGGTTTAGTCACAGCGCAATGCCAAGTGGCGACGGTTGTATGCAGTTTCCTTTAAATTTTATTTCATTTTATTTTCCTTTTTTTTTTTTATTCTTTTATTTATGCAAGTAACAATTTTATAATAAATAAAAAAAATAAAAAAATCATTTAAAAATAAAAAATAAAATAGCAAAATTAAGATGAATTGGTAACCATGCCAAATAAGGAGATGCTCTTTATGTCCTTTTTTTTTTTAGAGGTTATTTATTCTGGCTGGGTGGACACGTGGTCCAAATAGGCTTTTAACAGCGCCACTCTTGTCCGTGGCTGCGTCTGGTATTGCAGCTCATCACTATGCAAATAAATAGTATCTAAAATCCAATACAAAATTGATGGTTGGGAAAAGCTGTCTAAAGCTTTGTTTTCCAACAAGGGAGCCTCCAGCTGTTGCAAAACTACAACAGTATTCTGTGACAACAGTATTCTGTGCAGTCTCTGCTCCCTCATTTTGTCACCAACCTTTCTGAGATTCATGTTTGTCCGTTTTGCCCTTGTAGTCAAAGCCCACAGCGCTCTTGTCCACGCGGTCAGCCTGAACTCCGTACTTTCCCCCGAACCCACTGGCGTAATCTTAAGAAGGAAAAAAAAAAAAAGAAAAAAAAAAAAAAAAAAGTGAGAAGTGATTTGGATGTGATAATCCAGAGTACACAGTCTACATCTCTGCTGGAATAAAGTAAATCTGAACAGTCATATCCTTCTATAGAATAGATCAATAAACTGGGAAAGCTCTGGAGTACAGGATATAACTCAGGATCAGTACAGGATAAGTAATGTAATGTATGTACACAGTGGCCCCACCAGCAGAATAGTGAGCACAGCTCTGGAGTATAATACAGGATATAACTCAGGATCAGTACAGGATAAGTAATGTAATGTATGTACACAGTGACCTCACCTGCAGAATAGTGAGTACAGCTCTGGAGTATTATACAGGATATAACTCAGGATCAGTACAGGATAAGTAATGTAATGTATGTACACAGTGACCTCACCAGCAGAATAGTGAGTACAGCTCTGGGGTATAATACAGGATATAACTCAGGATCAGTACAGGATAAGTAATGTAATGTATGTACACAGTGACCTCACCAGCAGAATAGTGAGTACAATCCAATATTACTCATGTCAAAACTCCTGCCAGATCTCCTGAGAATCTGTCACATATACATTTTTTGTTAGAGTCCATTTTGCTATGAATTCTGTTACAGTTATTGTGCTTTTAGGTGACATACAGAAATATTTAGCTAACAACCTGTCAATCAAAGATCTGCATGTTCCTTCCTACCTTTCTGGGATGCATGTTTCTCAGTCTTTCCTTGGTATTCAAAGCTCATGGCCGACTGTAGACGACAACCAGTGTTAGAGAGAATTGTATTTTAACAGAAAATTAAAAGGGTACCTCTCATCAAAAAAACTTTTGATATATTATAGATTAATGTATGCAGAATAACTTTACAATTGCATGTTATTAAAAAATATGCTTCTTTCTATTTCATTTTCCACTGTGAAGAAATGACCACTAGGGGTCTCCCTACCAGTCCTGGCAGCAAGAATTTCAGACTCATGCTGGAGTCCTAAACACTACGAGCTGCCAGTCTGCTTTATTCACAAAGGAGAACACTCAGAGCTGCCAGCCTGCTTTGTTCACAGCCTGTTTGGCTGTGAACAAAGCAGGCTGGCAGCTATGAGTGTTTAGGACTCCAGCATGAGTCAGAAATGCTTGCTGCCAGAACTGATCGGGAAAAATACAATAGAAAGAAGCATATTTTTCATTAACATGCTATTGGAAAGTTATTCAACATTCATTAATCTAAAATATATCAAAAGTTTATTTGATGAGAGGTACCCTTTAATCTACAGCAGCGAAAAAACAGAACAAGTAAGAGGTCGATAGCTGCCATTATAGTGATCAATGAGGAATCAACACCAAGCTCACATTTAGGCAAGTTTCACACGGACGTTTTGCATAATACACCTGTGTGAAACTGGCCTAAGGTTGCTTTCATACTTGTGTTTGCTATATACTCTAGGACAGTGTTTCTCAACCAGGGTGCCTTTGGCTGTTGCAAAACTACAACTCCCAGCATGCACACTGGGAGTTGTGGTTTTGCAACAGGTGGGGGCACCCTGGTTGGGAAACACTGGGATAGGTAATGGCTAGCAGGTTGGTGGGGATATTTTGCAGAATGGAATAGCCCAGTAGATTGTATACTATATATCCAGACCACAGTTTCCCATTAAAGGGGTACTCCGCTGTAAACATCTTATCCCCTATTGAAAGGATAGGGGATAAGATGTTAGATCGCAGAGCTCCCGCTGCTGGGGATCCCCGCGATCTTCACTGGGGCACCCCTGTCATTGGGTGCACGGAGCGAACTCCGCTCTGTGCCTGATGATTGGCAATGCTGGCCACCACGCCCGCTGCATTCACGTCTATGGGAGAAGGCGTCATGCCCCCTCCCATAGACAAGATCACAAAACGTGGAAGGATGCTGCCGCTGGCGGCCCTGAGATCACGGGGGTCCCCAGCGGCAGGACCCCTGCGATCGTACATCTTATCCCCTATCTTTTGGATAGGGGATAAGATGTTTACAGGGAGTACCCCTTTAAGAGTATCAATGGCATACATTACCATATGTCGGGGTTAGACGTTCTCAGTAAAATTCAGGATACTTTATACTATAAAACGTACAATGGCCCTCATTTACTATTGCAAACCCGACCTGTTTTGTCGGGTTGTGCATCAGATTCTGTCGCATTGCGCCAGAAATTCTGTCTGCGCCAGATTTTGCGCCAGAATTTGCGCCAGAATTGAAAAACCTCCGACTAACTCTCCATTTTGCTAAGAAAACCTGAAAAAGGGGCGTGACCGCCGGGAAAAGGGGACATGGTCTCTGAAAAGGGGCGTGTTCCCGACATTTTCACAAAATCCCAACATATTTACTAAGGTTTCCACATAAAATGTGGTGGATTTGAGCTGAGGAAAACCCTACAGATCAGAACATGTGTAAAAAAAAAAAAAAAAAGCAAAGTGTAGGGAAAGTGGAAACTGTAGGGAAACCTTAGTAAATACCGTGGAAAATAAATTGTAGGGAATTAAAACCCACAAAGAAACCTACACAACACTCTTAGTAAATGAGGGCCAATGAGTTTCAAACAGGGCGTAATAGACAGTACATAAGTAATGAGTATACGGCATGTAGTACAAGGATATCGTACCTGATCCACGCGGTCTGTCTGAACGCCAAACTTGCCTCCGAAACCCTTCACCGAATCGGACTGTGAGCAGTGCTTGGATAGCTTCGCCTGATATTCATGTCCCACGGCACTCTAGAAAGAGAAGTAAGCCTCCTGTCAGTACTCATCGTGGCATCGTACCAGTATACCCAGTGGTATGTTAACTGCATCTCCAGTGCCCTGACTGGACTGGCACGAGGTGCAGAATATGCCCTTTCTGTCTGCCAAACCCTGGAGTGAGAGCTTATTCCGCCCACCACTTCCCGTTCCCCGCTCACAGGCAGCCATCGTACACATGCGGGTGATGAAGCGGCTCGGCATGAGGCTTGTGAATCAGATGGCAGCTGCTTCAATAGCTCCTTTATACACTCATCTTATTTAGAAGCTGCTTCCCAGTGTATAACATCAGGCCCCTACAATCTGTCAGTCACACCACAGCCAAACCAGGCCCGGGTATAATGACCGCTGTCCCACAGAGCCCTGAACACAGCAGGAAGTACAAGGTAGCTGGAACCTATCGTAAAGGATAAGTTTCACGAAAAAAAAAAAAAAAATTATCCCCATCTGAAGTCTTTGACCACAGGGGGTCAGAGCGCTGGGGCCAGCGCGATATACTTTTCGTCACAGGGGCGCGTCACGACCCCTGCCCGAAGCGGGGGCCCCACACCCCCTTTATATAGCTCTATAGGAGAGCCAAAGAATGCAGAACATCTCTCCCATAGAGCTACACAGAGGGGACGTGACGGCCTCTGCTTCAGGCGGGGGTAGTGACGCGCCCCAGTGATGGAGAGCCGGGACTCCAAACAACAGATTGTGGGGGGCTCCATATCCTTTTGGATAGGGGATACGGTTTTTTTTTCATGATACTTATCCTTTAAAGAGGCACTGTCATCATGAAAAACTTTTTATTTATTTTGTAGACCTAGTGATAAAATGACTTTCTTAAATATATTGCAATAAAAAAAAAAATGTCAATTTTATCCTAAAAATTTAACTTTTAAATCACCGCCATGAGGGGTCGTCTATCATTCTGAAGACAGACAACCCTGTATTTTCCTACATACTGGATACCGGCCGTAAAGCGTGCCGGTATCCAGTATAGGACATTACAGCGATACTGGCTGCTGAGTGTATGAGGGCATGTTCTGCCTGTGAGCGAGCGCAGGGAGCACGCTCACACACAGTCAGTGCGGGACATCCCGCATTTGAAGACAGAGGTGCCGACATGCAGAGAAGAGAGGCCTCCACCCAGAGCCCTCTACAACGGATACCGTTGTGTCTCTCCTCTGCCTCTTTTCGGACAGGTTAGTCATGATGTCCCGGACTTGTCCCGGGGACGGAGGCTTCACCCAGGAGCATGTAGTGCTCGGCAGGAGAAAAAGGCTGGAATGTTCCTGTGCACATGTGCAAACTAGAACTCCCAGCTTGCCGACACAATCTTTGGCTGTCCAGGCCTGCTGGGAGTTGTAGTTTTGTAACAGATGGAGAAAACACAGCCCAGGCTCACTTCCCAGACTTAAGAGACTAGAGCAGAGTATGGGCAAGAAAGGGACATGCCCCCTCCACATAAGACAATCACAAATCGAGTGTGCAACAGAAAAATAGTATTTGTAAGAGAAATATAGGTCCTCGACACATAAAAGTTAAATGTACGTGATCAGAATTAGGTACTGAGTAACATATTTATTCATTTATTTTTTGTCAGCTATGACAGGTACGATTTAACTATGATGTTAAAAACTTTAGACGATCTTTTACTATATTAGATTTACCCTTCACACATTACAAATCTATATAACAATTGTGTTTTATTACAGGAAAAAAAACTTTAACCCCCTGTTGACCAGGCCTGCCTGTACCTTACTGGGGTATTCGCATATGTCCGAAGGAGATGCCATAAATGACTGATAGATTTAAGTACCACACCTACTATATCTCGGTATCAAGGGTCTCTCTGGTCTAGTTGCCGCTGCCAGGGACGGTTGGAAACCCGAAAACATCAGTTATCATAACAATAATATCACTAGTAGCTGCACACTGGTGTAACAAAGGCCATTTTTTGACTTCTAAACCAGCTCCCGCAGGTGCACACAGGCTGGAGAGGATGAGAAGGGCCCTCGATTTTAAAATAGGTGCAGGTTCCATGGATAGAACCCACATCTATCAGACATATATGGTATAAAATGTCCAGATGGCAATACCCCTTTTAATGGCTGTTTGGCCAATCACTGGCTATAGCGGGTCACCACTGGGGTTAAGGATTCTGTGTGTTCTGACTTTACTAGAATGCAATGAGCAGTGGTGACCTGGGCACGATCAGAACAGCGGCAGAGAGGGATAGGGCAGGTAGGTACAATTTATTATTTATATTTAAAGAACCCTGAGAATTAAAAGGGGTACTCCAACATTTAACAAAACGTATCCCCTATTCAAATCTCCCCACTACGTGCCGACCCCAGACTCCACACAAAGGAGTTTTCAGGACCTGTTCTGGAGATTGTGGAGGGCCCTGAATCTCCACACTACATGGAGTCGTCTTAAACTCCATGTATTCTCTATGTGAGGCGCTGGGGATACACGAGTACTTATGTATCTCTGGTGCTACCATAGACAATGCATGTTGTGCTTATCCACGCAGCGGGGAAATTCAGGGGCTTCTTCTGAAACTTGCGGGGGATCCAAGCTCAGACAGACACTTATCCCCTATCCTGTGAATAGGGGATAAATTGATAAAGGCTGGAGTACTTATTTAATTTGTCAATTAAATATTTATTTTTATCTGGTAAACCCCTTTTAAATTTATAATTAAATCATTTTTATTTTTGTATGTATTATCTCATATTTAACGTAAAAAATGACCTGTTTTCATAATTGGTGGGGGTCCCAGAGTTAGACTTTATCACTTATCCCAGTGTTTCCCAACCTGGGTTCCTCCAGCCGGTGCAAAACTACAACTTTCAGCATGCCCGTACAGCTGAAGGCTGGATACCCCCTGGTTGGGGGACACTGACCTATCCTGTGGATAGAAGACAAATTCTTGGGATAACCCCCCCTTAAACGTAGTTCCTATACCAGATTACTATATAGAGCCTTTTTTGTAATGGATGCCATCAGTGAAGGCTATAGCATTCCCTTGCCGTTCAGTGTATATATATCTATGTACATATATACATACACACTGAACGGCAAGGGCAAACTTTTGATATATTTTAGATTAATGAATGTTGAATAACTTTCCAATAGCATGTTAATGAAAAATATGCTTCTTTCTATTGTATTTTTCCCGATCAGTCCTGTCAGCAAGCATTTCTGACTCATGCTGGAGTCCTAAACACTCAGAGCTGCCAGCCTGCTTTGTTCACAGCCAAACAGACTGTGAACAAAGCAGGCTGGCAGCTCTGAGTGTTCTCCTTTGTGAACAAAGCAGACTGGCAGCTGGTAGTGTTTAGGACTCCAGCATGAGTCTGAAATGCTTGCTGCCAGGACTGGTAGGGAGACCCCTAGTGGTCATTTCTTCAAAGTGGAAAATTAAATAGAAAGAGGCATATTTTTTAATAACATGCAATTGTAAAGTTATTCTGTACACATTAATCTATAATATATCAAAAGTTTTTTTGATGAGAGGTACTCTTTAAACCTGAAGGATTTTGAATGCAGTTCAGGAGAATTAGGAAGGGTCCACACTGGCCGATATTACCACAAACCTGCATATGTAACATGTAGATTACCGGAGATTTAGCCCTTGCTCTAGAAAGTTCTATTCTTGCAAGCCTATTGATAAATATAACATATTATTTCACCTTGTCCATGCGATCCTGCTCCACACCAAATTTCCCTCCATAACCGTGAGAGGCTTTGGGTCCATCCTCCAGCTCTTGTTTCTTCAGGCTATGGTGTTCTTGGGAGACATTTTCCCTCAATTTATGAATGCTAAAGGAGAGAGAGAGATAAAAATAAAAAATAAAAAACTGCAAATAATACACACATATATTATATAAATAATCTATAATAAATAAAATATATCTATCTATATACCAAGTAGAAAAGCAGCACATCCAAAAAACTAAGAGGTGATGAATGGTGCACGCAGAACCAGACCTGGGTCAGGGGGTCCATTTGTAGTACAGTGGTCCCTCAAGTTACAATATTTATTGGTTCTGGGACGACCATTGTATGTTGAAACCATTGTATGTTGAGACCAGAACTCTATGGAAACCTTGTAATTGGTTCTGAAGCCCCAAAATGTCATCCAAAAATAGGAAAAAGTGAGGATTAAAGAAAAATAAGTAGATAATTGATAAATCACTGTCTATGTCAGTGTTTCCCAAGCAGGGAGCCTCCAGCTGTTGCAAAATTACAACTCCCAGCATGCCCGGACAGCCAAAGGCTGTTCGGGCATGCTGGGAGTTGTAGTTTTGCAACAGGTGGGGGCACCCTGCTTGGGAAACACTGGTCTATGTAGAGGACAGGAGCTTCTTCAGGGTCCTGTACAGTACACAGTGTCCTAAAAAAGTAACATGGGGTCGCCCTCACCTGGTGTCCAAAGGAGCAGCTAACCCTGGAACAGGTACAGTGTTAAAGTTTGTACTGAGCTTGAGAAAGGCCAGGTGAGCTGGCAGAAATGTTGCTGTGACACTTTTTTGGAAAATTGAATAAATCTCACCTTTTATTGATTTGAGTGTGCTGCGGATTTATCTACTATTTTTATCTATCTATCTATCTATCTATCTATCTATCTATCTATCGACACACATACAGTAGAATCTCCCAATAGGGGACACTCACAGAGAATAAAAAAAGTGTCCCCTATTGAGAGATGTCAAAAATCTTCCTAAATGACGGAATACTGTCCTGTACTCACTCCAGAGTGTAATTACATATAAAACACAATAAAATGCGATATTATAGTAGAATCTCCCAGTGTTATTTACTCTCCCCTTATACCCCCCCCCCTCCGTATGATTTCATCCCCACTTTTTTAACCTGTGCCATCCTATTACCCTGTGTATTGTGCCAAACTATCACCCCTTTACCCTCTCTGTGCCACATCATTTCCTCTTGATCCCTCCTGTGCCATTTCATTCCGCCTTAATTCCCTTCTGTGTAAATTCATCACCTCCCCTCTTTAGGAAGTGGCACAGGGGGATAAAGGGGAATAAAACGGCACAGGGAGTGGTAAAGAGGGGTTGATGAATTTGCACAGAGGGTAATAAAGGGGGTGGGGGGAATCAAGAGGAAATGATGTGGCACAGTGGGTATTAAAGAGGTGGGAGGGTGGAGGGGATGATTTGGCACTGGGGAAATAAAGTAGCACGAGGGGATCAGGGAAGGAGGGGCTGAATGATGTGGCCGGTGGGCGTACAGTGCAGGAGACCACTGTTTAAACATCGGTCTCCTGCTTCTGTGTTGGGGCTTCTGCAGGGGGGTGCAGCAAGGGCCTGGGCTACTTACTGGGGTATTGGCTGTACCCCCCTGAGGTCGGCCCTGTGTGCAAAGTAGGGCCGGCACATAAGCCTGGTTGTCCCCTAATGGAAGTGTATTGTCCCTTATTGGGAGTGTTTTGTTCCCTATTGGGAATGTGTCGGGGAATTAAAAACTGTTCGCTATTGGGAGGTGTCCGCTAAGGGAGATTTTACTGTATACCGTATTTATCGGCGTATAACACGCTTCTCTCCCCCTGCCTTTCCTGGGGTCTAGAGCCCTGCTGCCGGCCCTTCTCTCCCCCTGGCTATCGGCGCCGCTGCCCGTTCTGTCCCCCTGACTATCGGTGCCGGCGCCCCATTGCCGGCGCCGATAGCCAGGGGGAGAGAAGCGGCGCCGACAGCCAGGGGGAGAGAAGGGGCAGCGGCACCCATTGCCAGCGCCGCTGCCCCGTTGCCTCCCCCCATCCCCGGTGGCATAATTACCTGGGTTGGGTCCGCGCTGCTGCAGGCCTCCGGCGTCGTTGCTATGCGCTGCACGGCGCATGATGTCAGTGCGCCGCGCCGTGCATAGCAACGACGCAGGGGACGCGTGCTGGAGGCCTGCAGCAGCGCGGACCCGACCCAGGTAATTATGCCACCGGGGATGGGGGGAGGCAACGGGGCAGTGGCACCGGCAATGGGTGCCGCTGCCCCTTCTCTCCCCCTGGCTGTCGGCGCCGCTTCTCTCCCCCTGGCTATCGGCGCCAGCACCGATAGTCAGGGGGACAGAACGGGCAGCGGCGCCGATAGCCAGGGGGAGAGAAGGGCCGGCAGCAGGGCTCTAGACCCCAGGAAAGGCAGGGGGAGAGAAGCGGGCAGCGAAGGCCTCTCTCCCCCTGCCTTTCCTGGGGGTGTATCGGGGTATACACGCGCACACACGCACCCTCATTTTACCATGGATATTTGGGTAAAAAACTTTTTTTTACCCAAATATCCTTGGTAAAATGAGGGTGCGCGTTATAGGCCGGTGCGTGGTATACCCCGATAAATACGGTAATTAATAATCTATAGTAAATTTAAAAAAAAAAATATTATAATATTTAATAAACAAGCCCTCATACTCTGTGTCTGTGGATGGAGAAATAAGTTCTGGCTCTTAAAAGTCGGAGGAAAAAACTAAAACGCAAACAATGAAATTTGTCTGTGTCCTCAAGGGGTTAAAAGACTTGGTAGGACACAGGATTGCAGGTCTGCTCGTTCATCTAAATCAGAGGTCACAAACTGTGGTCCTCCAGATGTTGCAAAACGTCACCTCCCAGCATGCCCGGACAGTCAACGACTGTCCGGGCATGCTGGGAGTTGAAGTTTTGCAACATCTGGAGGGCCTCAGTTTGTGACCACTGCTCTAAACGGATGTTATGTAGGGAGTGAACACTGATGCCTCCATTACTCACTTAATATGCTCCTGGTGCCCAGATCCTTCTACGGTTTTTGCTCCCCATCTCTGTTCTTTCTCGCTCAGGTCATTCTGGAAAAAAAAAATTCAAAATAAAATTATAAATGTATACAGTGTGGCTTTCAGGCAAAAATCTGAATGCAGCTCTGGATGTGACTGGAGTATAAAAAAGCTTGGTGAACAAGACAAGATGATACACGTAGCTCTGAAGGTAAGTGTATGAATGTGGGGTTCACAGCAACTTAACCCCTTAGTGCAGGGCTGGAAAATTTGTTATAAATCTAGGAGCCAGCAAAAAGTAAGAAGACGGTGCGGCACGTAACGTCACATGATCAGTCATTAGTGTCCCCTCATCTCTCCCTGTCTCACAGTCAGTGTCCCCTCATCTCTCCCTGTGTCACAGTCATTAGTGTCCCCTCATCTCTCCCTGTCTCACAGTCATTAGTGTCCCCTCATCTCACCCTGTGTCAGTCATTAGTGCCCCTCATCTCTCCCTGTGTCACAGTCATTAGTGTCCCCTCTTCTCTCCCTGTCTCACAGTCATTAGTGTCCCCTCATCTCTCCCTGTGTCAGTCATTAGTGTCCCCTCATCTCTCCCTGTGTCACAGTCATTAGTGTCCCCTCATCTCTCCCTGTGTCACAGTCATTAGTGTCCCCTCATCTCTCCCTGTCTCAGTCATTAGTGTCCCCTCATCTCTCCGTGTCTCACAGTCATTAGTGTCCCCTCATCTCTCCCTGTGTCACAGTCATTAGTGTCCTCTCATCTCTCCCTGTGTCACAGTCATTAGTGTCCCCTCATCTCTCCCTGTCTCACAGTCATTAGTGTCCCCTCATCTCTCCCTGTGTCACAGTCATTAGTGTCCCCTCATCTCTCCCTGTGTCGGTCATTAGTGTCCCCTCATCTCTCCCTGTCTCACAGTCAGTGTCCCCTCATCTCTCCCTGTGTCACAGTCATTAGTGTCCCCTCATCTCTCCCTGTGTCACAGTCATTAGTGCCCCTCATCTCTCCCTGTGTCACAGTCATTAGTGTCCCCTCTTCTCTCCCTGTCTCACAGTCATTAGTGTCCCCTCATCTCTCCCTGTGTCAGTCATTAGTGTCCCCTCATCTCTCCCTGTGTCACAGTCATTAGTGTCCCCTCATCTCTCCCTGTGTCACAGTCATTAGTGTCCCCTCATCTCTCCCTGTCTCACAGTCATTAGTGTCCCCTCATCTCTCCCTGTGTCACAGTCATTAGTGCCCCTCATCTCTCCCTGTGTCACAGTCATTAGTGTCCCCTCATCTCTCCCTGTGTCACAGTCATTAGTGTCCCCTCATCTCTCCCTGTGTCACAGTCATTAGTGTCCCCTCATCTCTCCCTGTGTCACAGTCATTAGTGTCCCCTCATCTCTCCCTGTGTCACAGTCATTAGTGTCCCCTAATTTCCTCCTGTATAACAATCATAAGTGTCCTTCTATCTCACTCTGTGTAAAAGTCATTAGTGTCCCCTCATCTCTCCCTGTGTCACAGTCATTAGTGTCCCCTCATCTCTTCCTGTGTCACAGTCATTAGTGTCCTCTCATCTCTCCCTGTGACACAGTCATTAGTGTCCCCTCATCTCTCCCTGTGTCAGTCATTAGTGTCCCCTCATCTCTCCCTGTGTCACAGTCATTAGTGTCCCCTCATCTCTTCCTGTGTCACAGTCATTAGTGTCCCCTCATCTCACTGTGTTGGTCAATAGTATCCACTCATTTCCTCCTGTATCACAATCATAAGTGTCCTATCTCACTCTGTGTAACGTTCATTAGTGTCCCCCGAAGGGGGGTGATTTGAGGACGGGAACATCATGGTTGCTTTTCCTCTGCCAACAAGGTTTCAGTAGGAAGACTGGGCAAAGCCGTGTTAAAGTATATACTAAGGCTAGGCTCACATTGCCGTTGTGGTTTTTGCACTTCTGGGTCCATTTGTTTTTGTTTTTCTGTGTGCTGAATGGCCCCAAAATGGGTCGGATCACAATTCACACCACTGGGTCACGATGGATCCAGTTGACTTGAATGGGGTCAGCCGGGGATCCAGTAGTTCTCTCTACACTCCCGCCATTACGGCAGACCTGCCCCCGACAGATGCTCCCTTTTGCGGAGCCCGCCGGCAATGTGAACCTAGCGGTCGGACCCCCCGCAATCTCAAACTTATCCCCTATCCTCCGGAGACTTCTAGCCTGTATGAATATGGAGATAAATGGAAACAAATGGGCAAATAAACTCACCACAAAGTCAGGGTCTGTCTCCCAGTCATCTCCATCATCTGCAGAAATGGAAAGAGAATGTCCTGCTGCAGCTTTCCACATCTGGAAGATAAAAGGCGCTCAGCGTTTATACCCTGTCAGGATATCGTAACCACATCACAGAGGAGAAAGAACAAACGCAAGATACGAGAAATGAGCCATCTACTTAAAAAAGGGACACAACACGAAGTGTGAATCGCCTTCTATAGAGGAGTGAAGAACAACCACCATAATACAGCGGTCCCTCAAGTTACAATATTAATCGGTTCCAGGACGACCGTTGTATGTTGAAACCATTGTATCTTGAGACCAGAACTCTATGGAAACCTGGCGATTGGTTCTGAAGCCACCAAAATGTCATCCGAAAATAGGAAAAAGTGAGGATTTAAGAAAAAATAAGTAGATAAAGCAAATATAGACTAATATAGATAAAGCAAGTCCTTACATATAAATGTAATAAAGATCTGCTGGGAGCTGTAATCACTGTCTATGTCAGTGTTTCCCAAGCAGGGAGCCTCCAGCTGTTGCAAAACTACAACTCCTAGCATGCCCGGACAGCCTTCGGCTGTCCGGGCATGCTGGGAGTTGTAGTTTTGCAACAGCTGGAGGCACCCTCGTTGGGAAACACTGGTCTATGTAGAGGACAGGAGCTTCTTTGGGGTCCTGTACAGAACATGCAATGTCCTAAAAAAGTAAAATGGAGCCGCCCTCACCTGGTGTCCAAAGGAGCAGCTAACCCTGGTACAGGTAAAGTGTACAGAACATGTAATACCTCCCTGTACTGTAGGGGGCGCTACCAGACACCAGTCAGTGCATGCACTTCAGTAATACAGGTAAAGAGTACAGAACATGTAATACCTCCCTGTACTGTAGGGGGCGCTACCAGACATCAGTCAGTGCATACACTTCAGTAATACAGGCAAAGAGTACAGAACATGTAGTATCTCCCTGTACTGTAGGGGGCGCTACCAGACACCAGTCAGTGCATACACTTCAGTAATACAGGTAAAGACTAGTACAGAACATGTAATACCTCCCTGTACTGTAGGGGGCGCTACCAGACACCAGTCAGTGCATGCACTTCAGTAATACAGGTGTTTTACCAGTAAATTGCTCATTCTGATTGGTCGGTTCTTCCGGCCATTGACATGTATCACAGATCTGGACTGTCTGTACATTGTATGTTGAGTCTGGTTTCAACTTGGAATGATCCAGAAAAGACCATTGTACGTTGAAACTATTGTATGTTGAGGCCATTGTAGGTTGAGGGATCACTGTATATACACATATATGTATATATAGAACAAAGAAAAATGTTCAGCACTCGTTGGTCCGCAGTAAAATTCTTTGTTTATTTAGGACAAAAAAAGAAAATCCATAAATCCAGCAGTGAAGTGCATAAACATGGTGATGGAAAACCTACATGTTTCAAGCCTGCATACGGCTCTTAAAGGGGTACTCCGGTGGAAAAAAATATATTTTAAAACATCTGGTGCCAGAAAGTTAAACAGATTTGTAAATTACTTCTATAAAAAAAAATAAAAAATCAATCAGTCCAGTACTTATCAGCTGCTGTATACTACAGAGGAAGTTCTTTTCTTCTTGAATTTCTTTTCTGTCTGACCACAGTGCTCTCTGCTGACACCTCTGTCCATGTCAGGAACTGTCCAGAGCAGGAGAGGTTTCTTATGGGGATTTTTGCTTGTACTCTGGACAGTTCCTGACATGGACAGAGGTGTCAGCAGAGAGCACTGTGGTCAGACAGAAAAGAAATTCAAAGAGAAAAGAACTTACTCTGTAGTATACAGCATCTGATAAGTACCGGAAGGATTAAGATTAATGACTATTTTTTAACAGAAGTAATTTAAAAATCTCTGAATTTCTGGCACCAGTTGATTTAAAATAAATTGTTTTCCACCGGAGTACCCCTCTAAAGCACATAACATGTGATCTGTTCCGCTGCTTTGGATTGGTGACATGACGTGCTAGGGGCAGTTCCATTGCGGACTGAGTAAGTCCTGACGTAGTGAGATATAAAACTTGACATTTATTCGGTCATTTAAAAGGAATAGAAAAATTTGTGAAAAACGTATCGCATCATTTACTATAACAGGCCGCCATCAACATAGGCGACAAATGTTCACACCTAACACACTACTCAAAAAAGGTATATATGTATGAAGCACTATCACAGACTATATAGATATCTCTATTAAAGCTATTCTCCATTCCAAAAAAACATAAAGCGAAGCTAAAATTAATCCTTTATTGCAAAAATGCAAAATACACAGACAAAGTTAAAAAGCACCAGTAATTGATCACAAATCAGATACAGAGAGGTCAATCCCCATATACATATATATATATAGATAGATAGATTTTTATATTTAGATTTGATGCGCAGGATTTGAAACTGTGTTCAGTCATTCAGTTTATATTGAAATCTGCGCAGAATACTGTACGTGTGAATAGACCCTAAGGGGTTAAATGACCGAATAAAAGTCAAGTTTTATATCTCAATAAGTCAGTGCTTATTATATTAAAGGTGAGAAAATACACCTAACTCTATACTGTGCTATTCACAGATCAGTGCAATATATATATATATATATACATACATATATACATACATACATACATACATACACACACACATATATGGTAAGACCGCTCCGGGACCGACCTACGTGCAGATGGTTACCCAGGCCGCCCAGGATAATGTACAGCAGTCCAAAAAATCTCAGCACAAGTACGTTTTTTTTCAATATGTATAGCAAGATGCAGAAGAAATAAAAAATGAAAAAGGTGGAAAAAAAAAATTAAAAGGAGAAAATAGAGAGGAAAAAGGAAAAAAAAAAGGAGAAAAAAATAAAAAATATTGAGAATAAATTAAATAAGAAAAAAGTAAAATTGAATTATAATTAAAATGAAAATAAATGATAAATGAAAAGTAAAAAAAAATTATAAAATATAAAAAATTATAAATAAAAATAAATATAAAAATAAATATAATAAAGTACGTACTTGTGCGGAGATTTTTTGGACTGATATATATATATATTATATATATATACACACACACACACACACACATACACACACACCTGACATACAGAACCATAGGTTTCCATCCACGTGGGACCGGTATTATTTTCTGGTCATTGGTTTTCTCGCTCAATGATTATTGCAGCCATTTGTAATCAGGACAATTGTCTCTCTGTGTGGTAGAAGCTTCTGGAGGCTGCCAGACGCATCCCGCCTCTTATCCGCCCGTATTACATGCGCCATTCATACTTTGTGGCTCTCGTACTTGGAGATCGCCTCTAAATCAGAGTCCTCCAGAACGCCTGTGTTATCGCTCGTATTCCTCGTGTTTACTATAGAGCCGCCGTCAACAACCTCTCCTAATGACAGCGTGTTTGCAATCTCGCTCCCTCACCAAGCTACAGCGATGACAGACATGGCTGACAACCTGTGCCAACGGCTGGACCCCTGCCCGTGACCCACATGTCTCATTCTGGAACAAAGTGCTAGATAAAGAAGAATCATCACACATCAACGGGCACAACACACCGAGGAGGGGCAGCGGGCACCAACACACACCGAGGAGGGGCAGCGGGCACCAACAGACACCGAGGAGGGGCAGCGGGAACCAACACCCACCGAGGAGGGGCAGCGGGCACCAACACACCGAGGAGGGGCAGCGGGCACCCAACACACCGAGGAGGGGCAGCGGGCACCCAACACACCGAGGAGGGGCAGCGGGCACCAACACCCACCGAGAAGGGGCAGCGGGCACCAACACAAACCGAGGGGGGGCAGCGGGAACCAACACACCCCGAGGAGGGGCAGCGGGCACCAACACACCCCGAGGAGGGGCAGCGGGCACCAACACCCACCGAGGAGGGGCAGCGGGCACCAACACACACCGAGGAGGGGCAGCGGGCACCAACACCCACCGAGGAGGGGCAGCGGGCACAACACACCGAGGAGGGGCAGCGGGCACCAACACACCAAGGAGGGGCAGCGGGCACCAACACACCGAGGAGGGGCAGCGGCAATGCATAGACGGCAATGTATTTCTCCGAAAGAATTACAGAGATCTTTTAGGGGCGGAAGCTCTGCCACTGAAATCTCATGGAGTAGACTGTACAGCGGAATCCTATTGACAGCAACGAGATGGCGAAATGGGGCAACGGACTTTTCGAGTGGAATTACAGGAAGACCTCAATATGAACCTAGACTGCAAGATCAGACTACACATACAAGAATTCGGTTGTAGTCTGTTACCATGGTGACACAGCCTGCATTGGAGCTGTAGACACAAAATAAGACATTTTTTAATCGAGAATTATGGCAAAGTTGCTTCTTTTTCCAATGTATTTATATTGGGACATTAGAGAAAAATGGCAGAAGGTGGACGGACTCTTTGATGGATCTTTTTGGGGGATTTTAAAGAGCAATTCTAAAGTTGAGAGCCCATGCGATATTCAGCTCCTGCGCGGGGAGACACATATTTTTATTTATTTTTTTAATCTAAAGCCGAGGAACGTGCTCTCGAATCACCCAAAGTGCAAGAAAAAGTGCAAACGTGTTACACTAAAAAAACATGCACAGAGGATGGGGTCTATCGCAAGCCCTTCTCCGATAGGAGAGAGGCCCCCAACAAACCTTACCCTTCGCCTCCGGACCAAAAGGTACCTGCGAGGTTCCAGGTTCGATGTCCCTTTTCGCCAAAGCTACTAAGGGACCACAAATGCTCCCGGCATCCCCCTTGGCGTTAGCCAAGGTTTCTGCCCGCAGAGCCGATAACAGTAGGTACCCTGCCAAAGCAGGAGTACCCGGGGTGTTTTCAGGGAGGTGCGGAACCTAATGGCCACACACACACCTCCCCTAGACCCCCAGGAGGGACACCCAGAGGGGCTACCGCATCCTGACAAATCCTGTGGACACACAACACGCAAAAAGTGACACAGTGAGACAAGAAAAGAAATAAATAAGTGACTGTGTGCAGATATACTGCCCGGACATCCGGCCGGATCTATAAAAATGTCTCTGATCCTAGCCAGAAGGCCGGGAATCAAGAGGTGAGTGCCACAAGGTGAAGAGATTATGGGGCCCGTGCTTCCACTCAGTGAGCCAGTACACCCAGTGAGTTTTGGCACCTCGGGGTCACCACTCCCAAAGGCACAAAAGTACCTCGGGGCAGCCGTCGAGCTGATTCCTCAGAACCAGCCCCGGAAAGCCCTGGTACACCTGCACCCTCCATGCAGCACCCATCCCCACCAGCATGAAAACTGATAAGAACAGATACTACACTTGATCTTAGCCAAAAGGCCGAGAAGCGCGAGGAGACACAGACCGAGGCAACGGTACCACGCTGTGCAGAGTTCTGTGCATGAGAAAGGGGCTTGGGCACGGGACTTTTGCCTAAGCATTCACTTGAATGGTATTGAGCTGCAGTACACGCCCCGGACGTTCATGTCAGTGTTTTCCAGCCAAGGTGCCTCCAGTTGTTGCAAAACTACAGCTCCCAGCATGCCCGGACAGCCAAAGGCTAGCGTTTTCCAGCCAAGGTGCCTCCAGCTGTTGCAAAAATACAGCTCCCAGCATGCCCGGACAGCCAAAGGCTAGTGTTTCACAACCTGGGTGCCTCCAGCTGTTGCAAAACTACAACTTCCAGAATGCCCGGACAGACAAAGGCTAGCGTTTCTTCACCTGGGTGCCTCCAGCTGTTGCAAAACTACAACTCCCAGAATGCCCAGACAGCCAAAGGCTAGCGTTTCTTCACCTGGGTGCCTCCAGCTGTTGCAAAACTACAACTCCCAGAATGCCCAGACAGCCAAAGGCTAGCGTTTCTTCACCTGGGTGCCACCAGCTGTTGCAAAACTACAACTCCCAGAATGCCCGGACAGCCAAAGGCTAGCGTTTCCCAACCTGGGTGCCTCCAGCTGTTGCAAAACTACAACTCCCAGCATTCCCGGACAGGGGAGTTGTCGTTTTGCAACAGCTGGAGGCACCCAGGTTGGGAAACGCTAGTCTACGTCAAGTGCCATGGCCCCTTTAACGTGCTGTTCAGGTAGGACCCCCAACCTCTCCAGATGCTAACCTATCCTAATGGTCTCTATTGAGCGTAGGTCACGGTCTGGCGATGGACCTGCTATACATAATGTATAAGTATTGAGCGAGTGTGCGCTGTGCTTCCTGTAAAGCCATTCCTCGCCGCTGACAGGATACATATGGACATCACCGCTGTCTAGATATATTCATTACGAGAGCGCACGCTCTTAAGAGATTACACCGGTCGCCATAACAAGTCCCAGGGCGCGCTTCAATAAAAGCCATTTATTTACTGCATTGCTGAGGACCTGAGAGCTAACATCCTGCAGCAATACATCACCGTAATAATTATTACTATTGGAGACAATTAATATAATGGCCTATAATCAGCCAATCCGGTCCTGCGAGCTTTCACCGACCGCTTGTGGAAAAGCGACTGAACAGCGGCTGCCGTCTTCACCAGATCCTGTATGTATGAATGATGTACACACACATACTATATATGCTGGAGATTTTCTGCTGGTAAGGCCAATGATAAAACCCGCAGCAAAAAAAATCTGTAGGGTCTATGCACACTACGGAATTTCAACCCTGGAGATTCCGGGGACTGAATCAGGTGCTAGGACAATGCGGACATTGCCGGTTCCCATAGACGGCAATGTATTCCACTGAAAGAATGAACAAAGGCGGAACGCTCTACTGGTGAAATTGTGTAGTGTGGACTGTGCGACAAAATCCCATTGACAGCAACAGGATGCTGCAACAACAGAATTAAAGGGAAAAAAAAATATTTCTCTTCTTCAAATCAACAGGTTCCAGAAAGTTACAGATTTGTAAATTATTTCTATATAAAAATCTTAATCCTTCCAGTACTTATCAGCTGCTGTATGCTCCAGTGGAAGTTTAGTAGTTCTTTCCAGTCTGACCACAGTGCTCTCTGCTGACACCTCTGTCCATGTCAGGAACCGTCTAGAGCAGGAGAGGTTTTCTATAGGGATTTGCTCCTACTCTGGACAGTTCCTGACATGGACAGAGGTGTCAGCAGAGAGCACTGTGGTCAGACTGGAAAGAACTACACAACTTCCTCTGGAGCATACAGCAGATGATAAGTACTGGAAGGATTAAGATTTTTAAATAGAAACAATTTACAAATCTGTATAACTTTCTGGAACCAGTTGATTTAAAAAAAAATAAATAAATAAAAAAATAAAAATAATAATAATAATAATAATAATAATAATAATAATAATAATAAGTTTTCCACCGGAGTACCCTTTTAAGCGAAATTTCCAAATGGAGTTCCGCTCGAAAATTCCGTGGTGTAAATGGGCCCTGACAGAAAATCTGCAGTATATTTAGTACCCCAAGGGTATGTTAAGCCACGGCAGGTTTTCCCCAAGTGAAAAACCTGCAGCAAACCCCATTGTAGTAGGTGTAACATGCTGCGGATTTGCCGCAGTGAAAACTCGCAGAAGACCCGATCTTGTGAACGCACTCTAGGGGCCTATTCACACGGTGGAATCTTCTAGCGGAATCCAGCTGAAAAATACGGCTTGGAAATTCTGCTGCAACAGCCTCTCATTGATTTCAATAAAATTCTCCTGCACCGAGGACACTACGGAATTTCGGCAGAAATTAGAATTATGGACCCTGCTAAAAGAAGGGATCCACATACATAACCGTCTATGGAGAAGGCGCGGTCCTTCTCCATAGTGTACAGAATGTATGTCGGAAACTGAATGGGCCCCAAGGGTACGTTCACACTGAGAATTTCCGCCCGCAGTACTACATGCGGATATGCCTGTATCAATCAGCGCAATGAACACGTGGACCTGCGCCATCTCAACTGACGGCAATGCAGTCCGTGCAAAATTAAGGATAGGGGGATAAGATGTATGATCGCGGGGGTCCTGCTGCTGGGGACCCCAGCGATCTCAATGCAGCGCCCCTGGCATTCTGTGCCGGGCGCTGCTCCTGAGACGAGGACGTGATGTCACGGCCACACCACGCCACCTCCATTCATGTCTATTTGAGGGGGCATGACGGATAGGGGCGTAGTGTGACGTCACTAGGGGGCGTGACCGTGTCATCACATGACGTCCCCGTCTTGGAAGCAGCGTCCAGCGGCGGGACCCCTGCGATCATACATCTTATCCCCTACCCTCTGGATAGGGGATAATATTTATAAACCCGGAATACCCCTTTAATGGGTCTGCAATAATGAATGATTTGTTGTGGACCCATGAAAGCCAACAGGATTCAAAACTTGCCCGTGTGAATGTACCTTAAGGGTTAAATTCCCACGTAGAGGATCTGCTGCAGCTATCAATGTAACTAAATGATTGGACAGAGAATCAGATCTGCAGCAGATCCTGTACGTGTGAACATAGCCTAAAGAAAAACTCCGGGGGGAAAACGTGGTGTGAACTCGGCCTAATGCAGAACTCCTCTCTCCAAAGAACTGCATTGTCAGCACATGAATGGAAGGGGGGTATGGACCAGAGGGTCATAGGAAGCAAAGGGGGATAAACACCAGACCATTGGGCAAAATCAGGAGGCCCATTTTCATATCTGCTGGGGCCCCAGGGTGGAGAACAAGTTGCCTTCTCGGCTTAGGACACCATATCACCTTGTCCCGCCCTGCTATATAAACACACATTTAAAATGATCGCTCAGAGCCGGATATAAGTATAGGTTCATCCAGATTTACCGCGCGCAGGTCATTTTATAGCTATTTAGTCAGACTAAATGTGGTAAATGAGGTCTGTAAAGCCGCCCGGTCCTGCAATAGGTCCTATATAAGCCCTTAACCTGCCAAATGACTCAGGATCCTGGACTGGCTCCAACATTATAGGATCAGCAATTCTTCTCCCCCCCCCCCCCCTAGTCACCGACCACCGTATGTTCCAAGCAGGCTTAACCCTTCACATTCCAGGCTAGAGAAGGAGGGAGAATGCGATGCAGGCGACAGGTCCGTACACGATAAGGAACGTGCAGAACCAGGAAATGGTGATCAGTCACACCCTCTGCCCAGGACACTTCCACATTCTCTGACTTCCCAAATACAGATGTCCTCTGTTCCTGATGATCAGATTCTGGCCTCCATACATCCCGGGGAGCTGCGTCACCACCTCCGCCGCCTTATTAATGCACACAGTCACGTAGAATGATGACGGCAGTACAGATAGTTATCGGCATTACACGGGGGGGGGGGGGGGGGGGGGGGAAATCAGGCAGAAAGAAGAAAAGAAGAACAGGGATTCCCGAATTCAATGGAGGAGGGAATCACATTTGTAGGACATTATTAGGCGGTATATCCGAACCAGTTGTTACGAAACTACAACTCCCAGCATGTTGTACAACTACAGCGGTAAGAAAGGTGCCACCTTCCGGAGATCACTGGGACCCCCCTGCGACCAGACAGTATTCCCCTATCTCAGTGTTTCCCCATCTAATGTGCCTCCAGCTGTTGCACAACTACAACTTCCAGCGGTAAGAAAGGTGCCACCTTCCGAGGTCACTGGGACCCCCTGCGAACAGACACTATTCCCCTATCTCAGTGTTTCCCCATCTAATGTGCCTCCAGCTGTTGCAAAACTACAACTCCCAGCATGTTGCACAACTACAACTTCCAGCGGTAAGAAAGGTGCCACCTTCCGGTGATCACTGGGACCCCCCTGCGACCAGACAGTATTCCCCTATCTCAGTGTTTCCCCATCTAATGTGCCTCCAGCTGTTGCAAAACTACAACTCCCAGCATGTTGCACAACTACAACTTCCAGCGGTAAGAAAGGTGCCACCTTCCGAGGTCACTGGGACCCCCTGCGAACAGACACTATTCCCCTATCTCAGTGTTTCCCCATCTAATGTGCCTCCAGCTGTTGCAAAACTACAACTCCCAGCATGCCCGGACAGCCAACGGCTGTCCGGGCATGCTGGGAGTTGTAGTTTTGCAACAGCTGGAGGCACATTAGATGGGGAAACACTGGCATAAAGAGAAAACCCAAAGGGTGCCCTTTGCTTGGTTATATTGAAGAGGGGTCAAAGCCGCTGCCAGGTACCTAGGGTGGCAGCTTATCTCCCCGAAACAAGAAAATTGAGCAAATTTTAAACCTAACGTGACCGATCCATCTCTTCTCCTATAGGGGGGGGCGGTCAGGAGGCCACCATATACATTACATGGTCAGTGGACATCAATATGTATGTGTACAATACCTGGAGTAGAAAAAGTGCGCCATTACTATGCAACTTATGGCATAAGGCAGTGTTTCCCAACCAGGGTGCCTCCAGCTGTTGCAAAACTATAACTCCCAGCATGTCCGGACTTAAAGATTTTTCTTGCACTGATACATTGTAACAAACGCGGGTAAAATGTTTAAAAAGAGATTTATCTAGACTTGGCGAACCAGTGTCTCCAAACCAGGGTGGCTCCAGCTGTTGCAAAACTACAACTCCCAGCAGGACTGGACAGCTTTTTGCAGATTCAGTTTACAGTAAAATACACGCATGTAAAATTTGTAACATATACTGGACGTGATGCACATCGATCTGCATTTTTCTGCTACATGGAGACAGTCTGACATGCCTGGGGGTCCATGTCATTCCAGAGATGACTATTGATCTAAATGTTACATCTGTGTAGTCCAGTGTTTTCCAAACAGTTTGCCTCCAGCTGTCGCAAAACTACAACTCCCAGCATGCCCGGACAGCCAAAGGCTGTCCGGGCATGCTTGGAGTTGTAGTTTTGCAACAGCTGGAGGCACCCAGGTTGGGAAACAGTAGCCTTTGGCTGTCCAAGCATTCTGGGAGTTGTAGTTTTGCAACAGCTGGAGGCACCCAGGTTGGGAAACACTAGCCCTTGGCTGTCCAAGCATGCTGGAAGTTGTAGTTTTGCAACAGCTGAAGGTACACTGTTTGGGAAACACTGGTTCACCATGTCTAGATAATACTCTGTAAACATGATACCCGAGTTTGTTACAATTTATCAAGTAAAATCTATGAGTCTGGAGTCCAACCAATTAAAGGGGTACTCCGGTGGAAAACATTTAATTTCTTTAATTTTTTTAAATGAACTGGTGCCAGAAAGTTATACAGATTTGTAAATTACTTCTATTGAAAAATCTTTACCCTTCCAGTACTTATTAGCTCTCTGCTGACACCTCTGTCTGTGTCAGGAACTGTCCAGTGCAGCATAGGTTTGCTATGGGGATTTTCTCCTGCACTGGACCGTTCCTGATACGGGCATCAGGTGTCAGCAGAGAGCACTGTGGTCAAGACAAAAAAAGAAATTCAAAAAGAAAAGAATTTCCTCTGTAGCATACAGCTGCTAATAAGTACTGGAAGGGTAAAGATTTTTTTTTTTTAATAGAAGTAATTTACAAGTCTTTTTAACTTTCTGGCACTAGTTGATTTAAAAAACAATTTTTTTCCACCGGAGTATCCCTTTAATTGTTTACAGCTTTAAGGGCATGCTGGAAGTTGTAGTTTTGCAACAGCTGGAGGGAGCCTGTTTGGGAAAGTGCACGGTAATAGCGCAGGTTATTGTACACATACCTATAGATATTGGCTGCCTAATGTATATGGTGGCCTCCCGATTCCCCCTATATTAAAAAAGAGATGGATCAGGCATGGCAGATAGCTACCACCCTGAGTACCTGGCAGCGGCTTTGTCCCCTCTCCAACGTGACCAAGCAAGGGGCGGCCTTTGACTTCTCTCTGTACACCAGTGTATTCCAACCAATGTGCCTCCAGCTGTTGAAAAACTACAACCCCAATGCTTGGAGTTGTAATTTTGCAACAGCTGGAGGCACGCTGGTTTAAAAAAAACAAACAAACAAACACTGCTCAACATAGTATTACCCATCCAAGCTCTAGGCAGAATCACACCCTCCTGGGACTGTGCTGCAACAACAGATTAGGGCATGTGAGGAGAGAATAGCTAAATAGGCCATTAATATGCACCTTCAGTCATTCACTCACTCCCTGGTTCTTAGAGGGTTAATACATCAAAGGAAGCCGCACTGGAAACCATTGGAACGAGGCACCCTTACTCCAAAAAAAAAAAAAAATTATTAAAATATATATTTATATTTATTTATTTATTTTTATTATTATTATTATTATTAAATATATATATATTTTTTTAGAATAATTATAATAATAATAATAATATCTGGGGCTAGGATACCCCTTTAATCACTTTATTCCAATTTGTCACCATTTTTAAAGATTTCTGTTTCTTATAAGTGAATTATAGCCCTAAAGAAATCCAAATTCATCCCAAAAATTGACAGTTTGTTACAGCTGTTTCCTTTGTGACCCAAACCCGATACATTTTTATTTTCCTTGACACATTGTAGCAACACTACCAGCATAGGAGAGAGGTCATTCAGTGTAGCCCTAGACTAGTGTTTCCCAACCGGGGTGCCTCCAGCTGTTGCAAAACTACAACTCCCAGCAAGCCCAGTCAGCCAAAGGCTAGTGTTTCCAAACCTGGGTGCCTCCAGCTGTTTCAAAACTACAACTCCCAGAATGCCCGGACAGCCTTTGGCTGTCCGGGCATGCTGGGAGTTGTAGTTTTGCAACAGCTGGAGGCACCTTGGTTGGGAAACACTGCCCTAGAAGAAAGAAAACTCTCCGATGTGAAAAGCATAGGGTCTGCTTGTGTTTTCTGCATCTGGAGGGTAAACCGGAATGTTTACATTTACTGGATACAAAGATCTTATCAATGGCCAAATATTTCACAAAGTTATAGATCCCTGTATACAATGAACAAGCTTTATAGAGATTAGCGAACTTACAATAAATTCGATTCGTCACGAACTTCTCGGCTCGGCAGTTGATGACTTATCCTGCATAAATTAGTTCAGCTTTCCGGTGCTCCGGTGGGCTGGAAAAGGTGGATACAGTCCTAGGAGACTCTTTCCTAGGATTGCATCCACCTTTTCCAGACCACCGGAGCACCGGAAAGCTGAACTAATTTATGCAGGAAAAGTCATCAACTGCCGAGCCGAGAAGTTCGTGACGAATCGAATTTACTGTAAGTTCGCTCATCTCTAGAGCTTTATATACCCAGGGGTGAGGTCTATGAGATCTATTCAGTGTAGTCAAAAATCTTGATCAGTCTATATGTATACAGGGGTATATAGCAGCGCAGGGACCTGCCCGGGTATTTGACCTTTGGTCACGGACAGGTACAGACAGCGACCTATAGAAACCTGTCAGACCAGTTAGGGGCCAACATAACCTTCACAATGGACAATATACTGTAGCTTCATACAAAACGAGCCAAAAACTAGTAACATTTCTAGATTATGGCAGAGAATCCCTTTAAGGGAGTAATTCCTCTTGGATTCTCCGCTCCAAAATGATGCACATCTCCTCTGCCCATTGACTTTAATGTTATTTCCGCTGTCCTGTTCACACTGCGGAAATTCCGCTAGCGGTATTCCGACGCTGAATTCCTTTCCGTGGCTGTCAGGGCATGCTGAGAGTTGTAGTTTTGCAGCAGCATTGTCATAGGTTGTGGATCAGTGATGCATAGGATATATAGTTGGGGAATAATAAGGAAAGGGGGGGGTGTAGGGTAAAATAATTGAGGTGGGGGGGGGGGTTAGGTGATGGATATAAAGGTTATATTAGGGGTACATGGGGCTGAACTATGGTCACAGAGGAGATAAGAAGAGGGTAAAGGATGGGGTGACAGGGGTGATGACAAGAGGGGCACAGGTTGGGGTTTAGAGGGGTGATGAGTAGAAGAGGGGCAAATAATGGGGTGATGACATGAAGAGGGGCATATCATGGGGTGAGAGGGGTGACGACATGAAGAGGGGCACATCATGGGGTGACGACATGAAGAGGGGCACATCATGGGGTGAGAGGGGTGACGACATGAAGAGGGGCACATAATGGGGTGACGACATGAAGAGGGGCACATAATGGGGTGAGAGGGGTGACGACATGAAGAGGGGCACATAATGGGGTGAGAGGGGTGACGACATGAAGAGGGGCACATAATGGGGTGAGAGGGGTGACGACATGAAGAGGGGCACATAATGGGGTGAGAGGGGTGACGACATGAAGAGGGGCACATAATGGGGTGAGAGGGGTGACGACATGAAGAGGGGCACATCATGGGGTGAGAGGGGTGATGACATGAAGAGGGGCACATCATGGGGTGACGACATGAAGAGGGGCACATCATGGGGTGAGAGGGGTGACGACATGAAGAGGGGCACATCATGGGGTGAGAGGGGTGACGACATGAAGAGGGGCACATCATGGGGTGAGAGGGGTGACGACATGAAGAGGGGCACATCATGGGGGTGAGAGGGGTGACGACATGAAGAGGGGCACATAATGGGGTGAGAGGGGTGACGACATGAAGAGGGGCACATAATGGGGTGAGAGGGGTGACGACATGAAGAGGGGCACATAATGGGGTGAGAGGGGTGACGACATGAAGAGGGGCACATAATGGGGTGAGAGGGGTGACGACATGAAGAGGGGCACATAATGGGGTGAGAGGGGTGATGACATGAAGAGGGGCACATCATGGGGTGAGAGGGGTGATGACATGAAGAGGGGCACATCATGGGGTGAGAGGGGTGATGACATGAAGAGGGGCACATAATGGGGTGACGACATGAAGAGGGGCACATAATGGGGTGAGAGGGGTGACGACATGAAGAGGGGCACATAATGGGGTGAGAGGGGTGACGACATGAAGAGGGGCACATAATGGGGTGAGAGGGGTGACGACATGAAGAGGGGCACAAAATGGGGTGAGAGGGGTGATGACATGAAGAGGGGCACATAATGGGGTGAGGGGTGACGACATGAAGAGGGGCACATAATGGGGTGAGGGGTGACGACATGAAGAGGGGCACATAATGGGGTGAGGGGTGACGACATGAAGAGGGGCACATAATGGGGTGAGGGGTGACGACATGAAGAGGGGCACATAATGGGGTGAGGGGTGACGACATGAAGAGGGGCACATAATGGGGTGAGGGGTGACGACATGAAGAGGGGCACATAATGGGGTGAGGGGTGACGACATGAAGAGGGGCACATAATGGGGTGAGGGGTGACGACATGAAGAGGGGCACATAATGGGGTGAGGGGTGACGACATGAAGAGGGGCACATAATGGGGTGAGGGGTGACGACATGAAGAGGGGCACATCATGGGGTGCCAAGGGCAGTGAGGACAAGAAGAGGGACAAAGGATGGGGTGCCGGTGGGGAGGTTGGGGCTATTGACAAGAAGAAGGGCAAAGGATGGGGGGAGGGGAGAGAATGAGAGGGGCAGAGGATGGGTTGATGAGGGAGGGGGGGGGTGATGACAAGAAGAGGGGCACAAAATTGGGTGACGGGGGGATGACAAGAAGAAGGGCACAGAATGGGGCAAAGGGGGGGGGGGGGTGATGAGAAGATGGGCACAGTCTGACATTAACCCTTCAATGACGCAGTGGTGTCAGACACTATATGGCCCATAGAGAGGACTGGGAGGAATACAAAATACACGACACATAGAGAGAAAATAGACAAGAGTCACGACATGTCCTCACCCTGCTCCCGGCCGCGGCTCCGCTCTGGACTCTGAGGAAGGAGGTGTCGGTATCCCACTTCCTGTCTCTCCCGATCTGACGTCAGCCTCGTCACGTGATTATCCTGGTCCCTGCTCCCGTCCCTGAGCGCAGCGGTCACGTGATGCCTGAAATATTGTATCTGCGTGTGGTGTGTGGTTATATTGTTATTGTGCGGTGTGTATTGGGCCTGTGTACTGTGTGTGTGTGTGTGTATGTATATATGTATGTATATATATATATATATATATATGTGTATATATATATGTGTATATATATACACACACACACAGTGTACTGTATGTATATACAATGTGTATTGTATGTATATGGTGTGTACGGCCTGTGTATTGTATGTATACGGTGTGTACCGCCTGTGTATTGTATGTATACGGTGTGTACCGCCTGTGTATTGTATGTATACGGTGTGTACCGCCTGTGTATTGTATGTATACATACGGCCTGTGTGCTGTATGTATACGGTGTGTACAGCCTGTGTATTGTATGTATACGGTGTGTACGGCCTGTGTGCTGTATGTATGCGGTGTGTACGGCCTGTGTGCTGTATGTATACGGTGTGTACGGCCTGTGTGCTGTATGTATACGGTGTGTACGGCCTGTGTGCTCTATGTATACGGTGTGTACGGCCTGTGTGCTCTATGTATACGGTGTGTACGGCCTGTGTGCTGTATGTATACGGTGTGTACGGCCTGTGTGCTCTATGTATACGGTGTGTACGGCCTGTGTACTGTATGTATATACAATGTGTATTGTATGCATACGGTGTGTACGGCCTGTGTACTGTATGTATACGGTGTGTACGGCCTGTGTGCTGTATGTATACGGTGTGTACGGCCTGTGTACTGTATGTATACGGCCTGTGTACTGTATGTATATACAATGTGTACTGTATGTATACGGTGTGTACAGCCTGTGTATTGTATGTATACGGTGTGTACGGCCTGTGTATTGTATGTATAATGTATACGGTGTGTACGGCCTGTGTGCTGTATGTATACGGTGTGTACGGCCTGTGTGCTGTATGTATACGGTGTGTACGGCCTGTGTGCTGTATGTATATACAATGTGTACGGCCTGTGTATTGTATGTATACGGTGTGTACGGCGTGTGTACTGTATGTATACGGTGTATACGGCCTGTGTGCTGTATGTATACGGTGTGTACGGCCTGTGTGCTGTATGTATACGGCCTGTGTACTGTATGTATATACAATGTGTACGGTATGTATACGGTGTGTACGGCCTGTGTGCTGTATGTATACGGTGTGTACGGCCTGTGTGCTGTATGTATACGGTGTGTACGGCCTGTGTGCTGTATGTATACGGTGTGTACGGCCTGTGTGCTGTATGTATACGGTGTGTACGGCCTGTGTGCTGTATGTATACGGTGTGTACGGCCTGTGTGCTGTATGTATACGGTGTGTACGGCCTGTGTACTGTATGTATATACAATGTGTACGGTATGTATACGGTGTGTACGGCCTGTGTACTGTATGTATATACAATGTGTACTGTATGTATACGGTGTGTACGGCCTGTGTACGGCCTGTGTACTGTATGTAATCGTCCTGTGTGCTGTATGTATACGGTGTGTACAGCCTGTGTACTGTATGTATATACAATGTGTACTGCCTGTGTATTGTATGTATACGGTGTGTACGGCCTGTGTACTGTATGTATATACAATGTGTACTGTATGTGTACGGCCTGTGTATTGTATGTATACGGTGTGTACAGCCTGTGTACTATATGTACATTGTGGGCCATTTATATGGATACACCTTAATAAAATGGGAATGGTTGGTGATATTAACTTCCTGTTTGTGGCACATTAGTATATGTGAGGGGGGGAAACATTTCAAGATGGGTGGTGACCATGGCGGCCATTTTGAAGTCGGCCATTTTGAATCCAACTTTAGTTTTTTCAATAGGAAGAGGGTCATGTGACACGTCAAACTTATTGGGAATTTCACAAGTAAAACAATGATGTGCTTGGTTTTAACGTAACTTTATTCTTTTATGAGTTATTTACAAGATTCTGACCACTTATAAAATGTCAATTTAGAGATACAACTCCAAGATCAGAGGTAGGAAGGGGGGGGGGGGGTCTGGTCAGGAATCACCAAGTTCATGAATACATAGCAATAAACAATTGCAAAATGGGGGAACACAAAGGAGTTGCCCAAGGTAAGTAATATAGTAATGAGCTAGGACAGGATTAAATCCTAGTTAATAGCTCTATAGTAAGGTGCATCAAAAGATAAAATAGTATCCCCAGTAAATAGGCATAGAAAAGGCTAGAACCAAGTGTCCAACAACAAAAAATAAATAAAGTGCATAAGTAAGTTACCTAGTGGTGTGGGTGAGAGTAGAGAACCAGACCGCCGTGGCCCGACGTTTCACCAAAGTAGGCTTCTTCCGGGGACTTTTTTTTTAAATGTCTGTTTTTCTGTGCATGTTTTACTAATAAAATGTGTGATATTTTTGCTACTGAGATCTGCATACGCCTTTTTCTTTGAATTGATAATTTGGTTATAGCGTAGGATCTATTTACACTGAGGGGGTTGCTTTGGTGTTATACACTTATAAAATGTGTTCAATGTGCTGCCCATTGTGTTGGATTGTCAATGCAACCCTCTTCTCTATATACTGCTATATACTACTATATACACCACAGGAGAAATGCTAGCACAGGCTTCCAGTATCCGTATACACTGCTATATACACCGCAGGAGAAATGCTAGCACAGGCTTCCAGTATCCGTATACACTGCTATATACTACTATATACACCGCAGGAGAAATGCTAGCACAGGCTTCCAGTATCCGTATACCCTGCTATATACTACTATATACACTGCAGGAGAAATGCTAGCACAGGCTTCCAGTATCCATATACACTGCTATATACTACTATATACACGTCAGGAGAAATGCTAGCACAGGCTTCCAGTATCCGTATACACTGCTATATACTACTATA